>NW_022985522.1:0-382973 GCF_010093505.1 Neohortaea acidophila
GGCGCCTAACAACACCATCAACCTCGAGGTTCCCTTGGCTCCGTTGCAGAGGGCGCTGAAGAGCGCGCAGAACGCGATTGCTGCCAATATCCGGTTGACGAAGAAGGACAATATTCCCTTGCTTAGTCTTACTATCACTACCAGCACTATCAACAGCGGGCCCCCGTCTGCATCCGCTTTCAATGCGCGAGGAGGTGCGGGCGAGGATGGCACGGATGGCTTCGACGCGTCGAGTGAGTTCAGAGAGGAATCCGTGGAGGCTTTCAGCAGCCGTGCACAGGATCGCGAAACGACCGTCACCCAGGACATCCCTATCCGCGTCCTCGCCCCGGCCTCAGTCGAGGGCCTCCACGAGCCCGTATGCAGGGACCCAGACGTGCACATCACCCTGCCCAATCTGGTGCAACTGAAGAGCATCTCCGACCGCTTCACCAAACTCGCCCTCTCCACCAAGTCCTCCACACGAACGGGCTTCAACAGCTCCACCTCCAGCCCCAAATTGGAACTCAGTGGCAACATGCACGGCTGTCTACGCCTTTCGCTCAACACCGATAGTCTTCGCATCTCATCGCTGTGGACAGGTCTCGAGAACCCAGAGCTCGATCCGGACCAGGTGGCGGACGGACTCGACAACCATCCCAGCACGCGGATGAAGGGTTTGGGCGATTCGGCGGGGCAGAGCGATGAGGGCTGGGCTACGGTGAGGGTGGAGGGGAGGGATTGGGGCAGGGTGTTGAGTGTGGGTCGCTTAGGGGGACGGGTGATTGCTTGTTTCTGCCATGAACATGCGCTCGTGCTGTATGTATTTATTGGGGGCGAGGAGTCGGGGGTTGGCGAGTCGGTGCTGACGGTGAGTTGGTTTATTCGAACCCTTTGCGATTCTCTGACTGACAGTGAACAGTATTACATCAGCTCGTACAGTGCGTAGGGCTGTCCTTGCTTTGTTGTGTTGCTTTAGCGAAGGCGCAGGTGGTTACATTCGATCAATACCAAGACTAGGTCTTTGCATTCACTATACATAAGTAGCGTAGAGTAGGTAACTAGCGGCAAATGCAGGGCATGCTGTCATCGGAGAATTAGAAAGTCACCACCTCCACAACCCGACCCGATCGCACCTTCCCCGCGGGAGCTTGCCTATCAATTCCTCCACACTCCGCATTTGCTGAACGACCGATGATGCTCGTTCGAGGGGTCCCCGTGGAGAACGGTTGCAGCGGGACGTGCCAATGCAGTCTTATAGTGGACGATCTCGGGCCTTCTCTTCGTCATCGTCAGCGCACTGGGATGGTGAGGGGCTTGTGTTGCTGACGATCTTTACATGGAGAGCAGGTGGATGTATTGTCAAAGTCGCGCCGTAGGTCAGTTTTATTTATCTCCCCACCTTCGCAATTGCTTTAGGATCAGTCCGCTTTGTTCTCCATATCTTGCTCGAGCAAATCTTGGTTTCGAGGTTATTCGTGTTGCTCTGTTTCCTTTCCAGGGAACGTCGAGCACCATGTCTCTCCTTCGCGCATTGCAATCTCTGCTTCTTGCAACGACTGTATCAGGCTCGCTGCTGCTCCCGAGACAAGCGAATAGTACGAACAGCACGAGCGGATATGCGGTGAAGACGCCGCCGTTGGTAAGCGCATGGCCTATTGTCTTTCCCCGTACATATCTGGCAGTGTTCTAACCATTGAACCTCAGACGACACCATGGACGTACGAAGTGGGGGAGCACCCGTGGCCACAATACCCGCGGCCTAGACTCGAGCGCGCGGCGTGGCAGACGTTGAACGGCGTGTGGCGATATGAGAATGCCAGCGTGCCGCAAGCTATCGATACTCCGCCTTTCAACCAGACGCTGGACAACCCTGTTCTGATTCCGTCTTGTTTGGAGAGCGGAATCTCCGGTGAGCAGCCATTCGATCGATGGATCGGCTACTGCAGCGGTAGGCTAACTTGAGTGAACAGGCGTCCAGGGAACGTTCAACATCTACTCCTGGTTTTCGACGTCCTTCACCGTACCCTCGAACTGGACGGCGGGCAATCGGGTGCTTCTCAACTTTGGAGCCGTCGATTATCAGGCTACTGTCTTTGTCAATGGCCAGCGTGTGGGTCAACATACTGGTGGGTACTTTGCGTTTACGTTCGATGTCACGAGTTACTTGTCGGCTTCCGGCGGGACCAACGAGTTACTGGTCTTCGTTTTCGATCCGACGGACTCGAATCCATATGTGATTCCAATTGGGAAGCAGACGCTCACGCAATCGCACATATTCTACACGCCATGCAGCGGTATCTGGCAGAGCGTGTGGATTGAATCTGCGCCTTCCAACTACATCACGGATCTGAACTTGAACGCAGACATGCATGGAAACGGTAAGAGCCTGACTGCCTGCCTTATCTCCGTGACACAACTAATGCGTGACAGTCTTCGGCGCCATCACGACCTCCCAGAATGCCAGCACTTCCGCGGAGATCGCCATCACCGCCCGCAACTCCAGCGGCAGTCAGTTCACGCACCAAGTCTACGCCAACCAGAACTTCTCTTTCAATTATCCTACTCCCGATTTGTGGTCGCCTGACACGCCGAATCTCTACGATATTTCGATCACACTCGGCAATGATACCGTCTCCAGCTATACCGGCTTCCGAACGATTTCGAGGGGAGTGGTCAATGGGATCCAACGGCCGCTTTTGAACGGAGAGTTCAAATTCTTCTTCGGGACTCTGGACCAGGTACGTTAATTCTCATTGCGTGCTGAGATTCAGTCGGCTTGTGCGAAAAGCGGCTCCTTCCTAATTGGGAAGTCTGGCTTTTCGCTGCCTATCCATGTCCCCTGATACAACACATCAACGCTAACTTTTACAACAACGCAGGGCTATTGGCCTGATGGCATTTATACCCCACCCAACATGGAGGCCATGCGATTCGACTTGCTTACGCTTAAAAAGCTGGGCTACAACACCCTTCGCAAGCATGTGAGTCTGACCATATATTGGCACCGAGGAGGGCCCTGACGCTTCCCGCAAACATTCTACGCTTTCCACACTTCAATAAGAGTATCGAGGCTCCTGCTGACCCCTTCCAGATGAAGGTAGAGCAAGATCTCTATTATCAAGCCTGCGACGAGCTCGGCCTGCTCGTGATTCAAGACATGCCAGCGATGGATCCTCTCCATTACTTCGACACGCCAAACTGCACTGCGGAGCCAATTCTACCCAATGCCACTCAACAGGCTGAGTTCCAGCGTCAGCTGGAGATGTCCATTCGCCAGCACCGCAATTATCCGTGTATTTTCACTTGGGTATGGCCTATCTCCTTTCCTTCCTACTCAACTGTTGTCTCTTGATGCTGATAAATCACAGGTCATCTACAACGAAGGCTGGGGACAAGCTACTCAGCCTCCGTGGCCCTCAATCGCCTTGACGGAAGTCGTACGAGCACTGGACCCAACGAGACTTGTCGATGCGGTCAGCGGCTGGTTCTTCCATGGAGCGGGCGATTATCTGGACAATCATCACTACTCGGAAGCGCAGTGCGGTGCCCCGGTTTACTCGATCAACTCCGCCCCATACGACCCGGCTTATATCGGAATTCAGGGCGAGTTTGGAGGCATTGGGATGAATGCCTCGATCCAGAACCTCTGGCCGGTCTGGGAGGCGGTAAAAACGATCAACCAGACCTACGAGATCAACGTCTCGCTGGATTCGTGGAGATTTCGAGGCCACCAGTTGATCGAGGACTTGCGCATGCAGATCGAGATGTACGCCTGTTCGGGAGCGATTTGGACGCAAACCACGGATGTGGAAGGCGAGGTTAATGTGAGTCGCTCTCCCTGCATACTCCGCTGCCTCTCTGTCCCGCCTTCCGGGTCCTCAAGCCTCGTGCTGAGTGCTTGAGGCTCGTTCTCGTTCATTCTTGTGCATGGGAAGGAGCAACAGCTGCACGTGATTATCACGTGATCACAAATCTTGACCGCGCTTGGTTTGACTTTGTCGACGACTCTTGCTAAACTTTGGAATCAGGGCATGCTGACCTACGACCGACGAGTATTGCGACCAGATGTACAGACTTGGAACTCAGATGTCAACGCCTGCTACGCGGCCGGAGCGGCAAGGACGAACTCATCAATGTCCATGATGGGCAGCATGGCAATGAATTAGATACCAGTGGCCAGCACAGTAGAGAAGTCTATCCGAGAGGGCGCCGATTACCGTCCACCCTTCACTCAATCGAACTCCAACTTCTTCTCCGCCGCCGGAGCAGCAAGGATCGACTCGTCAATTTCCGTGATGGGCAGCATGGAAATGGAATAACCGCCAGGCGGTAGCTTAGAATAAAACATATCTGAGAGAACACCACTCGTCGTCCACCATTCATTCACTCACACTCCAGCTGCACCAGCGTACCCTTCGCCTCCAATTCGCAAAAGAACAACTTCTCCTCCGCCATCAACCACATTCCCCCTTTGACAAAATTGAAATTCGCAACCACACATCCCGTATAGATCTTACCAATCAGCGTCCCGAGAGGATCCCACACGTGCACTCCGTCGCCGCAGCCAGAGTAGACGTTTCCCGCCTCGTCGCACTTGATGCCGTCTGGGATGCCGGAGTCGGTGAAGGCGAACATCATCCTGTTTGCTAGGCGGGTGCCGTTGTCTACGACGTCGTAGGAATAGATGGAGGCTGGGAGTCGGGGGTTGGGTGTGATGGCGTGGCCGGTTCCGGGCGTGCCGTGGGCTTGGAGAGCGCCGGTGTCGGTGACTGGATAAATACATCAGTATCGCCGTTTTCTATTAGTCTGGAACAAGGTGGGGAACTCACTGTACATCTTCTTGTAATCCGGACTGAAGCACAGACCATTGCATTGTGCGAAGCCATCAGCCACGCACCAGATCTGGCCCGTAGACGGCTTGAATCTGTAGACTTGACTGGGGAGCAAGGGCGAAGGGCGAAACGCTTGCTCGTATCCATACGTCGGATCCGTAAACCAGATTTCCCTGCGCTCGTGATGGATGACAACGTCGTTGATGGAGTTGAATTCGCGGCCGTAGAAGTTGTCAATCACCACGCTGGAAGTTCCCGTGCTAGGATCGACGGCAATGAGCGATGACGGGACGGTGTAGCTGCCTTGGACGCAGTACAGAACTCGATCGTTCCAATGGCAGGCTTGGGAGCAACATCAGTAAGACTTCTTCAGGGAAAGGTAAGCGCCACTCACCTCCATTAGCATTCACAACTCCCTCCCACTTATCCTCCGTAATCTCATACGTCTTGCAATCCACCGCATAATTCTCCACCGTCCGGCCGGATTGGTAATTCGAAGTAAAGTAATTTTTTCCCGTCGACTTGATGTACACGCCGGCTTCGTGCGCAAATTTGTCCGCGCGCTGCTCGACGAGGTGCAGTTTGGGCGCCGACCCAAGGAGTTGGGAGAAGGAGGCGTGGTAGGCTACGAAGCCGGGGTCGGAGGGCAGGGCGGATTGGGCGTATTTGATGTCGCCGCCGTGCGCGCGCGCGGTGTCGTAGGTTGTTAGGGTGGTGTAGGTCTGTTTTGGCATTTTTGCGGGAATTATTATTGAAGGGCTTTGCGAGAGGTGTCCTTTCCTTATGTGTTGTACTAGGAAGGAGTGAAGTTGGCCTTTGCTGTTTTAATAAAATACATTTCCCCGCCTTCCATCAATGAGTGGAGAGTGGGGCTTCAATGGGGAGGCGACCATCACCCATCCGATCTATCAAGGCGCAGACAGTCAATTTCCTACACTCGCAACATCGTCCGCTCCTGGTCGATTCCGCCTCTAAACAATTCCTTGATCACTTTCCCCTCCACCACCGTCTTCTCTACAATGCCTTCAACATGCTCGGGTCCGACCCGTGAATACCAAATCCCCTTTCCGGCCAGAGCGTTCGCTTTGAAGGAAGGCGGGATGTATACAATGACATTTCCCGCCCACTTATGCCCCCCGATATGCGAGATCAATCCCACGCGAGCGGTGGGCGTATAGCCCTCTACCTCCGTCTCAACCTCCACAGCTTCGGCAACAGGAGGCTCGTCCAGCAAGGGGATATTCTGTCGCCGTAGTTTGTCCTCGAATTCGGCTTTTAGTAGAGGACCAAGGGTGCCGCATCGACTATCTCGACCTCCGTGGCCGCAGATTAGAACTAGAATTTCGTCGGCCTTCCTTGCGCCTACGAAGCTTTTTTGGCGTTCGGGCTGGCGGCGCAGAACATTCTTCTGCTCTCTTGTCAGGCTGTCGTGCGATTGATGGAGTTGAGATGGTAAGATGAAGGCTTGAATGAAAGCTTCGATGCTCGCGGGGTCGGTTGGAATGGCCGGGATGTACTGGAATGAGGGCAAGAGGAAGGCTGAGGCGGTGGGCGTTTCATGACTTGACGCCGATTGGTTGTTGCTAATGCTGGAAAAGGGCGATGCTTTGCCCGTCGGGATGGGCGTTCCAGTAGCCTCTGTCTGATGTGCCAGTGGTTGTGTAGGATGGAACGACGAGTTGGTGAGCATAACATTGTGGAATGGCTAGCAATGGTCAGCGAATGAGGACTCTACTTTATCGAGGTTTCGTAGACGGACGTCGCTGTACTTCCCACCTCGCCCCAGATAAGCCTTCAACTGCCGCACCAGCACGCCTTCCTCTTCCTCCTCAATCCGACTTTTCCAATCCATTCGTCCCGTGCTGATGAGCACCTGCTCGGCATAAGACGCAATCGAGCCATTCAGATTCGTCTCGCGCTCAATATCCAGGCCTTGCGGCGTCTCTCGACACTGACATGTCGGGCTTGGACAGTGTTCAACTACGGGGAACGGAGGGGTTTCCATCGGGATTGCGATGCGGGATGCACATCTTCGATCAAATCGTCTCGCGACGGTTCGAGATGCATTTCTGCAGCCATGTTTGAAGACGAACATGCTGTGTTGGATGTAACTGATGAAGCGGATGTTCGTCAGACGGGCTGACTCGATGGTAAGCCGCTGGAGCACGCGACGCGCTTCCGCATCCGATGACGACGTCACTTCACCTCCGGAAGTTCGGAAGGTTAGGGCCACGCGAGTGAGATCTCCATCCTCTTTAACGCCAAAGAACGTGTCAAGACGATCGACAGCCATTGGCCCTGACCGGCGCAAACCGTGCACCCTGATCTTTTCCAGAAATTTTCATAGCCCATGACGAAAGCAAAGGGTCTCTAGCAGAGTAGGTGAAAGTCGTCAACAACGCTAGTGATATACACCGCGATGGCAGCCGGGGATTGAAGCCTAGCACTTTCATCTCATCTCAACCATGATGTCCAAAGGCACAGGTAGGAAATTGGCCATGGCGCTCTCACTGGCGCAGTACACTCTGGCACAGTCCAGCAATTCGCTGCCGGGGGCTTCTTCGTATGTCGCTCCGGCTGGCTTCCCGACTACAGCCTTCTCGACTTACTACCCGGTGCCTTCGGGGCAGGAGCCGCAGCCTGTGTTGGTCGATCCCGTGTTGAACAGGTGCGTGCCTTTGAAAAGCACTTAGATTGAATCATCGCTGACTTTGTTCTGCAGTACGTTATACGCAACCCACAAGACTCCCTGCATAGCAACGAATGAAACTGACACTCACGTCGCAGTCACATTTCCATTGAATCTCACGGACCCCAACACCATCCCAGACGTCGACAACGACCCAGTCTACTACCCGAAGCCCATCGCGAACCTCACATCCAGCGAGCAGGAGAAACTCATCTCAAATGCCACCCACGAAATCGCTCAGATCCTCACCGGGCAATCATCGAATTGCACGAAATGCAAAGCAGCCCTAGAGGTGGCTCAGTATGTCGCTCAACGGGCTCCTACCAAATTACCAGCCGCTATGGTCGATTTTTGCGTCAGCACTGGATTTGCCTCGAAATCTTCTTGTTCAGAAGACTATGCTGCAACGAACCTTGGTGCATCGTGGGTGCAAGTGCTTGCTTTCGCCAACGTCACTGGTCTGGATGGAGATTACATCTGCAATCACCTGAGCTCGAGCTTCTGTCCTTACCCGGCCGTCTCTCCATTGAACATCTCGGAGTGGTTCCCAAGTCCGAAACCTGCGGACGCAGCCGCGAGAGTGCCCAAAGCGAGCGGAAAACGCATCAAAGTCGCTCAGCTCAGTGATGTACATCTTGATCCCAGATACGACATCGGATCAGAAGGCAACTGCACAAGCAGCCTCTGTTGTCGCTCCAACGTCGTAAACAAGAACATCCCCAACGGCACCATCTCCTACCCGGCTCCACCCTTCGGCTACTACGAATGCGACTGCCCGTACGACCTAGCGCTCGCCGCCTTCCAATCCGTAGGCCCGTTGACCGGCACCAACAACGAAAATCCCCTCGCATGGACAATCTACACGGGCGACCTCGTCAGCCACGACCCGCAATCACAGCTCAGCAGGGCCTACGTCGAATACGCCGAAGATTCGATCTTCGAAATGCTCAGCGAGTACTTGACCGGACCTGTTTTCCCCGTGCTCGGGAATCACGATACCAATCCGGTTGACACTAATGCTCCTCACTCGCTGCCTGGATCCCTGGGAACGCAGATGAGCTGGAATTACGACCATGTTTCCAAGCTTTGGCAGCAACATGGTTGGATTGACGATGCTGGGGCCAGTCAGGCGAGCTTGCACTATGGCGCTTACAGCATTAAGAACCATTATGGCCTCCGGATGATAACTCTCAATACTGACTTTTGGTAATTATTCACCCTTGAAACCGAGGCAAAGGCACACGCTAATCCTTCAATGTTAGGTATCATTCGGTCAGTCAAAATATCCCTCGATTGAGTGCTTTCGGACTCCCTACCACACGCACTGTTTCTCCAATGCAATCACGCTAACTCTCAAATCGCAGAACATCTTCAACTTCATCAACACCAGCAACCCCGACGTGAGCGGCTCGCTCAAATTCATCATCGACGAGCTGCAAGCCGCCGAAGACGCCGGCGAGCGCGTCTGGATCTTCGGCCACGTCCTCAGCGGCTGGGACGGCTCCAATCCCCTGGTGAATCCCACCAATCTCTTCTATCAGATCGTCGATCGCTACAGTCCGCACGTCATTGCCAATATCTTCTGGGGCCATACCCATGAGGACGAGCTGATGATTTACTACGCCAACAATGCGACTGTCCAGAGTCGGGATACGGCGCTCATGTCTGGCTGGACTGGACCCAGCGTCACACCGCTCACCAACCTCAATTCTGGGTACAGATTGTACTCAGTGGACTCTGGGAACTTCGAAATCTACGACGCATACACATACTACGCCAACGTCAACGTCTTTCCGGCTTTGGAGAACACAAGCCACGGCCCGACCTTCAAGTTCGAATACAGCACTCGCGAAGCCTACGGACCAGCAGCAAATTGGCCTGCCGATGCGCCGCTCAACGCTACATTCTGGCACGCCGTCACGGAAGCAATGGAGAACAGCACCAGCCTTGTCAGCCAGTACAACACCTATCAAGGCAAGATGAGCGTGTTGACGCCTAATTGCACGAATACTGAGTGCCAGGCGGCCAAGATTTGCTATATGCGGTCGGGCAGCGCGGCTTTGGGCAAGGCGTGTCCGGCTGGGTATGGGAGTGTGCAGTCTGCTTTTGATCCGAAGTAGATTGGTTGGCGATTGAGCATTTTGATGTATGGAGAGGAGGAGAGAGGCATTGTAGTATTGTACGGCCGTTGAACATAATGTATGGACGGATGTTGCATCTCGGTGTCGATGCTGCTGTACGTGCAAGGCTGTGGATGGCGAAGGCGGTCACGAGCCACTTCGACGCTCTTGAGATGCGACCAAGTCGACACCTGCACACAGGGCACAGGTATTTGTTTTATCAATCTCCCACGTATCGAATTTGGCGACTTCTCTGTAGCGATAACACTGAAGACGGTGAGAGGAAGGAGACGCGTGAGACGCGAGGCCAGCTCGGATATATCGGGGATAAGTCAAGAGGTGGTCACAACTTCACTTCCAACACGTACAACAATAAACCACACCCATCGAGCGCGACAGGTTCAGCCTCGCCCTCTACTCTCAACGGACGTGTGTTCGAACACACGATAAATGCTAATAATAGGCGTCAGGGGCCTTACGAGGTCCGCCCGTCGCGAATGTAAGTGGGTCGGTCCGGAGGTAAGGTGGAGCCTAAATGAGCATCCTTCGACCTCCGCGGTGGCCATGTCTGACGGCCTCGCGTCAAGCAACTCCGTTCCGTTCGTTTCATGAGCACGAAGCTGCCGCATGTCAGATCTCCTTCTCTCCTCGTTGGTCGCTTCGCTGGCCCGCTCTTCACCCCTTCCCTCCTTCACCTCTCCCGTCTCCACGTCTGGGCCGCGTGACCACGACAGACAATGGCGAAGCGGGCAGCCCTGCGCCTACGAACCTTCCGCCGCTCGCAGACATACAAATTCCTGAGGACACTCCTTCTCCTTACACTAGTCTACACCCTCATAGACGTGCTGCACGTACGCAAGGCATGGACGGCAGAGCAAGAAGAGGCGCCGCTGCTCGGCCGAGAGAGAATCTACATCGCCAGCATGCTCTGGATGGACGAGGCGGTCATCCGCAGCCACTACGGCGACGCCCTGATTGCCATTGCGGAGGAAATTGGGCGTGCAAATGTCTTTGTTAGCATACACGAGAGTGGGAGTTGGGACGATACCAAGGGCGCGCTGCAGTTGCTCGAGTCGAAGCTGACATCCATTGGGGTGCGGAGTAAATTCGTCTTGGACCCGACGACGCACACGGATGAGATAATGAAGGAGCCGGCGGAGACGGGGTGGATTAGGACTCCGCGGAAGCAGCTGGAGCGGCGGCGTATCCCTTACCTTGCCGATTTACGCAACTTGGTCATGCAGCCGCTGTACGAGATGGAGAAGAAGGGGGAGAAATTTGACAAGATTCTCTTCCTGAACGATGTCGTGTTCAACTCCGATGACGTGCGGACATTGCTGGCCACGAGAGGCGGCGACTACGCGGCTGCCTGCTCTCTGGATTTCAAACACCCGCCGGTGCTCTACGATACGATGGCGCTGCGCGATTCCGAAGGCCACGATCCCCTATCGCAAAGGTGGCCATTCTTCCGCTCGCGAAATTCGCGGCGCGCAATGAAAGCAGGCGATCCTGTCCCGGTCGACAGTTGCTGGAACGGTATCGTCGTCATGGACGCGGCTCCCTTCTACGCAGACAAGCCGCTAGCCTTCCGCGGAATCCCCGATAGCCTCGCAGCGTCGCACAACGAGGGATCCGAGTGCTGCCTGATTCACGCAGACAATCCCCTCGCACGCTCGCGCGGCGTCTGGGTGAATCCTCGCGTCCGCGTATCATACGACACCGAAGCGTACGGCAAGATATCTCCCACCCCGCCCTGGTTATCGATGTGGCAGAGTGTGACAGGCACGTGGAGTAATCGCATCTTACGCTGGTCTACAAGTCCTTGGTTCAAGCAGCAGGTTATCAAACGGCGGGTACGGAGCTGGCAGCGGACTGCGCCGCTGGAGCATCGCGAGGTCGGGACGGTGTGCTTGATTAATGAGATGCAGGTGCTGTCGCCGATTGGGTGGCAGCATGTGTGAAAAAGTGCTCGAATGTTCAGCGTGGAGTTGGTTGGCTAAATTTGGATGCATTTGCGGTGGTGGCTGGTTTTGATCTTGCATAGCGGATGGCTTACAAGTTGGATGTGTCCAGAATCTATTGCTGAACATAATGCTACACCCTTTTTGACCGTGTTGAACACCGACGGTGCATCTGTTGAAAGCGCAATCCAACGCCAACGCTAAATCTATCTTCGACAATGCGCTTCCCCTTTCCCCCCTCAGACACTGCCATTCGCGCCCTCAGACTTGGCATAGTCCAGCAGGTATTTCGCCAGCTTCTCAACGGCCGCAACAGGAACGGCGTTGTAGTTGCTCACTCTCATGCCGCCCACACTTCGGTGGCCCTTGATACCCAGTAGCCCACGGCTCTCCGCGCCCTTGAGAAAGGTCTTCTCCGCCTCGTCATCACCGCCCTTGACCCGGAAGCAGAGGTTCATCCGGCTGCGAATGCTCTTGTCAGGAACGACTTGATAGATGGAGCTATGCTCGTCCATCACAGAGTACAGCATATCCGCTTTCTTCTTCGACTCGGCCGCCTGGCCAGCCAAGCGGGGAGCACCGTTCTCCTCCGAAAACAAATCGAGCGTCCGCTGCATCACCTTGCCTGCAACCCAGACGTCGAAGATGGGCAGCGTGTTGTACAGGCTTTTGTTCTTGGCAATCGTCGGCCAGTCGAGGACAGAAGGTCCGACGGGCAGTCCGAGGCGACGCAGCAATTTCGGGTCGGCCATCTCGGCGTGAGGCGGCATGAACTTGTTGCTGACGATGGCAATGGTGATGCCCGTGCTTCCGACGTTCTTCTGCGCGCCGGCGTAGATGGCGGCGTATTTGGTGATGTCGATGGGTCTGGAGAGGAAGTTGGACGACATGTCGGCGACCAAGTTGTGACCAGACGGCGTAGCCTGGAATTCCACGCCGTCGACCGTCTCATTGTCGCAGTAGTACGTCATGACGACGTCGGATTCTTCCTTCGTGTGCGTCCATGTGTCTTGCGCGGCGATGACGCCAAACTTGCCGTCGCGATGCTTGCGCGAATCGGTGACAATGTTGACCTTTTCGCCTCCCACCAGTCGCGCGGCTTCCTGCGAAGCCTTCAACGACCAGGATCCGGTGACAAAGTAGTCAATCTTCATCTTCTCCTCGACGAGATCCCGCAATCCATCCACCACCGCATCCTCATCCAGACCAAGCAACTTGTAATCCTTGAGGTGCTTCCACTGCTTCGCAACCCACACGCTCACCATATGATAGACAGTAGCGCTAAACTCGCCACTCCCGCCTCCTTGAAGGAAGAGGACCTGGTAACCTTCAGGGCCATCAGACTGCGGGATATTCAGCAATTGCCGCAGACACAATTGCGTCTTTTCCAGAATGTCGGCCGCGTCGGCACCGCGGTGGGAGATTTCCTGGATCCCGATGCCAGAGTCTTTGTAGTTGAGCAGGATTTTGGCCGCTTCTTCCAGCACGGGGTCAGGCAAGGGCGCCGGCCCGGCTCCGAAGTAGTCGACGTCGTTTCGAGAGGGCATTTTGGTGTTTGTTGGTTTGATTCAATTGAGTGCTAGATGTGTGTGGGATCGAGCATGTCATCTGCGCTTTTTCGAGTGACGTTTGAAAAATGGGGATGACTCAGCGATGGGGAGTGCGATATCGCTTTGGGAATTCATTTTGGTCTACTCCAATAACCAAACTGCCATTGCCGCATCTGCTTCCGTCGCGCAATGCTCTGAAGGGTCTCGAGGTCATCTTGATAACCCGCGATCGCTATTCAACCCTTCATGGCCACCCTCAAGGTTGGCAGGAGTCTGCAAAGACTTGCACGCGGCTCCCGCCTCCCTCCCCTCTCCTCCACCAGACATCTCGCGCCTTCGGTGTCATATCTTCACCACAGACCGCGGTACATCTGCGCGACATGTCGACTGCAACGTGCCGAAGCCACAGACGCCTTTTCCTCTCAGCTCGCCGCCGTACGACCCAGCCTTCTCGACCAAGTCAATGCGCCGCCCACCTCCCCTCAAACCCTCACCGAGAAGATCGTTCAAAAGTACTCGCAAGGTCTCGCAGAAGGCAAATACGTCAAAGCCGGCGACTACGTCACCCTCGCGCCGCACAAATGCATGACGCACGACAACTCCTGGCCCGTCGCGACGAAGTTCATGTCCATTGGCGCGTCCAAGATTCACAACCCGCAGCAGATAGTCATGACGCTGGACCACGACGTGCAGAACAAGAGCGAGAAGAATCTCAAAAAGTACGAGCAGATTGAGAACTTTGCCAAGACGCAGGGGGTGGACTTCTACCCCGCTGGAAGGGGCATTGGGCATCAGATTATGGTGGAGGAGGGCTATGCTTGGCCTGGGACTATGGCTGTTGCCAGCGACAGTCATAGCAATATGTATGGTGGGGTGGGATGTTTGGGGACCCCGGTGGTGAGGACTGATGCTGCGAGTATCTGGGCGACCGGCAGGACGTGGTGGCAGATTCCGCCCGTTGCCAAAGTGACCTTTACTGGGGTCTTGCTTCCTGGCGTTACAGGGAAAGATGTCATTGTGGCTCTGTGTGGATTGTTCAACAACGACGAGGTGCTGAATCATGCGATCGAATTCACCGGTAACGAGGAAACGATGAAGAGTTTGCCTGTGGATGACCGACTGGCCATTGCAAACATGACTACAGAATGGGGTGCTCTCTCCGGCTTGTTCCCAATTGATGATGTCTTGAAAGGCTGGCTCCGATACAAGGCGACAGAAGCGAGCATGTACAAGTCACCTCCCCAGACCGCAAGCCTGACATCCGACCGATTCAATCATCAACGTTTGGATGAGCTTTTCGCGCAACCTCTAAAGGCGGATCGAGGCGCAAAGTATGCGAAGGAGCTATATATCGATCTGTCCAGCCTCTCGCCGTACGTTTCAGGGCCCAACTCGGTCAAGGTGGCCACACCGCTGGACGAGCTAGAGCGGATCAAGATCAGCATCGACAAGGCATATCTCGTGTCCTGCACCAACAGCCGGCGATCAGACATTGCCGCCGCGGCCAAAGTCTTCAAAGACGCAGCGGAGGCTAATGGCGGCAAAATTCCCAAGATCGCAGACGGCGTCAACTTCTACATCTCAGCGGCGTCGTTGCCAGAACAAGAAGCGGCGGAAGAGCAAGGTGACTGGCAAGCTTTGTTGGAGGCCGGGGCGCAACCTCTGCCTTCTGGATGTGGACCTTGCATTGGACTTGGCACGGGCCTACTCGAGCCCGGTGAAGTCGGGATCAGTGCGAGTAACCGCAACTTCAAAGGACGAATGGGCAGCACGGACGCGAAAGCATACCTGGCGTCCCCTGAAGTCGTGGCCGCTAGTGCGCTGAAAGGCAAGATTGCCGGACCAGGATGGTATCAGAAGCCAGAGGGCGCCGAGGGTGTGATCATGGGCGAAGGCGGATACGCGACCTACAGCGTCGAGGATGTTCTCGAAAAGCTCATCAACGATGCCGAGTCTGCCATCCAAGAGGGCGAGAAGAATCTCGGAGGGAGCGCCGCCACGAGCGATGCAGAGATTACTAGCAGCGACAGCCTGACCGATGTCCTCCCCGGCTTCCCCGAAAAGGTGACCGGCGAGATCGTCTGGTGCAATGCAGACAACGTCAACACCGATGCCATCTACCCGGGCAAGTACACCTACGACGACGCCTTCTCCTCCGACCCGAAGAAAATGGCCACCGTGACGATGGAGAACTACGACCGCAATTTCTCCTCCATCGCCAAGACGGGTGATATCCTTGTTTCCGGGTTCAACTTTGGTTGCGGCTCTTCTCGCGAACAAGCTGCTACCGCCATCCTCGCCAAAGGTATCCCTCTCGTGGTCGCGGGGAGTTTCGGCAACATTTTCAGCCGGAACAGCATCAACAACGCTTTGATGGGCGTCGAGGTGCCGAAGCTGATCGAGCGGTTAAGAGAAGCATTCGTCAATGGCAAGACGGCCAACGCATCATCTGCCTCCATCACTGAACCCGCGCTGAACAGTCAAAGTCTCGACTCGCCGCCGCCCGCCCCGGAAAGCAAGCCGGCAGCGGAGAAAGCGTTGACCATTCGAACGGGCTGGACTTTCACGTGGGATGTGCGGAGGAGTCAGGTTGAGATTCGCGAGGGGGAGAGCGGGGAGATGTGGACGCAGAAGGTGGGCGAGTTGCCGCCGAATGTGCAGGAGATTATTGCGAGGGGGGGCTTGGAGAAGTGGGTGCAAAAGGAGATTTCTGCGGGTTGAGATGGGCTATTGCGGTAAGGACGGCTTGTACGAAGACGGACCAGGGTTGTACAAAGTACCAGAAGCATCTGTAATCGGTCTCCAAACACTTATGTAAGTGGTCGATAGCTTACCAATTTGCCGAATGGAGCACTTCAAAGCAGCGTGAGGCTGAGATGTTTAACTTAAATGTCTTGGCAACGCGTCCTCCTCTGCCAGCTGCACTTTCCATTATCAATGCAATCATCCGCAACGAATACACACATCATCCCAGCATAATGTCGCGCTCCAACGACGCCGGCCACTTCTTCCAAACCACCGAAGCCCTCGCCACCAGCGAGCGCAAAACGGCGAAAGCGAGCAACAAGCGCGGCAAACCCATCAAACTTCCCTCCAAAATCCTCGCGGCGCGAGCAGATCCAGACAACGATGCGTGCATCTATGTTGCGGAAGCGGCGGGGGAGATTAAGCGGGTGAATGTGGATGTGTGTAAGAAGGCGTTTTCTCGTCATCTCTGGCGGCCGGAGTTAGAACTTGTCGCTGACGTTTTTGCTTGTGTCGTTAGACGGGTGAAGTGCGCAAGGTGTTTGCTCAAGGAGTCGCGCCTCTGCCCAGCCTTGCTATCTGCACGCACTCGCAGTCCGTCTTTGCCGGCTGCTGGGACAAGAACATCTATCAAATCCGTCTCTGGGACCGGCGACTCGTGCGAACGCTGCAGGGGCACACGGACTTTGTGAAATGTCTACTGTCAACTACACTCAACGGCAAGCCGATTTTGGTCTCCGGCGGCGCCGACGCAACCATTATCATCTGGGACGTGGAATTCAGCAAACCATTGCACAAGCTCAAGGGCCACACGAAATCGCTGCAGGCGCTCGCGATCGATCCGCGCAGTGTGTACGAAGGCACGGGCATCGACGCAGGCTTCGTCCTCTTCTCCGCCAGCAGCGACCGCGAAATCCGCAGGTGGCATATTTCGTACTGCGGGGCGCGCGAATTCTCCGACTCGATCGCGAAGCCCATCCTCGCGCACGACACGAGCGTGTACAGTCTGTGCTTCGACAGCGAGGGGGATTTGTGGACTGCGTCGGCGGACAAGACGGCGAAGCATCTCGTGCGGACGCGAGACTGGGAGGCGGATACCGTTTTGCCGCACCCGGATTTCGTGCGAGATGTGGTTGTTGCGGAGCGGTTGGGTGTCGTCGTTACTGCGTGTCGGGACGAGGATGTGAGGGTTTGGGATATTGCGTCTGGAGACTTGGTGTGTGCGTTTTCGGGGCATTTTGAGGAGGTGACGGCGCTTGTGTTGCTGGGTAAGGGAAGCAGGGTGGCTAGTGTGAGTATTGATGGGACGATTAGGAGTTGGGGGTTGACGGGGCAAGAGATTGCGTCGTATCAGGAGGAGTTGAAGCGAGAGGCTGACGGTCTGGATGCTGGGGAGGGAGATGTTCAAGCGAAACAAGGTGTATTGACGGCGGAAGAGGAAGCGGAGCTTGCCGAGTTGATGGACGACGACGATTGATAGACACAAATCTCATCTTTTGCACAACGTCTCTGTATTTCTCACTCTGGAGCATCTGCTCGGGAAGGCTGTGGTGCTTACAGTGGGATGATTAGGCTAATTCCATCTCACCAAAGTCTAGACCAAAACTTGGCTTCTCTCTTCCACCGACCATGTATTTGAACACTTATAAACCCTCCTCAGACTCCTCATAACCAAACCTCTACAAGGCGCAAGAATGGACAAAGAAGTCAAAATCACCTCTGGCGGCAAAGGTACGTACTTCCTCCAACAGCCTGACCACGACCACTCACACTCCCACCCAACCCAGACCGCCTCCTCCAAGCCACCAAAGTCCTCACAAAATGCTTCTGGGACGACCCGGTCGTGCGCTTCATGATGTCCTCCATGACGGACGAAGCGCGCAAAGCCTACTACCCGGCGTACATGCACAGCTTGCTCAAAGCGGCGGCGCTGAACGCGGCCATTTTCACCGAAGCGGCCGACTGGGCTTGCGTGGCGGTCTGGCTGCTCCCCGGCAAGACGGTGGATAATCCGTTTACGATGCTGCAGGCGGGGCTGCTGGGGTGTTTGTGGAGGTTGGGGGTTGTGGGCGTCAAGGTACGTTCTTTTTCTACTGTATATTTATGTCGGATGGCAGATACTAAAGGTCTCCCCAGCGCATGCTAGTTGACTACCAAGGCCAATCGGGCGACTGCAAGCGCCGATTTCTCGTCGATGCGCATGGCAAGAGATTCACGCGCTACCACTACCTCTTCTTCATTGGTACCGATCCCGCTGCTCGCGGCCAAGGTCTCGCGTCCAGGTTGATCAAAGAGTACCAGCAAAAAGCTGCCGCGGAAGGCTTGCCCATCTGGCTAGAAGCAACGACGCCCCGCTCGCGAGATGTGTATGCGAAAGTCGGCTTCGAGGAGACGACGATGATGAAGCTGGGTGAAGGCACGCATGCGGCGAGCGGAGTGCCTGAAACTGGCGGGCCGGGAGTGTGCATTTGGCCTATGATCTGGTTGCCACCGAGCATGCAGAGCGGACGGATCGATGCAGCGAAACAATGACATGTCATTGCTTCTTGAGATTCTTAATCGCCTCGCTCCTCTTCTGTCTCCGGCTTTCCCACCGCTCCCAACCGGCATCCACTAGATCCTCATTGACAACCAAGTCCCGGAATCTCGCCCAGCGAAGAATTGGCTGGTCTAGCAGCCAATCCACCAATCCCAACCTCCGCGCGAGGCTCGTCGCGATAAACCACGCCACAGCACATGCTACTCCCGCCGCCACTCCAGCATACACCTGCCGAGGCTTGTGGTAGTTGAGGTAGACTCGACTCTGCGCCACGGCCGCCGCACACACTAGAGACAGCAGAGATAACGCCAGACGTTGCCACAAGGGGATCGGGATGTGAGTGGCCGAAGCATGCGGGTGGTTGTGCGGATTATGTCTGAGCAAAAGGAACAGAGACAAGAAGGTTGAGAAGAAGGCGACGAATTGAGCGTGCGAGGATGGCATGCCGTAGCCTTTGCCGAGCATTTCTTTGCACTTGTTAGTCTCGTGGGAGTAGATAGAATCATTAAGAGAGACAGAAACGCACGAGTCGGGCGCTCCTCCTGGATCCAGCGCTTGAGAATCCAATTCAGCGCTTCACACCCCATTTGCCCCGCGAACATCAAGAGGATCTCGACCTCTCGCGTGCTCCAGATTAGCGTGACATAGGTGATGGTCAAGCCTTGCGGGACCAAGGCGAGAAACGCGCAGGCGAGCGAGATGAGGTCATTAGGATCGTAGTGGACGTGAGTCAGCGACAGGGAGGCCAGTGGAGGGTCCTCCATGGTGGCGGTCAATAAGTGTGTGGATAGGTAGTGGAGGGAACACGGGGTTCGCGTGGCAGATGAAGACGTGCAGTGCTAGACCTCGGGGCGGGAGCGGACCGTGCGCAGGGTCCCAAATCTTAACCTTCCGGCCGGACATCGACTTCGGTCCTCGTCGTGCATGTTTGCCACCAGCATACCTATCTCACGGATATAAGTTTGCAAAGTCGTGGATGTTTGCCACCACGTCTTCTTGAGATGCTACCCAGATAGCACTGATTCAAAGGTCCACGCCACCTTGGCCGTGCGACCTTTTCTATCGAAGCCGCCCCGACATCCCCAGCAGCGATGGACACGGCGGATGAGCGTCAAGAGGAGCTCGAGACTCTGAATGCCATCTACCCGGAATTGGTTATACATCCAGACGATCCATTCTCCGCCAGCCTGGAGCTTGAAGTGACGCCGACGAGACCACTGCTGGTGCGGTTCATTCCTGGAAAGCCTGCCTCTGGCCAGCGGACATCCTATGCTGCCGCCACCTCCAACGCAGCGCACATTGAACGGGACGTAGAATTCTCCCATCTGCCTCCGCTCAGCATTCGACTCCATCTGCCCGAACGGTACCCATCAGATGCCCCTCCGACGGTGCAGATCACCACTCACTACGACTGGCTACCAGCGTCGAAGCTGATCGAGCTGGAGAAGGAAGTTGTGTCTTTGTGGGAAGACTATGGCCGATGTCAGATCTTGTTCGCCTACATCGACTTCCTCCAGCAATCTGCGGAAGCCGGATTCTCCCTGGAACAGAGCCCCGATGGTTGTCTCGTCCTGCCTGTCAGCTCAGAGGCAGCGCTCGTCGACTTCAACACAGCAACCAGGCAGGCAAAGTTCAACGCAGGCACGTACGACTGTGAAATTTGCCTGGAACCGAAGAAAGGTTCATCTTGTCACGCTATGAGAACGTGCGGTCACGTCTTCTGCAAGACGTGTCTGCTAGACTTCTACAACAACGCCATCACGGAAGGCGATATTTTGAGCGTCAAGTGTCTATCCCCAACGTGCGGCAAGGACTCTTCAAAAGGAGCATCTGTCGCGAAGCGCAAACCTCGGCCGCTTCTGCAGCCGCGCGAGCTGCTTGCGATCGGGGCGGAGGAGAAGATGGTGCGCCGGTATGTGGAGATGAAACGCAAAAAGAGGATCGAGTCGGACAAGAGCACCGTGTACTGCCCGCGCACATGGTGTCAAGGCCCGGCCAAAAGCACAAAGTACCCACCCATCCCGGCGGACCTCACCACGCTCGTGGACCCGGAGTCTTCATCAGACGATGAAGGAGATGCGAAGCCACCCGCCGACCAAAAGGAAAAGAGGACCGTTCCATCGAACCCCTCGGACCGCCTTTCAGTCTGCGAGAAGTGCTCGCTGGCCTTTTGCAATGTCTGCTATATGGGCTGGCACGGCCCTTTGGCGCGCTGCTACCCTCGCGATCCGTCGGAGCTCTCGGCGGAGGAGAAGGCGAGCTACGAGTACATTCGCCTGAATACTACGCCCTGCCCGTACTGCAATTCGCCGACGCAGAAGACGATGGGCTGCAACCATATGATCTGCGCCACGTGCCAGACGCCTACACATTTCTGTTACCTCTGCTCTTCGTGGCTTGATCCCCAGAATCCCTACCAACATTTCAACAAGCCTGGCACGCCATGCTATCAACGACTGTGGGAGTTGGAAGAAGGAGACGAAGGGCAAGCACCTGCAGATGGGAGAGGTTTCGCAGGCGAGCGACACTGGGAGCAGCTGGCGATTGAAGCCGCCCGAGCAGCGGAAGCCCAAGAGGCTGCAGAGGCGGCGCAGGCCGAGGAGTTTGCCAGAGCAGAGCGTCAATTGCAGCGCGCGCCTGTGCAGGCTCGGCGAGACGACATTGTGGATCAGATGGCACGTGCGCAGCTGGATGGCGCCCGCATTCGGCCCCGAAGGCGCGCATCTCTCAACCGGCCTGCAGACGATGCAGGGCAAGCTGCACGGTGAGCATCGCACGCAGGTACAGTATTCCACGATTCAACGAAGACGATGAGCAGCGTTTCGCCCACTATTGCTACATGTATTGCTAAATCAATGGTTACGCAGGATGTCTTGGCTGTGTCCGCTCCTTCCTCGTCGTATATCCACTTCACGTCATCGAATTCAGACCCCGCTGTCGTACCTTCCTTGCAACAAGTAAGCCTCAGCCTTGACTTTTCCAAACCTTCAATCTTTCATTTTCTTCTCTACAACCTCCCATCTGTTCCCCCAAGACAACACCGTCGACAATGGCCAAGCTCACTCTCTTCCTCACCCTCCTCTCTACCATCCTCACTGTCGCCTCAGCCGCGCCGACCAGCTTCGCCTACCCTCTCTCCAACGGCTTCCCCAATCCAAACCAATCACAACTCACAACCATCGAGCAACAAGCCCATGGCACCCTACCCAACACCCCGCCTCCCTCCACCCTGGATCCCGAATCCGAAACAGCGCTCGGTCTAATCGCCTTCAACGAGCTCTTCGAAGTCGCCTTCTTCACCCAACTCCTCAACAACATCACCTCCGCAGCTCCAGGCTACACCGACGTCCCCAACCGCGACCAAGTGCTGAGCACGCTGCACGCCGTCGTAGCGCAAGAGCAGCTGCACGAGCTGAGCGCCAATGGCGCCTTTACGAACCTCACCGGCAAAACCATCCAGCCGTGCAACTACACCTTCCCCGTGGATTCCTTCAACGCCTCCATTGCCCTAGCCTCAAAGTTCACAGACCTCTTCCTCGGCACGCTAGCAGACGTGCAAACTATCTTCGCCTCGCACAACGACACCGCTCTCATCGGCCTGGTAGGCTCAATCATAGGCCAAGAAGGCGAGCAAAACGGCTTCTACCGCTCGCTCCTCGGCGAAGTCCCGCCCGCCCTTCCCTTCCTCACAGGCGGCGCCCTCGACTTCGCCTTCAACCTGATCCTGCAGAACTTCGTCGTGGCCGGTTCATGCCCTAGTCTCGACCTCCTCGTCTCCCGCGGACTCAAGCAATTCGGCGTGCTGGAAGTGCTATCAACAAACTTCACTGCGGACAAAGACGCCACCGGCGATTTTAGCATTGCCTCCTTCTACCCCGCCGAAAAGCGACAGGACGGAAGCGGCACCAACAGCAGCAGCCAGGCGTTCATGACGTACATCAACCAGCAGAATGCCCCCTTCTCCGTGCCTATGACTTTTACCAAGAGCGATGGCGGCGCGGTCTTCTTTTTCAATGCTTCGTTTCCCGCTGAGACGCGGAAGTTGAGCGGGTTGGTGGTTGCTGCTGTTACGAATGGGCAGGGGCCGTTTGCTGGGCCGGAGGAGGTGGCTGCTGCTACGCTCTTTGGGCCGGGGCTGATTGAGGTTTCGGCGTAGGGTTGGGGGTAATTACTGGGATGAATTAAAAGTGTTTGCGTGTACGATAGTCGTCGAAAAGGAATGAGCGCGTTGCGCTCGTGGTTCCAACCTGTCTATGTGCAATAGATGGATATTACGTCCAGGATTCTGCATCCACATCCGTCTTCTTATATGCTCCGTCTCGCAGCAGTGGAAGCGTGTTCTCCTAGGCCATAACCATTCTCACGTGAGAAATGCCATCCATCACTCTTCAACACGAGTGCGGTCCGACCCCCGCCGCTTCACACCAGCAAGTCCCTCCTGCATGCTCCCACTAGAATGAGACTCGTACTCGTCATCCAGCTGATGCACCTTGCCCAATCTGCCCGCCGGCAACCACTTCTCCTCCGGCGTCACGAAATACGTGATAATCCCAAAAATGGTAATAGCGCCGAAAATGACAGGCGAATAGTTGAAATTCGCAGCAGTAGCGGGGAACACGAGTGGTGAAAACAGCACACCAGCGAGGTAGAGATTCCAGAAGAGGGCGATGATGGTGAACGGACGACTCCAGCGGCCAAGGTTGAATTTCGCATGCTTGAAGCTGTGCGGCGTGATGAAGGCTCTTCCGAACGCGACGAGGGCGTAAGCGGTGATGGTCGGCACGGCAGCGGCGCTGATGAGCGAGTCAAAGGCCACGGCGGAGGGGAGGATGGTGCAGAGCAGGAGGGCGGCGACGACGTGCATGACGATGATGGCGTTGCGGGGCTCCTTTTTGTCCGAGACCCGCGAGATCCAGCCGGCGAAGGGGAGCGCGCCGTCGCGGGCGACGGCCCAGATGAGGCGCGAGCTGGCGACGCCGGCGATGGTGGTGTTGAAGATGAGGCCGATGATGCAGATGACGTTCATGAAGACGTGGGGCCCGCGGCCGAGGGCGTGGGCGTAGATTTCGACGAACGGTTGCGGGGCGCCGTAGCTGTAGAGGAGGTTCAGGTCGGGGAGGCAGAAGAGGAAGAGGATGACGAGGGGAAAGCCGATGACAGCGGAGGCAAAGGCGGACCACCAGATGCCGCGGGCGGCGGTGATGCTGGCGTTCTTGGTTTCCTGCGGGTTTGGGTGAGTGAAGCTTCAATACGATATTCCGGCACGAGACTGACCTCTGAAATATGACCAGACGCTTCAAAGCCCACGAGAACTCCAGCGGTGACGTAGAAGCTCAACATCCAGTTCCAAACGGGCGGAGCACCTGTCTCGTTGAACTGCTTCGTAAAGACGTACTCTGCGCTCTGGAAGCCATATGTTTGGGAAACGGCAATGGGGAGCCAGATCATGTTGAGCAAAAAGTCGAGGATGATGATGCCGGTAGCGAGGCGAAAAATGGTCGAGTACGTCTTGGGGGAGAGGTAGTTCATGCCGATGCTGATGCAGAGGAAAGCCTCGGAGACGATCCATTGCACAGCGCGGAATTTGATGTCGTTGGTGTCGGTGGTAAAGGGGAGGTTGAACACCGTAATCTCCGACAGCAGGAAGTTTGCAGTGGCTTGGCAGTTGGAGGCGACGAACGTGGTCCAGGCAGTGGTGCTCCACCAAGCGACAATGAAGCCAAAGAACCGGCCATAACGGCGACCACCGGATTCCGCGGCCCAGAAGTAGATGGATCCGGCTGCGGGCAGGGCGGAGCAGACTTCCGCGAGAACTGCGGCGGTGATGAAGACGAAAACACAAGTGATTACGTAGCTCGACCTAGGCAGCGCATGAGCTTAATTATCGGGCACAAGATGAGACGATGGACTGACCAGTAAGCAACGGGTCCACCGGCTCCAACACCAATGGTGAAGGTGGTGCGAATGCCGCCGACGGAGTAGAGGGCGGCAAAGCTTGCGGCGAAACTCTCAAAGAATTTCCATTGTCGATGGAGGGACTGTGGTAGAGGTTAGCAATACGTCTCTTCCCTTGCCAATGCGCGTGGGGTGTACATACTTGTTTGTACCCAAGAGCACGCTTGGCGGATGTCAGCAATCAACCCAAGATGGAGAAGGGAAAAGAGGCTGGGAGCATCGCTAGTAGTAATAGCATCTTCTTACGCGCCAATTACGGCGGTCAAGTTCGTGCGGTATGATCTCAGGCTGCACTCGCATGCAACCACCCGCGGCTACAACTTGGACGCTCGACTGGTTTGCTTACAAAGATACTGTCAACCGCTCATGCTTGCCCTCTCCTAGCCTGCCGTGTGCCGTACCAGGTAACGCTCGTCTTCGTCCATGCTGCTGGTGTCGTCGACGGTGAAGTCGGACTGCAGCGGGTTGTTCGGCGCGATGTCTTCATCTTTGCCGGCTGGGGCGACTGCAGAGCCAGCGCGCGTCTTGGTGGCCATTGCGATGGATGGACTGATAGATTGATAGATTGGGCCAAGAGACGATGATCTCGGCGCGATATGCGTGGTGGTGGAAGACCGAAAATGCGCCAAGAGAGAAGTTCGCCGGAAAAGCACGGACGGCATTCTTCCCTCCATCGCCGCACCTTCCGACCGTGACGACAGCTTCAAACCTTATCATCACCTCATGTCGTCAGGCCGGAAAAGGCGTGGGAGCTCAATGAGAAATAGAGTTGCCGTCGAGCGGTTCGGCGCCAGGGCCGGCCCCGAATGAGGCTCAATACCTGACGCATTCAGGGCCAGATCGACGCTGCATCGAACTGCATCGGAACACCACCCGCCTATCCGGCGTCGTCATGACGTCAAAAATATCACTCTGATCGACGCATCGGGTGGGTTCCCGTACTTGTGCGTGCCTGGCTAACGCCTGATTCGCCCCGGCTTTCCCTCTTCCGACCTCACAGTGTCTCGCTTTCTCAAATCATCAATGGAAAATTGCGCATTGCGGCATCTTAACTTTGACAGCTCTGCGTCATAGCCATTGCAAGTAGTTCAGGCACCGGCATCGCATAAAATGCCTCTCCATCCTTGCTAGGTATTTTGTTCTTTCTTTTCGTCACTTTCAATCCATCATCCACTGGCAAAATGAAGTTCACTCTTGCCGCAGCTACCGCCATTCTCGCGACCGTCGCGTCGGCGAAGAACTGCAAGAACGTTACTATCCCCATCACCGCCTCTGCGCGAAATGGTGTCTTTAACGCCACGATTCCGACCACGGAAATCGAAATTACCGACCTCATCCTGAACCTCGCCCAGCAGGGCGCCAACTACTCAGCGGCAACCCTAACTGGCTACGAGACTGTCACCGGCAACTTCGACATCGCCGCCACCTACTGCGAGCCCGACGCCGGCCAATCGAGCGCCCTCCAGATCCTGACCCACGGCATCGGCTTTGACCGCTCCTACTGGGATCTGCCCTTCAACAACTACAACTACAGCTATGTCAACGAGGCCGTCGACCAATACGGATTCTCCACATTCTCCTATGACCGTCTGGGCATCGGCCAGAGCTCGCACGGCAACCCTCTCACCCAGATTCAGGCCTACCTGGAAGTGAATGCCCTCTACCAGCTGACCAAGAAGTTGGAGGCGGGCTCCATTCCCGGCATCCCCGGCGGCTTCGAAGTTGTCTCCCACGCCGGCCACTCGTTCGGCTCGCAACACACCTACCTGCTGACCGCCATGTACCCCAACATCTCCAAATGCATCTCCCTCACCGGCTTCAGCCAAAACGGTTCCTTCGTTGCCGACTTTGAGTTCGCCGCAAACCTGGTCCAGGCCAACACCGTTTCAGCATTGAGCTCGTACCCTGACGGTTACTTTGTACGCCCTCTCCCGTCCTCCCCACAAGATTGCACAATACTAACACGGTCAAAAAGGCCAATGCGAACATGCAATCCGTGCAATACGACTTCTTCAGCCCGGGCGACTTTGACCCCAACATCCTCACCTACGCCTACATGAACGGCCAGCCCGTGACCATTGGCGAGCTGTTGACCATCGGCGGAGAGATTGCCGTTCCAAACACCTTCCCCGGCGCTGTGCACATCGTGACAGGTGGCCGAGGTAAGAAACTCCCAGACTCTCAAAACCGAAATACAGCCCATCGCTAATACATGTCCCCAGACGTCCCGTACTGCGGAGGAAACTGCCTCGCAGCACCGACCGGCTACCCCAACATCCCCAGCACGTCGAAGAAGTACTTCACCGATGCCAGCGTGTTCAACGTGACCATCATCCCCGGCGCCGGCCACGGTCTGAATCTCGAGTACGACCACCCCACCACCTACGCCAGCGTGCTCAACTTCTTGCTCCAAAACGGCTGTGGTCCTAGCGGCTCTACCACCAACAGCACCAGCACTGGTAGCTACGGCGGTAGTGGTAGCACCAGCACCGGCAGCTCTTGGCCGTCATCGAAGTAAAAGGATGAATAGTTGCTCTACCCGTGGAGGAAAAACGTGTGGAAACAAAGAATAATAGGAATAATTGGATACCCTTTCATACGGAATATTGCAAGCATTAGCCGTACACGAGAACACATGAAGCTGTAATACTACATCGAACATCGAAGATCCTTCGTTTATATTTCATGAGGTCCCAAAACCCGCCCGATCAATCGAAACTGTCCCGGCTCAGTGCACTCTGAGACACGCACCGCCGTCGCAGCAGCCGGAACTACGATACGAACACTGCCGCTATCGTGGTGCTGTTGCACACATGGTCCTGTGCGGTTATCTTACGGCCTACTGCGAATGGCTTTCACCTACGCGGCTTTACGTGTTTCCCGGCTGCCTGTGATGATGGCCAATCAGGAAGTTGAAGAGAATGAGAGTGAGTGCTTGTGTGGTGCTAGTTCGCTTGTCGCTTGTCGTGCTTCCCGATATCTCTACGCCCTCCGTCTGCTTTTTTCATGTGCTCCAAGCGTCCAAGGATGAGCGTGGTGGACAATACCAATGTCCTCCGTTGACATCTCCATGCACGATGGTTCCGTATACATCACCCTCGCTAAAGACTGGCTGACCAAAGTGGCTCAGCATCGCCATCGTAGTTTCCAACAAGCTGTACATCGCCTGTCCCGCGCTATTGGCATCGCCGCCTCTGACAAACACAATCAATCGGCCATCCTCGCTGGTATGCACCACTGCAGCGGCCGTAGTGCAACCTTGGCCGAAGACGATCACATCAAGAGCCACGTGCGTGATGCCTCTTCCGTTGTAACGCTGCGCGTTCGGCCACACAGCGCGGGCGTTTGCTACTTCCATCAGTGGAATTCGTGCTGCTTGGAGGCGGAAGAGGGTCATTACCAAGTATTTGGTCGCGCATAATACTCACGCCTCCCATGCCTTCGTTGCTTCGAATCGTTTCAGTGAGCGCGTCCACGTTTTCGTTATTGATCCGAAGTGCATGGATGAGAGCTTCCACCTGGGCATTCTTGGCTTCGATTGCTTTCACGAGTGCATCGATTTTGGCGTCCTTGACTTGAATAAGTTCGGCGAGATCCTCCGCGGCCGACCAGGTAGTGGCTTCGATGTTGGTAAGTAGGCCGGAGAGGTCAATGGTTGCTTGAGCCATAACGTCTCCGGCAGGCCGTGACACGGAGAGAGGTTTGTATGACGTGCAAAGGACGAGATTGAGTTGTGTTACGAGAACAAGGGCAGTGAAAAGAAGAAACAGAAACGGGGTGGGAAAATATGCAGTCCGAAACACTTTGTGTGTGGTCTCGAATAGTCCACCACTCGTGAAGCGAGCAGTGATCAGCCCGACGCGAGTGATGGTCAGCCATCTGGCAATTGATTAATAGGCCATGAGTAAACGTTGGCGTATTCACGTTCCATTCCTGAAGTATGAGCCCACACCCGCGCGACGTCCGCTTCAAGCTTCTTCCGGCCCGTACCACTGTCCGCCTTCCGTCGTCTTGCATTCGTCCTCATCATCCTCATCGAGCATGATAAAGAGTTCACTGAAGTAGTCGAGTAGCGACATCGTGGCCACCAACAACACACGCATTGCCTCTTCTGGACTCTTTGCACTGTTGCCCTCGATGAACGGGTGCTTTGTGCCGCGCATGGGGCGGCCGTGAACAACAACAGCCTGGAAGGAGCTGTCTTTTCCGTGGACCACCATATGGAAGTCCGGAGGCGTCGAATCGTGCATATAATGCGTATCCGAGACTCTCGCCATCGGCCACAAGACGAGGGCGTTGGCTACTTCTATCAGTACGCGCTATCCTGATGAAATGACAGTGAGTACACTCACCGAGAATCTGCTCACGCATGGCAGTGAAATCCGCTTTGTTCTCTTTGGCTTGGATGACCTTTGTGAGGGCTTCGATCTGTACGTCCTTGGCCTGATTCGCTTTGATGAGCTCCTCCATCTGGGAGTCCTTGGCTTGCAACGATTTGGTGAAGGTCTCCATGATCGCTGTTGCGGCCGCGAGGTTGTTGAGTAAGAGGGAGAGCTCGATTGAGGAAGCCATGATGACTTGTGATGGCAATGAGGGCGGTGACAAGGTAACGAGAGAAGTTGGACGATGCGTACAAATTCGGGGTGAGGTCAAACTGTGAGATCACAACCAAAGAAGTGGAAGGAACAACCGCAACCAAATCTGGGAAACTTAAGTTGCAGGGAAGGAGCGATACAGACCTACTACGGACGCTTTTTGCTGGTGGCTTTTCCTTGTACAGATTTACCTACATTCCGGCTACTGCGACGATTCAATGAGAATGTATGTTGGGCTAGAGTGCACGCTGAACTAGTTTGCTTCTCGCTTGCTTCCTGCTTGCTATCTGTACGCCTTGTCGTGCCGACGATCGTTCATCCGTTTCTGAGGCTTGTCGTGCACTATCAACGCACTGCACCAAACCAGTCCCCTCCTACGGTAGCATTGCTCTTGAATGCTCTACCCCGGCCGTCCCTTTCAATGTAGATCGAGGGAAGCCAATTTTCCATCATCGACATCGAAGCTTCCAACAAATAGCTCATAGCCTCTTCTGCAGTGTGTGCAAAATCGCCCTTGATGAACACGAACTCTGTACCGCCTTGCTTGAAGGAATAGACGACCTGTGCCTTGAACTCGTCGTCGTGGCCAGATGGTATCGCATTCGAGCGCGGTGGAAGCGTCGGTTTCTCAGACGACTCGGTTTGTACCATCGGCCAGAGAATCTCGGCGTTTGCTACATAGGTCAGTACATCGGGCCAAGCGATACAGATTGGATGCACTGACCAAGAATCTGTTCGCGCATGTCACTCAGTCCGCCTTTGGCGCTCTTCGCTTGGAGAGCCTTGGTAAGAGCGTCCACTTGGGCATCCTTGGCTTGAACGGCTTTGGTGAGGGCGTCTACAGCCGCCGTTGTGGCTTCGAACTTGGCGAACAATCCTGAGAAGTCGATGATGTGAGCCATGATGACTTCTGATGGCAGTGGGATGGAGAGAGGTTGGATGCTGTGTCGAGAACGCGACCTTGCTCTTGTAGGCAAACAAAAGAAGTGGAAAGAAAAGCTGCGAAACAAGTTTGGTAAGCCTAGCCGTGGCGTGAAGACCGAAACAGATTAAGGTTTGGTGTAACACTGCACTCAGTCTCCCGCGTTTGCTCGGATCACGTGAATAGTGGGTCCAGCCCTACAAACATGGAAGCAAAAAAGAAGCTCACATTTACTACGCCATCAAACATCAAACGTTCGAACCCGTGACATGTGCCAAAATCAAAAAGTGAACGTCGCCGCCCACAGCTGATCCCCCGGCCCCCTCACTTAAGAGAAGACACTCCACAAGCCCCCCGCCGACACAATTGTGCCAGCGGTGGATCAGCGCTCTAATTAGTTTCGTTCGAACTCGCGTTCTCCGCGAAACATTACAAACCCCCAGTTTTCGACCCATTGAGGTACTAAATTTGGTGCTTTGACCAACTCTTCCCGTCAAGGTGATTGCGCAGGGCGGAAGATTGTTTATATGGTGACGTTTCTGCTCGGTGGAACTTCGGTGGTTTCACGTGCAGAAGGGGATGCGTTGGAGGCTAGAGATCTGCGTCAGACAGAAAACTATTGTGCAGGCTGGCTGGGATTGGTTTGGTAACACGTCGCGTCAACCGATTGGTATGTGTTGCTTCGGTCTTAAACCACTGCCGAAGTGTTTTGAGCCATCTTGCATCCTCCGATCAAACAGTGAATCGAATACTATCATCTCAGCGTGCTCTCTGACCTCCCCTCCCTCTGTTTTCCCTTCCCCTTCCCCTCCTCCCTCACCCTCTCCTCATCCTCCGCAATCCGGCGTCGCGAACAAACACACACTTTCAAAACGCGCAACGCCTCCGCAATCGTCGACCGTAGCAGCCCCACAACCAAAATGCCCTCGCGCGGCGGCTCGTCGGAGAAATAGAGCACGTTGGCCGAGATTGTCGTCTGGCCGGAACGGTCGATGGGCGTGCGATACCCAATGGCGAAGCTTGGAGTCGGTTCGTTGGGGTGCGTGAGGAGCCAGAGGGTCTTTGCTTCTTCTGTGGGGGGGAGTTAACGTGTTGAGTGTTGAGACTGGCGTTAGATGGTGGCTGGGTACTCACCTATGATTTCGTGCTGGGTGACGGGCAGTTGCTGATAATCTGTATTGGAACGTTGACGCTTGCCTTCTCGATCGAGGTCCGCTGGCTGAGAGGAGATGACCGGTGGTTCGCGTTCAACCGGGTACGTGGAGAAGATGGGCTCTTGGGTTTCCTGTTCCGCTGGCATGAGACATGGATAGTCTTGTGCGGGCTCTATGGCTGCTGGGCGGGTTTCCTTCCGTGGAGCTACATTTGGCACGAGCGGGAGTTGTGCGGGATCTATTCTAGTCCTCTTTGCTGATCGCTCTTGTGGTTGCCGAGATGGGGACATCGTGTTGAGACGTCGCTCTGGTCGTAGGGAGTCAGGGCTGTTCGAGGACTCTTTCTGAGCTTGCTTCGGCATGTTAGCTGTACGTATCGGGGGAGAAACGAGAGAAGTGGTTGTAGGAGATGCGTGGATTCCTTTCTATGATTGAGTGCAGACAGCAAACTGCATTCACCTGCAGCCTGTGTGACGGTGGGTAGTTTGCGCATGCTCGAGGGCGCGGAATACATGCCGCAAGTCAATGCGTATTGGTGTATGGTATCACTGCAAGGCTATGAGTGACCTTGAATAGCGTGAATGAGGTCGAGAGAACAGGCTTCGAGTTCACTTCATATCAAACAGTAAGCACGCTAAGCTTATCAAAGGCTTGAAATACCTGTCACCCAGCCATGCGCCTCGCCTGCGGCATCCTCTTCTTCTCCTTCTGCCCCTCCTTCTTCCTCCGCCTCTCAATCAGCCGCTGCCGGTCCTTACTCTTCATCCCCTCAAACTTCTCCACCAGCGCCTTCTCCTTCAGCTCCTTCTTCTTGGGGAAATAAGGCTTCTTGCCCTGCTCCACCTTCTCCTTCTCCTCGTGGCGATGGCGTCGCAGCACCTCCTGCTCCCGCTCCTTGGCTTCTTTCGCTTTGAGTCGGTTCTCCATGCTGATCGCCTTGCGCTTTAGTGCTTCTTTGTCTTCTTCCGTGCGTGCTTGCTTGACGGCCGCTTTGAGCTCTGCTATCTCGGATTTCTGGTAGTCGCGGAGGAAGCTGTAGGCTTTGTCTGCATTGCCTGGATGGATTGCGCCTTGATGGAGGGCATCGAATCGAGGGTCGCGATATGAGCGTTTTGGGACGTCGATGACTGTGCGCCTGCGCGTGACTTGGCGCCTGGAAGTTTGCGCCGCTGGAGCGTGCTTGGAGGTGCGAGACTTGGACGGTGCGGCCTCAATCTCCGAAGGCGCAGAGTCTGAATCGGCGTCGTCTTCTTCCTCATCTGAGGCAGGAGCCAGTCCATTTTGGGATCGACTGCGCGGCAATGGCTTGCCTGCTTTTGACAATCTATCTTCGGGTGCTTGGCGGTTTTCCATAGCAGCCTTATTTGACTTGATGGACTGCAGTCTGTCTCTCAGAGCTCCCAGTTTGGCCTCATGGTCGGCAGTGGTGTCAGAATTGCGCTTCCGCTTTTTCGAAAGTGCCTCTTTCGCCTGCAAGAGGGCGGCAAACGAGACATTGTTGAGTTGCTCTTGCACACCTTCTTCGCCAGAATCCTCCGCGTCCTGCGCTTTGGGCTGGTCACCATCGCTTCCAGCTTCTGAGGCCAAATCGCTGGCATCCTCGTCATTTTCGCTGGCATCCTCGTCCGAGTGAAAATCCTCCAAGTCTTCGTCGTCCGCAACAATCTCGTCCTCATGGTACGCACTGGACGGCAGAGGCCGCACGTTTTTACCCAGAAGCCTAGCTGGGCCCATGTTGTCCGTGTGCGCGTTGGAGTCCTTCGCCGACCACGGAGTGCAGTGTCGCATCGCAAAAAGACAACCAGATATCGGCCCAGGGCATAGGGTTTGCGCTAGGCCAAAGGCAAAAGCCTCGGGGCGGGGCAGGCGCGGATGACGTCGAGCTTAATTCCGCGAAAAAAAGAGTTGGGGCGGCAAGTTTGGCGAGCACGGACGGCGAGTGTCGAGATGTTGATATCATCCCTACCTCATCTATTCCTGTTGAAACTGCTTCTTCATTCTTGCTTGAGTGTTTTTTCCATCCTGGTTTCGTCTTATTCTTCCATCCCCTCACTGACCGATTCAAGATGAAGATCTTGACGGAGCAAGAGCAACGCGACAATTATTAGTACGTTGCCACGCGACCATTGGCTATCTTGTCTGCCCATCTAATGACAACAACAGTGCCACATTGAAAGGAGGCCTGGTGGGCGGCTTGGGCGGCCTCGGTCTGGGCGCGGCGGGAGTGTGGGCGGCGTCTCTTCGCTTTCCTGCCTTTCGCCAAATCACGCTTCCACTACGAGTCTTCTTGATCACCAGCTCCGGCACATTCGGAGGTACGTGACTCTTGCAAGCGGTCTAAACCATGACACACATTCGTACTCACACCCCCTCCAGCCATCGTAGCAGCAGATGCCGGCTCTCGAGCGTACGAGCGACAGCGAAACCCCGACAACCAGTATCAAGATGAACAAGCGAGCATCCGGCAACAGGCGGACGCACAAAAGACGGGAAAACAGCGCACGATGAATTGGCTGTCAGACAATCGCTATGGTGTCGTGTTTGGGTCGTGGGTGGCATCGATGGGCACGGCGCTTGGGCTCGTCGGCCGAAATCCATACCTGACCGGGCAGCAGAAGCTCGTGCAGGCTCGTGTGTATGCGCAGGGACTTACGCTCGCGGTGGTGATTATCTCTCTGGCGTTTGAGACGAGTGACTCCTCGCGGGGCAAGGGCCGATGGGAGACGGTCAAGGTGCTGGATCCCAACGACCCTACACACAAGCATATGATTGAGAAGAAGATCCATCACGAGAGTTACGAAGGCGAGGACCAGTGGATGGACATGGTTGCTTCGGAGGAGCGCAAGCTGAAGGAGCGGGAGAAGGCGCACAAGCAGCAGCAGAAGAAAGATGGTAACGGCCATGGAAATGGAAATGGCAACGGCAATGGCAATGGCAAGAAGAATGGCAAAGGCAAAGAGAAGGAGGAGAAGTCGGATGAACTGCATGCGAAGCCGGATGAGAAGCCGCCAAAGGTCAACGCGCGATGAGCAAGAGTTCAAAGGCTCACTGTTCAGCGGAGGTACGCTTGAGATTGCGGCTGGGCGAGGAAGCACGTTGGAACCCTCATATCCTGTACATTTACTTACGAAGCATTTGGGCGGTGTTGGTGCGGTCACAAGATTGACGACTCGAGCATTAGTACAGACGGCAGGGCAGACTGCACAATGTGCATAATCTTCCAGTCATCACTCCACATGCTCATTGGTCATAGCTGGAGCAATGTTCAATGCACGATGAGCTGGCAGATGGTCGAGAGTTGGGCAGCAACGGCGGCGATGAAAGGGATACAAGAGTGGGCCGCCCATGCCTTGGTTGAGAACGTCTACCATTCATCAATCCATCTGCTCATGTCCAGTTTGAAACGACACGCGCCCATGGACTGCTCGCTGAGCCAGACAATGGCCCCGGCGCGTACATGAAGACGGGGAATGCATTGTCTGGCGTGGGGTTTTACCGCTTCCTCGGGATGCTGCGTCCGGCAGTTCGAATGGGTGGCGTCATCCGCTGAGACATCAATCCTGCCACACGCGCCGCCCAATACTCGAACACTTCCCTACACCGCAACATGAAATCTAGACACGCAATAATACACTCGATGTAACATCAGCGGACACTTGGGGCGGGAGGGCGACGGCAGGGGAACAAGGTTGGGCCGCGATGGCGCAACGCCGCAACCTTAACGCGCGCCCGTCGACCAAAACTCGGCACGGCAGACGTCAAAAGATGTCGCACCAATCCTCCGACCCAGCCAAACCCCGATGCCACCGGCCCTTTTCTGGCGTCCCCGTATGGCTCTCTCGGCCAGACGCCTGTACTCCGCCTGCAGCGGCCGTCCGTCGCTCTCCGCGCTGCTGCTTCGCCTGCAATTTCCCGGTCCTGCAAGGCTAATGCGACTACTTCTGCAAAGCTAAACATGGCATCGCGACGTGCGTCTGCACGGCCGGGGGGAAGTTTCTGGCACCGCCGTAGCAGTAGGCATGAAACCGGGGCAAGGAACAGGTTGCAGTCGTGCGTTTCCTCTTTTCCCGCCTCCGTCTCCTCTCTCCCTCTTCCCCTCCCTCGCTTCTCCTCTGTAACTCCACTCCCTTCACAATCCTTTTCCGATTCTTTCATCGCTCTTTGAAATTCTCCGAGAACCTGCGAGCCGCCGCGCCTGGCGCCATCCACTCGTTTCCGCTTGTGCTCTTGACGGCCGCGCGACGCAAAATATGCATGTCTTTCTTTAAACTGTCGCCGCCGCGTCTGCTCTGCTTCTGCCACTCGTTTTAGGCGCAGCTCTTTGTCCCTCCTGCATTTCTGCTCCTTTGCCTGCCCATTTCGCGGCTCCTCACGATCACTAAACACCTGCCAGTCCAGCAACCCCTTGTCTTGCTTGCTGCTGCGCCGGATTTATTTCACGACTGCTACGACGCGCCCTCTTACGCACCCACCCGATCAATCCATCGCAGCTTCCTGCCTCCCTGTGCCCCTCGCGACTCTCATATATGTGTCGCTAATGAAAGCACGACGTGTCTCTTGCGTTTCGTGTTTCCCTCGTCATGGCTGGCTCCCCTCCATATGAGCAGCCGTGGTCGGAATACGAGAAGGTATGGGCACAAGGCACGAGTGCTTCCTTCCCCATATCATGCGCTGAGAACAATCACCACAGATTGCTTTACTTGCCGAAATCGTCAAAGCCGGCCGTCCCAACCTCACACACCTCCTTAATTTCGTTAATGGCCTCCATCCCTTTCCGCAATGGGGTGACATCGTACCTCCTCCAGGTCAGTCTCGTTGAAATTAATCCTCGTTCGAGTCGCGTGTTTGGCGATGTCTCAGCACATACTAATTTTGTACAGGTCGCACCCCTAATCAGTGTAGGCAGATGTTCAACAACCTCATCGCCTCGCAGCCTCAACTTGCCGGCCCACAGACACCCTCTCCCATGCCACACACCCTCGGCCCCGTGCATCAAAAGCGACCCTTCGAAAACACCCTGCCTGCCCCGCGCGAGATCCGCCCCAAACCACCCCCCGACGGCTCATCAAATCAGCAACCAACACCTAACGAACCCCCCAAAAAGAAGCGCGGCCGTCCAACGAAAGCAGAAGTCCAATCGCGAGCCGGACCGTCGCAACGAGCAGCAAGCATGTCGGCACTCGGAGGCCGGCCCGTCGAGCAAGTCATCGCTGGCCCCTCCACATACGCGACCCTCACACCGCCCATGCCTCAAGCAGCTCTCGAACGGCCGCCATCCTCCTCTTCCTACCGCGCTGCCGAAATGCGTCCGCCGCCGCCAGCATCCAACAACCCTTCCGCCGACCCCCCGCGACACACGCCCACCGGCTTCTCCATCTCCGACATCGTAACTCCCAACCCGCCCAAGAGTAACGAGTCCAGCTCTTCGTCGGGGAAAAGAAGACGCGCGGCGCGATCCACGCGCTCGGATCCGGTTGGCGCGCACGTGTATGATACGCCTTCCGCGGGGCCTTCGGGAATTGCATACTATGAGCCCCGCGATGGTGATGACCAGCAGCAACCACGCCCCTCGGCCACGGCGCTGGGGAAACGGCCTGATTTACGATGAGCGCACTACTCGACCTTTGCACTGTACCGCTGGAACGTCCAACGTCTAATGGAGGAGAAGGATGAGCAGGAGAGAGACGCGCACTGCGCGTAGGAGCATTGCATACCACACCACACCTCACGGCCACTCGCATGAGAGAGTCAGTCGCCGTACGACCTGACTTACGACAACAATAAAAGAAGAAGGGGAGAAAAGAGCACGAGAAGAGACGTAATTGCAAGAAGGGGATGGCGAATTTCTTTGCATTTCACGTGTACGATATACGCCCGCACGCACGCACGCATTTCCTTTGCATTCTGTAACGTTTGCTCTACGTTCGATGTTACTACCTACGGCCGGAGGAGGGAGGAGGAAATGAGAAAAGATGTAATGATATCATGTAATGTACGCCACGTTGTCTTTTATCTATCGACGAGAAAATGAGCAGATCGAGCCGACGATTTGTACGACTCGCAGGGGAAAGGGGGAGCAAATGGAGACATTAATCTTGGGGAAGCAGGGAAGATGACGGCGGCTTCATTCGACGACAACGGCGGCGGCGGCGGCGTTTAGTATGCAGAGTGCAAGTGTCTTTATGTTGATCAGTGCGGTTGATGATAAAATTGGAAATGTCGAGTCGTTTGTGAGACTAATGCATGCAGGTGTCGTTTTGGCCTTGGAGTTACTGCAGCTTCCCCTGCATGTCTGTCTGCATGCGTGCATGGATGGTGCATGGCTTGTGACTTGGGGGGTTTTTGGTAATTTGTATCTTTTCCGATGCCAGTGGCGATGAAGACGGCTTTCCGTCAAGTAGTATTTGAATGGTATGAAGGGTTCGGTGGTAGTATGCTCGAAATGCTGGAGGCGCCTTGGGATCGATGGCGTCGAAGTCCATTGGTGCCGTAGACATAAGTCCATCGCGACACAATACCAGACTCCGTGCTCCGTTCGACGGGCGTGAGAAATTCGCGCGACGGTTGCGTTTGGCGCCGGGGGGAGCATCGAATCTCCTTCGAATCGACTGTATTAGCACAGAAGCTGGTTGAATAGTTGATCCGCCTTGAACATTGCGCAAGTTGTCCCGCTCAGGCGTGAATTTGCGCTCACTTCCCATCCACAGCAGCGGACAGCCGTCCGGATCTACGCTGCGACGACCGCGTCTGCTCAGGGGGCGTTGCGGAGATCTTCGACTTCGCCGGGACTTTCACTTGCTTCGTCGTCGTCACTGATCCATTCGATTCGACGAGCTCTCGCTTCCGCTTCTGCGGATGCGGCGTCTCTCCACGCGCCAGCATCTCGACCGTAGCGGCAATGCGTTTCTGTCGCCCCGCTTCCGTCTTCAGAGATGCCAGGCGGAAACAGAGGGTGAATTTGTTGCCCTTGGTCAGTATGTCCCATTGCGCCTGGGCATCGGGGACGGCGGCGATGGCGGCGAGTAAGTCTGGGGGTGCTACGTTGGAAGCCTGATGATAGGCGGCATCCCATCTTCCGTCTGCTTTTGCCTTTTCGATCTGCGAGCAAGGATTAGTAGTGAGAGCGTACCAATGCGTGGAGAATGGTTACCTCGAGTTCGCCACGAGGCTTCATTCGACCCTCGCTCCGTAATCGATCAACATACTCGATATTCAACTTCGACCAGACGCTCTTGGGTCTCCGAGGAGTAAAGCGACGAACGTGGGTCAAGTCATCGGCTTTGTAGCCCGTCGAGTCGATCCAGCCGTGGCAGAGAGCTTCGTCTCGTGCTTCCTCGTAAGTCAAGGAGGTCGGTTGGGTGCTGCCTTTCTTGACGAGCGTGAGCATTACCCCGTCCGATCGGTCTGCTTCGCGTGCCAGCCATTTGCTCCATTCCGTTTGATTGGCGAGTGTGAGTCGTGGTTTCTCCCCTGCCATGATTGGTCTAAGGAGGTGAGATGGCCTTAGGACGACCATGAAAGAGTACAAGAGCCGTGTTGCATGTCTGGCTGCTCGTGAAGCGTAGCATATGGCGCGCTATCGACCGCGACTCTGATGGCTGAAGTGGAGGAGGATGGCCTATCGAAGATGTGATTGGCTGACCGGGCCCAAGCTCAACTACAGCACCTCGAGATCTAACGTGCGTCTCAGTGAAATTCCATGATCTTGCTAAAGACTTCACCTCATCAAGGATCGAGTCTGCTGACACCGCGTGATGATGATTACTCTCGGGTTACTTGTTCCGCAGACACCTTGCGGCTACAGACTGTGGCGATGTGACACACACGCGTCCGGAGATGCTGACATGAACGCAGGATCAGAGCGTGCAAGACTACGCATCCACAAGCTGGTGAGAGAACGCTACACCTGCAGATCGACGAGGCCGAGGATTACGAATGGCAAGAACGAAGCAAAGCGCCCTGGAGCAGCATCGACCACGCAAGGCCGCGACGACTTCGTAGATTCGGATTACCCGCCCACTCGAGCTGATATCTGCCATCGCCGGCATAGCCAAGGACAATGGACTGGCCTTCGTCATATCAAACACACGCCTTTGGATTGAGGGAATGCCATCATAGCTCTCTGCGCGCAGGTGTGATGAAATACTGTTCTGCATTCACGCCTGCCCGATGATGAGTAAGCAAAGAAGCCCATTGCCAAGGCCCCGGGCATGTCGATTCCCTTCCCTCTCAATTCCTTTGTCGAGCACTTCCCTCACTGCACACACCTTGGGCATTCCTTGTCTCTCTCATACTCATTGCAACACTCCCTAAATCCCTCTCCTTCGCCCACCCCGGGTTTCCGCGAAGCGCGCTGGAGTTCATGGCATTAGTGGGTTTCTTCTCCTCGTCAAGCGCAAGCAGGTACTCATCGTATAGATGTAATTAGTCTTGATCAGACTGTCACGCACAGTCTGTAGCACTGCCGCCTTCGTCCCGGCCCCAGAACCTTTGTCTTCAGCTGTCCCGCACCGCCGATTCTCCGCCGAGGCCCGCCTGGGGCAATCCAAACCTCACTTCCATCACCCATCGCCATACCACCCAATCTTATCGCTCGCTTGCCGCCTTCCACGATCGCTTCATGCCTTCAGGAGCTTCGATCATTTCCGAATAGTCAATCAGTGGCGTGGGCATGTGCGGCGGGTCTTCGTTTGCTTCCCGCCCCGGCTGCTAGACTCGCGGCTTCTTGTTGTGCCCGAGCTTTCAACTTCACCCACCCACCCACAACATGGCACACGTCAACGACCCGCGGCAGAATGGAGAGGGATTAGAATCAGACGTGCGTGGGATCACACTCAAAGAAGAAGAGAATGGCGATGTGGACATGGACACAGTACCCGTCACACACCCGGTGAAGTCAGAGCGCTCTGCCTCTGTGGCCGGGGAGGCTTTTGCGACGATTGGCCCCAACACCCCTCGCAGCACCAAGAAAGCGTCTCGATCTCCTATAAAGAGTGAGCAGATGGCTCAATCTCCTGCCGTCAAGCATGATGAGGAAATGGTCGGGGGTGATATCGAGCTGAAGCTGGAGCCCGGCAAACCCCCGAAGCTGCAGAGGAAGGCCAGTCAGAAAGTCGAACGGCGGCTTCCACCCCTGTTCTTCGACTACGAAAACAAGACTGCGGAAGCGACTTCGGCATTCACCGTGCTGTCCGAGTGCGTCTATGCGAATAAATATCTCGGCACCACCGAACATGCCTTGGAGTGCGACTGTGCGGAGGAGTGGGGTAAGTCACAGCCCGCGAAGATACACATTCCACCATCAACCACAACGCCCATCTAACACTTCACGTCCAGATTCCGCCACCCGAACGAATCATGCCTGCGGCGATGACTCGGACTGCATCAACCGCGCCACCAAAATGGAGTGCGTTGGCGACTGCTCCTGCGGCACCACCTGCCAAAATCGCCGCTTTCAGCAAAAGCAATACGCCGATGTGTCAGTCATCAAAACGGACAAGAAGGGCTATGGGTTGCGAGCGGAGAACGACCTCCAGGCCAACGAGTTCATATTCGAGTACATTGGTGAGGTGATTGGAGAAAATGCCTTCCGCAAGCGCATGCAGCAGTACGATGAGGAGGGCATCAAGCACTTTTACTTCATGTCTCTCACCAAAGGCGAGTTTGTGGATGCGACCAAGAAGGGGAATCTGGGCCGATTCTGCAATCATTCCTGCAATCCCAATTGCTACGTCGACAAATGGGTGGTGGGCGACAGGCTGCGCATGGGCATTTTCGCCGAGCGCAAGGTCCAAGCTGGCGAGGAGTTGACCTTCAACTACAACGTCGATCGATACGGCGCGGAGCCCCAACCCTGCTATTGCGGCGAGCCGAACTGCACGGGCTACATCGGTGGCAAGACGCAGACGGAGCGTGCAACCAAGCTGTCGAATGCAATCATCGAAGCGCTTGGTATCGACGATGCCGATGCTTGGGATACTGCCGTGGCGAAGCGACCGCGCAAGAAGAAGACGGGTGAGGATGACGAGGAGTACGTCAACAACGTCGAGCCTAGAGGCCTGGACGAAGATGGCGTCAACAAAGTCATGTCCTCACTCATGCAGTGCAAGGAAAAATGGATTGCGGTCAAGCTGCTTACCCGGATCCAGCGCGCCGACGACGAGAAGGTGCGCAATCGGGTGGTGCGCTTCCACGGATACCGCATTCTCAAGACCGTGCTGTCCAACTTCATCGAGGATGTCAATGTCTGTCTTCAGGTGCTGGATGTGCTCGACAAGATGCCTCGTCTTACTCGCAACAAGATCCAGGACTCGAAGATCGAGGAGACCGTGGAGCCATTGGCGAACAACGCCGACGAGAGAGTCGCGGCTCAGGCCAAGGCCCTGCTGGAGTCATGGAGCAAGCTGGAGATCGGCTATCGGATCCCTCGCATGAAGCGAGACCCCAACGCCGCGGCAAATGATCGAAAGGTCGATAGAGTGGACAGGCGCGATGGTGAGAGGCGGAGGTCACGCTCACGATCCAAGTCCAAGTCGCCAGAGCGGGTATTCGCTCCTACAGGGCCTCGGAGCAATGCGCCTCAGCGAGGTGCAGGGTACTTTGCCGGCCCACGCCCATCGGGACGTTTCAGACCGCCACCTCCTACCGGTGCTCTCCCGCATGGATGGTTTGAAGCCACTGCCGCCAACGGCTCCATCTACTACTATAACCACGGCGGAGCAACAACATGGCAAAGACCGACGGTTCCTGCTGCCAACGCGCCTCCACCGCCACCTCCCAAGGCCGTCTCTGACCAACAAATGATTCAAGATCTCATCAAAAACATCGTCTCCACGGTAAAGGAGCCCACAAAGCCCGCTGCCTCTACCGGCGCCACGCCAACCGCGACCCCCAAAAAGGAACGTAAAGAAGACAAATGGCGATCTTTGCCCGAGGAGAAGCAGAAGAAAATTTACGAGTCCTCCTTACAGCCGCACATCATGCACGTGGTAGGCAAGTACAAGCACAAACTCGCCAAAGACGACCTCAAGCGGTGGGCGAAGGAGTTTGCGAAGAAGATGGTCGAGTCGGACTTCAGGAAGGGCAGGGTTGAGGATCCTTCGAAGATCAGCGACAAGCAGGCGAAGAGTGTGAAGAAGCATGCGCAAGACTTTTTCGAGAAGGCGGTACGGAAGAAGGAGGAGGCGGAAAAGAAGCGTGGGGTGAAGAAGACGCATGCTGCTGGGGGAGAAAGTCATACTCCAACGGGTTCGCCTCCTGCCACGGCTGGAAGTCCGATGGACAAGGACGGTGATGACGACGTAGCCGAGCTTTCTGACAACGAGGGCGAAGACGATGTCGAAGCCACGCCGGCAGATGATTCAGTCGACAGTCTCGCTGCGCTGAAACGGAGGCGAGACGATCCCACGGCTGAAGAGGAAGACTCGGCGTTGAAGAAGCTGCGGCTAGATGGCGAAGCGGATTCCCTCGCGCCGCCACCACCGCCGCCTCCCCCTCCCCCTCCTACCGAATGGGCCAATGGCGAAGCAATGGACACCGATCCAGGTGCAGAGATGAGCACAGCCCAGGACGTCTCGGGCTCCTTTACCCACGAGGCCATCACCGCCGTGCACGCTGCGACATTCGGTCCGTCCGATGCCAATGGCCACCGAGCGGACGAGAGCTTGTCAGTCCACGGACTGCCGTCACGTGCATCTGGAGGCGCTGATTTCCTCAAAGCGGAGACTTTTCAAACTGCCACGCCGCCGACGACGGGCTCCCCGGATCAAGAAGAGGCTGAGAAGTTGGCGTGGGCGCGGGAGTCCGAGGGGGCGAAAGCCGATGCGATGCAAGCGACGGAAGGTGCGGGCCAGTAAGCTGACTCTTGCTCAATCATTCCGGTCTGTCTCTTGGCGAGGCGGTGATCTGTCGTGGTCTTGTTCTTGTTGTTGGAAGGTCCCGGCTTGCTTCTGCGCTCAGATATAGATGCCGCGGCCGTCGCGCGCGCCTGCGTCGATCTCGGGTGAAGGAGACCTCACCCACAGCTTTGGTCGATGCTGTAATGCTAGCTAGGTATACCCCATGACGTCCAATCTTGAAACACTATCAAACCACCCAAGGCAAGGCTTCAATCGAAAAGTCCCCCGGCATCACCGTCTGACCCCCCGCCGGCATCCCAATAACTCCACCCCTTCACCCTCCATCCCTCCCTCCCGTCCTTCCCGACCCACCCTCCAATCGCCGCCACGAAGGCCACGCGATCCTCGGCCTGCACGCGCAGCCAGACGTTGTGATGCTCGATTTTGAGGATGTCGAAGGCAATTGCTGAGCCGTGCAGGCCTAGGAATTGGGTCAGGGCGGAGCGGAGGTGGAGGTGGATTGTGGGGGCGTCGAGGGGGGTGGTGTTTGGGGTTGTATTGCTGTTGGCGGTAGTGGAGGGGAGGTGTTGGAGGTGGATGTAGGACCAGTGGGGGTTGCTGAGAGTTATTGAGGTTGTGGGTGGTTTGGTGGAAGTGCGTTTTCGTTTTGGGTGTTGTGTTTGTTCATTTGGTGGTAGAGTGTCTGGGTTTGCCATCTTGTTGCGGGACTTTGTCACATTGTGGTGATTGTCAAGGTAGCGAGATGGAGAGGATGCATGTGCGTGAAGTTCAATGCCAGCATGCACGCGCGGAAACACCCGCCGCTTTTTCCGGCTCACTTCCACTTCCAACCACGCGTTTTTGAACCTCCCTCTCCCTCTCAACCAACCTCGCCCAATGGCGGGCCAAATCCTGGACCCGCGAACCCTCAACTCCTGGGAAGATGCCTTCCAACACCCCCTGCCAATCGTGCGGCGCCTGGAGCAGCAGCTCCGCAAGAACATCGATGAGAATCGCCAAAAGCTGCGCTCGCTCGTCGGAGCGAGCTACCGCGAGTTGCTCGGGACGGCGGAGACGATCATCGAGATGGACGCGCAGGTGCGGACGGTGGAGACGTCGCTAGGGGAGATTGGGAAGAATTGTAATGCGGCGGTTGTGCAGCGGATTGCGGAGAATCATAGGCGGTTTGTGGGGGAGAGGATGGAGGAAGAGGGGGAGGGGAGGAGGGCGGTGGTGCAGACGAGGGTGTTGCAGAATTGCTTGATTGCTGTTCGGCGGACGCTTAAGCGTGGTGGGGATGCTCTGCTTGCTGCGAAGGTATTTGTGCTGGCCAGGCTTTTGATCAAGAGTGTTGCGGAGAGTTCGCGGCCGCCGGCTGTTCTGGACGAGCTTCGACGGAAGCTGAATGCCACCCGTACTCGGCTTCTTTCGTACATTGAGAGGAACATGGCGAGAGTGTCTTTGGACAAGGCGAGGCTCCCTCGGGTACTTTGCGGCTATGTTCTCGTCACAAGCTCGACGCCACGCCAGGTCCTTCGACATTTTTTGCAGATGCGGCTGGACGAGCTCAATAGAGCCACCGAGACGCCGTCCGAATCGCACGTCGTGCAAATGCTGGAGCTATACACTCAGACCTTGGCCGACACCCGCGACCTCTTCCCGCGTCGATTTGCAGATTTGCTCGCTCGCGTTTCGAAAGGCCCACTTGTGCAGGATGAACAAGTAACGAGCCTCTTCGAGCTGAATCTCGACATCTACAGCTCGTGGATGCCTGAGGATTTCCAGACATTCACCCCTTGGTTCCGGCACGATCATCTGGTATCGACTGAGGTGACTGATGCTCTCGCCGCGTGGACGCAGCAGGCGCGATCCTGCGTGTTTGAGGGTGTGGCGGAGTATCTGTCTGGTGAGGACGATGCGCAGACGATTCTGGATGCACGGCAGAAGTTCATCTCCAACTTTATGGAAATGAGCAATACGACCAAAGACGTGGATTCTACGGAGGTGGTACAAGGTGTGCGACTGGCTTTTCTCGAGAGATTGTCCGAGCTTGCTGCACAAGCTGCAACCGTCGACGATCTCGCAATTGGAGATGCTGATGAGCCTGCTTTACCGACGAGCGAATCTTTGTCAAGCCTGTGGGACGTGGCGACTGAGGACTACGATCTCGCACATGGAGCGTTCGGCTTGCGCCGAGCTCTCCTGGATGCACGACACGGCAGGGACAAGAAGCTGCGAGTGGAGATTGAGAAGCTCGACGCATGGATGAAGCGACTGAACGACTTCTTAGATGTTGCCGATGAGATGAGCTCGACGACTTGGGAGGACAATTCCGATTTTCACCTGGACGATACCAACGGTGATGACTCTTTACAGCAGATCCTGAGCAAGCAAGATCCGGAGCAGCTGCGAAGCAGATTACGAACAGTGATTCAGGACTCGTTGACGCGCATTCGCACTCAGCTGGATGCTGTAGCGCCTTCGACCAACCATCCTGCGTTTTACATTCGCATCTGGAGAGAGATTGACTGGCGATGTCAAGCTTTGGACAACAGATTGAGCATCCCGAGCGACTCGTTCTCCGTTGCTGAGCTGCACCGCAACCTTGCACAGTCGTTGTCCAAAGCCGTCGTACCGGCAGCGATTGAACTGTCCAAGAAGCGTCGTCACGTACCTACCACGCTCTGGGATGGCAGTCCACCGCTGCCCATTCAGTGCTCACCGATGATTATCAAGTTCTTGACGAAACTCCATCGAGCCATGGAAGAGGGCGGGACGGATGTCTGGAACTTGCACTGCGTAGCCGAGGCGAAGAAGGCCATTGCTGATGCATTGGAACAAGGGCTAGATGACCCGGAATTCACGCTTTGTTCCTCGACTGACGTCGTCAAGGGAGAAGTGTTGACCAACGGGCATTCCGAGGATAACGAGGCGAATGGACACGTTGAGGAAGAAAGGAGTCCTGCACAGGATGAAAAATCAGATCGACTGGAAGCGCGTCAACGAGCACGGATTGTGCAGAATCTCTTTGACACCCTCTATCTCGGTCAAGTGTTGGCTGACGGAGAGGCCTTCCACAGCCTTGTCGAGAAGCTCACGAAAAATGGGGAAGTTGATGAAGGGTCGCTGGAGCGGTTGAGGAAGAGCGCGAGCGAGTACTGGCGGAGGACGTACTTGCTGTTTGGAGCGTTGGCAGCCTGACGTATGCTCACAATCCTCGTTGATCCTACACCTACCTGTACGCATCTGCTTCAGGCACCCTGGTAGAGAGGTGGAGGCGACGTGAGACATGTAGTGGATGAGGTAAGCAGCGCCTTACCCGACGTGGCGCCTTAGCGTGGTGGGCGGGCGCACGCGCGCGCCTGTGATAGGCTGCGACACGAGACACAGATGAAACACGGAGGCCGCCAACCGCCCGTCGCGCCGCGCTGTACGCCGCAAAGTGCAACACGATCCAGCGCGATCGATTAATTAAATGCAGGCCTGGCAGGGCTCGCCAGGCTGCCTGACCCCCCTTGCCGCCACCTCGTCGCCGTTTCTTCTTTTTCCCCCTCCTCTGCCACCTCCATCTACGCTGCAAACACCTCCTCCCGTCCACCGTCAAGCGCCGGGCCAGACAAACGCGCGGGTGTGGAGCAATATCGAATCGACCTGCAGCTCGAGAGCTTCCGCCGAACGAGGTCCATCCCGCCGCACGCACGCGAACACGCAATCCGCCTCCGGCTCACACCTCGCACCTCTCCGCCCGCGCTCTCTCTCGCCCGCCATGTCCACCGCCGTTGCATCTTTTGCTCCCAGCGTGGAGAGGCATCTCTCCCCCTCCTCCCACTTCCCCGCCGTCGTCACTGCCTCCGCCGCACCGCAGACTAGCGACCGGGAGCCGGTGTTCAAACGAGTGCGCAGCAATCCCTCGCCGAGCCCGCTGGAGACTGCGAGCAGCAGCATAGCAGACCGAGCGAGTCTCGCCGGCAAGAAATCCCCGCTTTCGTGAGTATTCCTACGTATGGCATAGCTCAAGGGCTATTTGAGCTCGACTAATGAAGTATGTCCTGCAGAGCCGGCGCCAGCGCACCACCCGTCATCAAAGTCAAGAAGGAGCCCGCCTCACCCCAAATGTCCTCCCGACCGCGACCAAAGCGGCTCGACCTCTCCTCCAGCACCTCCGCCAGCACATCCACGGCCACCGCCCGCGGTCCACAAACTGGTGCTCAGTCCTCCAATCCCTCCGCCCCACTCACCTCTCGAGAATCTGCCGGCCTTCAGGTACTAGACGTCGGCCTGGCCTGCCTTTCGCCCGGCTTCCAGACCAACGACCCAGGCATGCGAGAACAGCTACAGAGGAGCCTCGACGTTCGTGATCAGCAAAGGCAGATTATAGAAGCTAGACAGAAAGGCACGAAGCCCGGCAGTGCACACGAGGCCGACAACCCCAACCGAACACAAGACTCCACTCTGTTTGGCGTTCAGACACGCACGCCCACCACCTCCCGACGGAAAGGCGCTCCGCCAGGCCTCACGATCGCCGCTCCAAATGCCGCCCAATTCGCCAACGACCGTGTCATTCAATCCGCCCCCATCAATCAGACCTTCACCGGACTCCGACCTGGCGATCAAGCATACAGCCGCCACGTCCAGCACGGTCCCAGCGCGCTGAGTCAAATGAGCCACATCCACCACGTCCCCGCTACGCAGACCAGCAACCGCCTGCCGCCAATCGCAGACGTACTAGCCAAAGACCGGTCGGAAATGCAGCAAAGCAACTACCCCACCAGCACCCACTCGCCTCCCCACGCCTATGCTCCTCCCTCTGCCGCTTCCCCCAACTTCCCCTCCCACCAAGGCCTACCAGGCACAAGGAGCCGCGAGTTCCGCTCCGCAGAAGAAGCCGTGGCCGGCCTCTCAGGTGGCCGCGACGATTTGATGCCCAAAGTCGTGCACTACGGCCGCCTTGTGCAACCCCCCACGCCCCCGTCGCCCATGCTCGGCGCCGACAACAGCAGCCAGCCTTCGTACTCCTCCACCGGCGCGCAACAACAACACCAACCTACCGCACGCTCGTACAGCAACAACAGCGCCACGTACAACTCGGACGGCACCTCGCGCCTCGACATCCTAGCTCGCACATCATCGATGAACGGCCGACGACGCGGGCGGGAGGAATACGAGCGCGACAACGAGAGTCCGCCGCGCTCGGCGCAGCAGCATCTCCCGCAGCGGATGGAGGCGAAGCGCACGACTTTCGCTGCGGCGGAGGACGATTGGAGGAGTGGGATGAGTTCGACAGAGAAGAAGGAGGAGTTTCTGCGGTTGTGCGAGCGGGCTTGGGATTTGTTTCATTCTTGATCTTTTGGACTGTTCGCGTTTCTCATTGTGGAGCGAGGCGATGGGGTTCTTTTTCTCCTGGGGAATTGGATGCCGGTGCATGATGGATTGACTAGAGGGAATTGCCTTCGTCCTCTAGACGTTTTGATGTGGCAGCAGCCTTATGATCAATGGAATGAAAGTGGAGTCTTCTCACTCATAGGTCGTGCATTCGTCTTATCCAGTGACAAGTTCTAGGGCCCCCTGCCATTCACAGCAGACACCAAAAAAGGCGAGCAGCAACCCAGACTCGAACCCGGGACGTGCCAAAACATCAAAAAACATACTCCTTTTCAGGAGAGAAAGCAAGGCGAGACTCGTAGAACCCCAACAGGTTTGCATTTTTGGGCCGCCGACCGAGCGCATCGATTGATGCTGCCAGTCATTGGTTGGAGGGGAGGCGTGAATGATTGTACATGTAGAGATTGTTGGATGGTGACGAGGTTCTGCCGAGTTGCTAGATCGTTGGAAGAGAGTGGGAGAAGGTGGGTAGGGACCAGGATTGATGCATCGCCCTCGTTGCGTGAGTGTCTGACTTCATTCCTGGCATACATGTAGGCATCCTGTCTTGTCCAATACGAGTAGGGCTGGGATATGGAGTCACGATACAATATTTGATATCTACATGGACGCCAGAAAGGGAGGAGGCTGCGAAGAGGTGCAAGGCTGAGCGCCAAAAGCAACGAGATACCGTCCCGGGGGTGATGTACACCTGAGGTTTCGATGAATGGAGTTCGCTTCGCCATTTGTTTGAGCTCGCCAAATGCTGGGGTCTTTCCCACAAACCTTGACCCCAATGGATGGAGGGATGATCCTTGTATGGAAGAGCGTGCACATCACTTATGCATCGATAACCAACCGAAAGAGGGAGAATAGCAGTAAATTAGTGCCAATGCGTATTGGATTCCACACGATGCTCCACCTGCCTGCACCAGCAAATCGACCCCGCGATGATACATTACGGCGACGGTGGAGATGCTCTCGCCCCATTCCCCGGCTTACAAATGCAAGCAATCTACGACTAATCACTAATCCACCTTATGTCTTGCCACAATGGAGGCTAAACGCACCAATTGAGGTATTTGCCAGACCGCAGGACGGCTAGATTGTCTCCTCCGTCTACGAGCGCCCCACGTTTTGTCTGCCGTGACGATGGTTGCCCGGCAGATTTTCAATGGCGTTTCGCTGGTGGGCTTCGTCATATAAAGGCTGGGTGACGAGCTCATTATTTGGGGATCTTTTTTGGTTGAAATATCTCTACTCAGGTTTACTTTGCTCCTTACTACTCCCCTTCAACTGTCCAACAACATCATCGAGTACAATTGATCCGACATGTCTTCTCTCAAGCCAATCAAGGTCTGGGGCGCTGATGGCCCGAGTAAGTCCACCCACGCGCAACAATTCCAATGGCATGAGTACGGTGGAAGGATCTGAAGTATTCCATGCTGACATACCTTCAAGACCCCCCAAAGGTTCCCATCGTCCTCGAAGAGCTCGGCGTTCCCTACGAGATTGTGCCCGTGGAAATCAGCAAGACCAAAGAGCCGGAGTATCTAAAGGTCAACCCCAACGGCCGCATCCCAGCCATCTACGACCCGAACACCGACCTCACCCTGTGGGAGTCGGGCGCCATTGTCCTGTATCTCATTGAGAGATACGACAAGAAGCAGGCCCTGAGCTTCCCTGCCGGGAGCAACGACGCCGCGCTCGCCCTGCAGTATCTCTTCTTCCAGGTGTCTGGGCAGGGACCTTACTACGGCCAGGTACGCTTTTCACGCATTCGAGATTGCTCCCAAGATGAGCCATAACTGACCGCTCTCTACAGAACGTCTGGTTCCACAAGTTCCACTCCGAGGACGTGCCGTCTGTAAAGGAACGTTACCTCAAGGAGGTTAACCGCGTCACCGGCGTCCTGGAGGGCGAGCTGGAGAAGCAAAAGAGCAAGGGCGGCGATGGTCCGTGGCTGGTGGGCGGCAAATACTCCTACGCCGACTTGTCCTTCCTGCCGTGGCAGCTGATCATGGTCAAGTTCTTTGACAAGAACGGCTACAACCATGCCAGCTTCCCTCTTGTCAAGAACTGGATCGAGAGGATCTTGCAGCGCAAGGGCGTTCGCGCCGCCCTGAGCCAGAGCTCGTACCTCAAGAACTTTGTGGAGTAGTGGCAAGAAGCGTGTATGCGCCGGGCATGGAGGGTGGCATTATCAGTCGATGAGTAGTCACTCTTAATCGAATTGTTGCCAATACTTTTCCAGCCGTGGTTCCAGTGCCGCCTTGCGCGTGTGCCAGGCCAGCCCGGAGCGATTCGCATCCGGTTCCGTCCCACTATGCCCAATGAGGAAATTGGCCGGGCGTTAGCGCGGAGCTTCGTCCACGACATTCCGTGCAGGATTGGAAGGCAGTACGCAATGCCGAGCGACATCTACGCTTCATCGAGTCTTCGCCTCTTCTTCTTGATATCTTCGCCATCTGCGCTATTTCGAGCGGTCGTCTGTAATTACTTTGCCTTCGTTGCATTCCATTTTCCACGTTCATTGCTGAGAAGAAGTTTCGCCACAGTCGAATGACGCCGGCTGCATGCGCCTGACTACACACCTACCTTACGGAATCTCGGAATCTCGCCACAGGCATCCGCACTCGTTGAACAATTCTCAGACGCTCTCGTTCTCCTCTATGTTGACGCACAGCTGAACTTTTCTTCTTCCGCGCAACGTCGCCAAGTTCAACGCGATCGCAATGGCGTTCATCCGCCAAACTCGGACGCTATGCGAAAAGACACTCACCATCGTCTTCCTACGCCACTGGCTGGGAACACTGACCCGAGCGCTAATTGCGCCGGTGATTTTCATGTTCATCATCAGCTATGCTAAAAACTTCTTCGTACCGCCCAGCGACTTTGGCGTGGGTTCTCCCGCTCCGTTGCGATCGCTTGGAGCGGCTTTGGATGCTTCTTCGGGCGGCAGGAATACCGTGGTCTTCGTCAATAACGGGCACACTGGTGGCGACATCGCCAGAGTGATCGATCAGCTCTCTCAGCCTATCCAGGCCCACGGCAAAACAGTCGAAGTGATCAGCGCGGACTCCGAAATCCAAAGAATCTGCAGAGGCTCCGTTCGCGGAGTCACGCAGTGCTTCGGAGCGGTGTCTTTCACTTCATCTCCGACAGAGGGCTCGTCATCGGTGTGGAACTACACCATACGTGCCGACGGCGCGTTCGGCGGCGAAATCTTTGTCAACCAACACAACAATGCCGCCGAGATTTACGTTCTCCCTCTCCAACATGCCGTCGATGCGGCAATCGCCTCTGTGCAAGGCGCCACCCTGCCGGACAATGTGCAGGAGTACGCATACACCGACCAAACGGCTGAAGAACGGCTACAGTCAATCAACCACTCTTACATGGGAGCACTCATCAACATCCTTGCCGTGGCTTATTTCATTGGCATCGTCGGAATCTGCTACCAACTAACTGGTGAGATGGCCAAGGAGCGGGAACTGGGAATGACGCAGCTCATCGAGGCTATGATGCCCAATCGCCACCGTTGGACGACGCAGGCGACTCGACTGTTGGCCATGCATCTTTCCTTCGACATTCTGTACCTTCCCAGTTGGGCCATCATGGGTGCCATCGTGGGCTCCCTGAATTACACCTACTCCAATGCTGGCATACTCGTCGGCTACTTCATCATGTCCGGACTTGCCTTGTCGAGCTGGTCCGTCGCCTTTGCAAGTTTGTTCAAGAAGGCTCAACTGTCCGGTATCACGGTGGTGATGACTTCTATCATCCTCGCGATCATCATACAAGTCGTTCCGCCTTCCTCGACTGCGACAGCAACGGTGGTGAGCTTGTTGTTCACCCCGATGAACTTTGTCCTTTTCATCATCTACGCAGCCTACTGGCAACGGCAGGGCTTGGCTATCGACCTGCGCCACGGCCCACCCACTGCGCCCTGGTCTACCCCAGGATATCTATTTTTCGTGTTCTGTGCCATTCAAATCGTCGCCTTTCCCATTCTTGGCGCCTTCATCGAAAGACAGCTTTACGGCACGGCTTCCAAGGCCCGGCATCTACGGTACGACGAATCGGAGAGCCCCGAAGCACTGAAAATCACAGATTTGTCCAAAGACTACGCCCCGGCTTGGTTCGAAGGAAAAGTAGCACCGAGATTCTCCCACAAGCCAAAGCCTACCGTGCACGCCGTCGACCACCTGAATGTCGCCGTTCTGCGAGGCCAGATCTGCGTTCTTCTCGGCGCAAATGGAAGCGGCAAGACCACGACGCTCGATATGCTGGCAGGCTTGCAAGTCCCTTCGAGTGGAATCATCGAAATGGATGCGACTGGGGGCATTGGCCTCTGTCCGCAAAAGAATGTTCTCTGGGACGAGTTGACCGTCTACGAGCATGTGCGCATTTTCAACCGACTGAAGGCGAGCAAGCCCGATTCCCGGAGCGTCATGAAGGAGCTGATTGCCGCTTGCGACATTGACCAGAAGCTGAACGCCACCACGCGCACGCTGTCCGGTGGGCAGAAGCGAAAGGCTCAGCTTGCCATGATGTTGACCGGAGGCTCGAAATTGTGTATGCTTGACGAGGTCAGCTCTGGCTTGGACCCGCTGAGTAGGCGGAAGATCTGGGACATTTTGCTTGCTGAGCGCGGTGCACGAACGATTTTGTTGACGACCCACTTCCTCGACGAAGCCGATCTGCTTTCTGACGATATTGCGATTCTGTCCCGAGGAAAGCTGGTGGCGAATGGCTCGGCTGTGGCGCTCAAGCATCGTCTTGGGGGTGGCTACCGTGCACGCATCTATCACGAGGACGCCAGACCTCTCCCAGCGGAACTGGAATCGATGAACAAGCAGGTCTACCACGATCAGACGGTCTATCAGCTTGCCGACTCTAGTGCTGCAGCAGGCTTTATCGTGGAATTGGAGAAGGCTGGAGTGAAGGACTATCAAGTGAGCGGCCCAACAATCGAAGACGTCTTCCTGAAGCTCGCTTCAGAAGTAAAGGACGAGCTGGAGAAGGATCGACAATTGGACACTACGAGCCAACCGGATTCGGCGTCTGGCGAAAAAGGCCTGCAACTTCGCACCGGCAAGCCATTGTCATTCTGGCAGCAAACCTTCGTACTGTTCAGAAAGCGGATCACGATTCTCCGGCGCAACACCTGGCCGTATCTCGCTGCGCTCTTGATCCCGATTGCCGCCGCTGGACTCGTAACACTCTTTCTCAAGAACTTCTCCGCCTTGACCTGTGCTCCTACCTCTGGTTTATACATCCCGGAGAGCACGTCTCTCGATGGCTACCTGGCAATCGGGGCGGAGATACCCTATGGACCTGCTAGTCAAGTGCCGCGGAATACTCTTTTGCAGCTGTATCCGCTTCTTGAGCAGGCCCTTGAGGGTGTCACATCTCTTGACGCTCTCCAAGCCTACATCAATGCGAACTTCAGCACAGCCGTCCCTGGTGGCTTTTACCTGGGAGACACCCCGACGTTCGCCTGGAGGGGTAACTACAACGTATCCTTCCCGGTCGCGGTCCAAAACCTGATGGACGTTAGTCTCACCAGGACGCCGATCATCACCGCATACCAATCCTTCGATTCCCCCTTCACGCCCTCGACCGGCAAGAGTCTCCAGCTCGCTCTCTACTTTGGGCTGGCCATGAGCGCATACCCTGCCTTCTTTGCCCTCTACACCAACGTCGAGCGACTACGCAACGTGAGAGCATTGCACTACAGCAACGGAATCCGCGCGGCACCACTTTGGATCGCATACACGCTTTTCGACTTCATGATTGTGTTGCTGGTCAGCGGCATCACCATCATCATCTTCACGGCCGTCTCCAGCATCTGGTACGGACCCGGGTATCTCTTCATCGTCTTCGTCCTCTACGGCCTGTCTGCCACCCTCATGGCCTACGTCATCTCCCTCTTCGCCACGAGTCAGCTCGCCTCCTTCGCCGTGGCCGCTGGCATGCAGTGCTCCATGTTTCTGCTCTACTTCGTGGCGTACATGTGCATCATCACGTACTCGGTCACGACGGAGATCGACACAAACGTGAACATTGCCTTTTTCACCATCGGCTTGTTCTTCCCCGCGGCCAACTTGCTGCGGGCTTTGCTGCTCACCTTGAATGAGTTCTCGATCCTCTGTCAGGGAACGAGCATCGCGCCTTACCCAGGAGCCATCACGGTCTTTGGCGGCCCGATTCTCTATCTCATCCTGCAATCCCTCTTTTTTGGCGTTTGGCTTGTGTGGTACGATAGTGGATGGAGACCTGCATTCCTCACTCGGACAAAGTACCGGCATGAGGATGCGGAGATGAGCGAGGAGGTGGATGCGGAAGTCTTTGCTGAAGCCAAGAGGACCGAAGGAAGCGCGGATGAGTTGCGTGTTATGCATGCCACGAAGACGTTCGGAACGAATGTGGCTGTTGATGATGTTACGTTTGGAGTGCCGAAAGGAGAGGTGTTTGCCCTGCTTGGGCCCAACGGTGAGTGATTGTTCGCGACAAGTTTTCTGAAATCATGCTGACGTTCGTTCAGGAGCTGGAAAGTCGACTACAATCGGACTGATCCGCGGCGATACACGCCCAAGCACTAAACAGGGTGACGTGTTGGTCGAAAACACCTCCATCGTAAGACACCGAGCATCGGCACGTGCAAATCTCGGCGTGTGCCCGCAATTCGACGCCATGGATCAGATGACGGCCATTGAACATCTCCGCTTCTATGCCCGAGCGCGTGGCGTTCCCGATATCGAGCACAATGTTGATCAGATTGTGCACGCCGTCGGCCTGGAACCTTTCAAGACTCGTCTTGCTGGGAAATTGTCTGGCGGCAACCGACGCAAACTTTCTCTCGGCATAGCACTGATGGGGAATCCGTCTGTTCTACTCCTCGACGAACCAAGCAGCGGCATGGACGCCGCTTCCAAGCGCATCATGTGGCGTACGTTGGCTGCGGTGTCAGAAGGCAGGAGTCTCGTGCTCACCACGCATTCGATGGAAGAAGCAGACGCTTTGGCGGACCGTGCGGGCATCATGGCGCGCCGAATGTTGGCGCTGGGCACGGCGGATCAATTGAGGAAGAGGCACGGCGATGCGTACCACGTGCATCTCGTCCACAAAGACGCGCCGTATACCAGCGACGCCAGCATGGCCGAGATCATCGCATTCATCAACAGCCGCTTCCCGCGCGCCGTCACGGAAAAGCGAGGCTTCCATGGCCAGCTGCGTTTCAGCGTGCCCAACGAGATCACCCATCCTGCCATCAAGCATTCAGGAGACGCAGAGAAGGCGCCGGTGGTCAACGAAAGCAACCTCGAGCCAGACAAGAGTGGCCCAAGCCGCGGCATCAGCGCTCTCTTCACCGAGCTGGAAGCCAACAAGGAACGCTTGGGCTTGGAGTATTACTCTGTCAGCCAGGCGACGCTGGACCAGGTATTTTTGAGCATCATCACGAAGCACAACGTGCTTGAGGAGAATTATGCGCGGGAGCATGCACGCAAGGAGGGTGTGGGAAGCCGGATCAAGGCGGCATTTGGGAAGGAGACGTGGATGCAAGTGTTGTGTACTTTTTAGGCGGCATATGGGCTGGTGCATGGGTGGAGTTTTATACTGCTATTCTGCACTGTAATTAGATCGACTTGCACAATGAGCAAGCTGTGTACAGATTGGATGAAACTTGTCGAGCACGTGACGCAGCGCAACCAAGCTTTGGCGCGTGGAAAACAAGCTTCGAGGGGAGCTTGACTCGCCCTGGAATAGTGCAGTGGGATGCAACGAGACCAGCGGGCAGCTGCGATTGGCAACACGACCGAGCTGACGACTTGTCCCTCCGCAAAGCCGTGGTCTGGAACCTCTTTCGTTTTCAGCCCTCTTCAACCTACTCGGTACTTCTTTCACCTACTGCAAACTGGCGATCAGGAACACGAAGCTTGATATCATTATAGGCACTACCCCCACTTCCCTTCAGACTGTAGCTCTCAGCTCGTGAAGTGCCGTAAATCACCATCGAACATGGCACCCAGCAACCCAGTCGACAAAGACACCGATGGCAAGCACCTCGCAGCCGTGGAGTCCGCCTTCCAGGATGTCACAGACAAGTCGGAGAAGCACGACAAAGACCCCAAGGACCACCTGCACCAGCCCTCGCACCATGAGAAATCGCACAGCTGGCTCAAATCCCTCTTCCCCTACAACTCGCTGCAGGACTTTGAGAACTCCTGGCACCTGGGCAACTATATTGTAGACCGCAAGACGGGCGAGAAGTCGTTTGAGCCCATGTCCATCTATGTGCGCCTCGGCATGCATCTCCTCTACTATGGCACCAAGCAGGAGAATCTGCTGCAGTCGAAGCGCGCGCAGGAGATGCTCAAGCAGCAGAGCGAGAAGATGGGGAGGCAGTATGATTCTCCTGAGAGCAAGGCTCACATTGCGCCTTTTATTCAGAGTTTCCAGTTGGAGAGCGGGTTGCATGAGTTTGTAAGTGGAGGCTTCTATCACAACCAATGTTCCTGTTGAACTACTTACACCCCTCCTTCAGGTCCAACCGGATCCCAGCAAGTACAACACTTTCAACGAATTCTTCGCCCGCGAAATCAAAGAATCTGCTCGCCCCATTGCCGAGCCAGACAACGACAAGGCCGTCAGCAGTATCGCCGACTGCAGGCTGACTGTCTTCCCGACCGTCGACCTTGCAAAGAAGTACTGGATCAAGGGCTTCGGCTTCACCGTTGCAAGGCTCCTGGGCTCGGAAGACCTGGCGAACGAGTTCAAGGATGGATCCATTCTCATCCATCGTTTGGCTCCGCAGGATTACCACAGGTGGCATTCGCCGCAGTCCGGCACGGTGGAGAGCATCACCGACATTCCGGGGACGTGAGTGACTATTTCGGCTCTCCTTGCTGCCATTGCTCTAATCTTACCGTTCACCTCTGTAGCTACTACACCGTCAACCCACAAGCCATCAACGAACCAGGCACCCTCGACGTCTTCTGCGAGAACCGACGCTCAGTCATGATTCTCAAGCGACCCTCGGGCAGCAAAGTGGCCGTCATCGCCGTCGGCGCCATGCTGGTGGGCAGCATGAAGTACAACGAAGGCGTGAAAGTGGGCGCCGAAGTCCATCGTGGCCAGTGTCTGGGCGCCTTCTACTACGGCGGCAGCACGGTCATCTCGCTGTATCCCAAGGGCGGCGTGACGTTGGACGAGGACTTGGTGCGGAATTCGACGGAGCAGAATTGTGAGACGTATGTGCAGGTTGGATGGCATACGGGTGTTGAGCCGTAGAGTGCTTGGATGGATCGGTCCGGCGATCTGAGCCGATGTTCGTTGATGACGAATTGTCTAGGCTATAGCAATAGCTTACATAGCATCGATGCTTTCTATTCTTAGGCCCCTCATTTGTCCATGCTAGTGTGATCGACGGCTACCGCTCTGGCGCACTAAAGGCTGACTACATCCGCATGGCATCGCGCTTCACAGCCGTTTCGGTTTGTGCAGCGGGTCAGCCGGAGAGTGATGCTGGGATTAGCCCCGGAGTGCCTGGCGCAGCGTGGCTTGATCCCAGCCCTCATGTTGGGGCAATGCGAGATGCCGCTCCCAAATCCCACAGGCTCAATGGCCATAAGCATGCACATCTGCGGCCCCCTCATCGATGCCAAGTCCAGTCATCAGGCGGCCCTTTACACATCACCAACTCGTGGACCAACCACTTTTTCCGCATCACGCTCCACCTCCACTTGAACACCAGCACGCCGCGCCTCCGCATTCTCCCATGCCACTCCAGCACTTCGGTGTCGAGAAAGGTGGACGCGGTGACGTTGTCGTCGCCAATGTAGACCTTGGAATCCACGACGAACAATCGGCTCTGCGGATCGGCATCGCGGCGCTTGCGGAAGATGGAGCGCGACTCGGCGACGGTGATGCGCGGCGTGGTGTCGTAGACGACGCGGTATTCGGGCCAGGAGTACTGCTTTTGCAGCGCCGACGCGTCCTCGGCGTGCCCGTTGTCGAGGGCGGTGATGTAGGTGCGGGGATACATGTCGAGTTCTTCGGCGAAGTCTCTGGCGGGCATGGCCTTGTCGCCGTCGACGGAGGAGTCGTCTTTGATGCCGGGCAGCAGCATGTCTAACGATGGATGGCGTTGCCATAGTGTGTCCGCGGGGGATTCCATGGCAACACGACGACCGTCGCAGCCGGCTGGCATCGGGCAATCCATTGGGGGGAGCTGCTGTGGTCCGCCATTATCAGCAGGCAGGGGGCCAGTGGTGTTTTGAACAGCCGTCGGGGTGACATGATGCCCGATCGCCCGAAAGCCTAGACGGCGTAAGCTCCAGAGTATCGCAGACGACAGGCACGCTGGATCCTGCAGCGCTGAAGGGTGTCAGGGCTGACACGGCGGGTTAATCGTCAAAGGGCAAAGCAGCCGTCTAGGTAAGCGCGGCAGGGATGCCATCCCATCTTCCACTTGCTCAAAGAGGCAATGTTCGAGCGGAAGCCCCACCGTTTTCGCCCGCTTGGCGCGCCTAGCTCGCGTCGGCCTGCTTGCGCTCTCCACAAGCTGCTCTCGATGAGCGCTTCAATGCATGGCGATGTGTCACGTTTGACTAAGAAGCCAACAGCCACGAGACAGTCTGCATCACCGCAAAAGCGGCACCGTGTCGTGGAAGATCATGCACTTGCTCCTCCCCTTCAACCGGTGATGTTCCCGTGCGGCCGCCAGCCATGCCGACGTAGCATCCCCTCCGCCAGCTCTGCAGCCCTAATTCTCACTCGGCCATCACGCAATGCAGCTGCCGCAACCCTCTCCTCCTCGCCCGCCCGCCGCGCCCTCTCACAACGCCCTCGGTGCGAATCCGATGGCCATGAAGGTCGAGCCCGGCGCGCTGCAATCCGCCCGATCACGCTATTCGCCCTCTGCATTCCCCTCGGCTACGTGCTGAGCTACGCAATCAATACCCGTCAAGATGCCGGGCAGACAGATGGCTTTGTGAAATACGTGTTGGTCAGAAAAGAGGAGGTGTCGAGCACGTGTTCCATCTTCACCGTGCGCCCCTCTACGGCCTCGATATTGCGTAGTGCCGATGCCCTCTCCTCCAGGCAAAGCATCACAAGCGTGCAGTTCAAGCAACCGCAGTTGCAGATCGCGCGATCTTACACCATCCTACCGCCGCTGCAGGATCAAGATGCCGGCGAACTGCGCTTTTTAATACGGCAGGAGCGGAATGGCGAAGTCTCGGGTTACCTCCACCGCTTGACCGTCGGAGCGGAGGTGCAGCTTCGAGGGCTCTCTGCGGAATATGTGCTGCCGGAGAAAGTGAGTAGGGTGGTGTTCTTGGCAGGCGGGACGGGTATTGCGCCTGCAATGCAGGTCGCAGATGCGCTGGCTGGGCAGGCGGATGTACATATATTGTGGGCAAGCAGGAGAAGAGAGGATTGTGTTGGGGGTAGAAGCGACGGGAACCCCGCAGGTGTTCAGGACAGCCTCTTCACGAAAGTGAAAGGGCTCTTCGGGGTGTCACAGTTGAGCGTACAGCCACACGACTCTACACGAGGGCCGAGTCTTATCGTTGCTCAGGTGGAAGCCTTGAAACAAAGGGCGAACACGAGGAGACCTGGCAGCCTGCAGGTGGACTACTACGTCGACGAAGAAGCGACCTTGATTGAGTTCAAAGACGTCGCACCCCTCCTTCGCAAAGGCAGCCAACCCAGCAGCGATTCCGAAGGCAAGGACCTACTTTTCGTCGCTGGTCCGGAAGGCTTCGTCAATCACTGGGCATTCAGGAAGATATGGGTCAACGGTCAGGAAGTCCAAGGCCCAGTCGGGGGAGCATTGGCGAAGATGGATCTGACTGGGTGGGAGGTTGTTAAGCTATGAGGTCGAATGGTTGGCATAGTCGAATGCATTGCTGATCCGACTGGAGAAAGAATTCCGCGGCGCTTACAATTAGAGCAGTTGTCTTGAAGGAATACGGTGCATGGCAGCTTACGTTAATGCCTAAGGCCGAGCCTTCTGGACGGCGAAGTGCCGACATCGTTTCCGCGCCGCTTACTTAACCCGCGACGGAATTATTGCCGGGGCTTCGAAATCAACCTGCAGTCTTCCGCCCTAGTATTTACATGCTCGCAATGAAACCATGTCGCTGCCTTTCGTATCTACCTGATTCGTTTCCTTACGCCTCTCGTCGACGCCGCAATGGATAAGACTGACTCGAGCCCGGCAATCGATGCCGTTGAAGACGAACGACCTCAATCCCAGCAAAGTGCCGACGACGATGCTGGGAGAAGAGGAGAAGGGAAGGGCCTTCGCCCAGCGTGCTTCAATTCAACCATTCAGGAGGTCTTATTCGTCCTGACTGCGACCAGTAAGTCGACGTTGTCCCTCGTCGTTTCACCGCACATTGCTAACTCGCACCACAGTGGCCATTGCCTTGGGTTCGTGGTTAACCGGTTCAATCATCGTCATCACATCCTTTGTCGGCCGCGACTTGCACATGACCAATGCTCAGATTACCTGGCTCATATCGGCGAGCTCGTTGACAAGCGGCGCGTTTCTATTGTTCTTTGGGAGGCTGGCCGATTTGCTCGGTGAGTTATCGACTCCACGCAGAATCATTCCTCACGTCGACAATCCGCTGACGGATCCTCATTTACGCAGGCCGCAAGACACTCTTCGTCGGATCCTTCTTCCTATACTCGATCTTCGCGCTCGCTGCAGGCTTCATCAACTCCCCGATCCCTCTCGACGTGCTCAACGGCATCCTCGGCCTCTTCGCCGCCTCCGCCGTCCCGGCAGCAGTAGGCATACTCGGCGCTGCCTATGATCAACCCAGCCGACGAAAGAATGCCGCTTTCGCTTGTTTCTCCGGCGGCAACCCCATCGGTTTCGTGTTTGGAACAATCTTCGGAGGAATTGCGACGACGCTGTTCAGCTGGCGCGCCAACTTCTGGCTCATTGCCATCATCTTTTTCGTCTTCACCATCATCGGGCAGTTCACTGTTCCAAAGGACTGGACGGACAAGAAGCCGTTGACTTTGCAGACTGTCAAGCACTTTGACATCGTCGGGACATTGCTTACCGTTGGCGGCATTGGCATGTTCTCCGCTGCTATCAGTCTCGGTCCCACCGCTCCCCAAGGCTGGAAGACGGGCTATGTCCTGGCCCTCCTGATCGTTGGTATCCTCCTCATCGTCGCCTTTGTCTTCTGGGAGAGATGGTACAAGGACCCGATTATGCCCATGAACATCTGGAAGGACCGCAATTTCTCGATGGGCCTCATCATTCTCTCCCTCGGGTACGCGAGCTTCATCCCCGTCAGCTTCTTCGTCGCCCTCTTCTTCCAGGATGTGTGGCATCTCTCTGCCCTCATGGCCGCCGTGCATCTCCTTCCCATGGCGGTCTGCGGGACCATTGTCAACATTGTCGCGGGCCTGATACTGCACCGCGTCAGCAACAAGCTGCTGATGTACATTGCCACATCATGCTACGCCATTGCATTTCTGCTCCTCGCCGTGAGCCGGCCTTCATCCTCATACTGGGCATTCTGGTTCCCTGCATTCTGCATCATGTACGTTACCACACTTTCATTGCAGCGCTGCCATCCGCTAACATGCACACAACCAGGGTCGTCGGAGCAGACATCGAATTCAACGTGGTCAACATGTACGTCATGTCCAGCATGCCGCCACACCAACAATCCGTCGCCGGCGGCGTCTTCCAGACCGTCACGAAGCTCTGCGGCACGATCGGCCTCGGCGTCACTACCGCCATCTTCGACGCCGCGCAAAAGCGGCCCATGCTTTCTTCGTACTGGGATCGGGACGTCCAGCCGTACACCTCCGTCTACTGGTGCTGCTTTGCTTTGGCCGCTTTTTCGATTCTCCTGGTGCCGTTCTTCAACGTTGATACGCAAGGTGGTGTGCGGAAAGAGGATGATCGCGACGGGGATGCGGCTTCGGAACAGAGTCGGCACGTGTCTGTTTCTGTGGAGGCTGAGAAGCATCAGGAGAGGGAGAAGTGAGGTCTAAGAGAGATTTTTGAAAGCATGGCGTTGATTTATTGCATCTTGTTGATCTTAGCTACCTTACGGTACTCAAGCGAGGCGCTGGTGGTGTTCACTCAGAGCATAGAAACGCAGTGCTTGACAACTGATGCATCGGTATTTGTCACGATTTGACTCTTATCAGGAGACTGAAATTGTCCAAGGCATTCAACTTAAGTCACCGTCCTTCATGCTCTCGATGCAATATACTTATCTAGATTAAATACCTACAGATGTTTGTCAGACATCTGTCGCAAGTCACTCCGTATCCGCGACGCATGCGCCACATTCTTACGACCCTTTGGATCCCTCTTGGCATGACGCCACAGTGACCTCTGCGCGTCCAACCTTGGACCTCGCGTCTTCCAACTTCTCTTAACGAATCGATGAGCGCCATCTGCTCTTGAGTATGTCCTGCTTACATTCATAACGACCTGACTTGGATAGACACATGGGCTGCGCCGCGGCCTAGGAGCGTCTCCAACATGCTTCGGCCCCGAGTTCTGGCAGCTCCATCAAGAACGTCATTACTCCGAGAGCGACCACTACTACTACCCGTCACCAGGCGCCTTGCGAGCGAATCGGGAGAGCACAAGTCCGGCCACATCTCGCGGAATGCGGACGAGGGCATCCTCTTCTTCAACTGCATCTTACCCTTCAATCTGCAGTGGTTCTACCGGCTGTCGTGGACTCTCCAGCGCCGCCGCCCCATCCTCCTCCAGGACGCCAAAGATGACAACGTCGGCGCCGTGTCGCCGGGGAAAGTCGTGCAGGATGCGACGAAAGACAGCAGCGTCGGCAACGTCGAAGTGGTGGAAGTGCTCCCCCGTCTGAAAGAAGGCGGTGCCTTTCTCAAGTTCCGCCTGGGGCCTGGGGTCGATGCGCAAGCCGTCACCGCAGCCGTCCGCTCGCATCTTCGCGAAAACCCGATCCGGCCCTGGTGGAATCCTTTCTCGAACGTCGGGGCGAATCTGGTGATTGGGAAGCCGTGGATTGAGGATCTTTACATCTTTCCCTCGTCGCGGTTGCGGGTGGAATTTTTGCCGCCGCAGCCTGGGCAGGAAGCCGCGGAGATGAGCCAGGAGCAGCTGTACAGCTTCTTCCGGCCGTACGGCAAGCTAGCCAATGTCATTTCGCAGCCCTCGGACTCGAAGATTGTGCCGAGATATGCATACTTGGACTACGCGCAGGCTCGCAAGGCGGTCATGGCGAAGAACTGCTTGCATGGCTTCACGATACCCGAACAGCAGGGAGGCGGGAAGTCAGGCACGCTGCTGCGGATTACGTATGAGAAGAAGGATCGCTGGGGTTGGATCAAGGACTGGATCGTCAATCACCCTCGTATCGCCATTCCGCTCTTCGCTGCGCTCATTGCTGGCATCTCCTACACCATTTTCGACCCGCTGCGGACGTTATCGATCGAGGCGCATATCACGCGAGCATTCCACGTCGAAGACACATTCGTTTTCAAATGGTTCCGACGGCAAAGCGTAGACTTGATTAACAAGGTCAAGCAGCTGAGCACCGGGCATCGCAGCTCCGAGGCCAGCATGCAAGCTCTGTGGGAGGATAGGAGGAACGAGGTGGAGCAGATCCAGTCTTGGCTCATGGAGTCCTCGGATACCTTTATTGTGGTTCTTGGACCACGAGGCAGCGGGAAGAAGGAGTTGGTGGTCGATCACGCGCTGGAGCACAAACGGGAGGCGCGAAAGTTACTGGTCATCGACTGCAAGCCTGTGCAGGAGGCTCGGGGTGATGCCGCGACCATCGCCGCTGCAGCTGCTCAAGTTGGATATCGGCCGGTGTTTTCGTGGATCAACAACATCAGTGGTCTCATCGACTTGGCAGCACAGGGGATGACGGGCATCAAAGCCGGGTTTTCAGAGACGCTGGAAACGCAGCTAGTGAAGATCCACAACAACACGGCTGTTGCGCTGCGGAAAATCGCACTGCAAAGTCGGAAGAAGACGGACGTCGACGCCAATCTTACCGACGAGGAGTTCCTCGAAGCACATCCCGAACACCGGCCAGTGGTTGTGGTGGACAATTTCTTGCACAAGAACAACGAACCGGGAGCACAAGTGGTCTATGACAAGATTGCGGACTGGGCGGCAGAGCTGACGACATCTTACGTTGCGCACGTCGTGTTCCTCACGAACGATATTGCGTTTACAAAGTCGTTGAGCAAGGCGCTGCCGGATAGAGTATTCCGACAGATTGCTCTCGCCGACTGCTCGCCAGAGGTTGCGAAGCGCTATGTCATCAACCATCTCGATTTCGATCTTGCTCCTGATCTAGTGGTCAGGGAAGAAAAAGACGACGGGGAAGCAACGAATAGTCTGACGGCCAGCCAGAAGCGGCAGGACTTGAGCGAGCTCGACAGCGTCATCGGACAGTTGGGCGGACGTCTGACAGATCTCGACTTCCTGGCTAGACGCATCAAAGCCGGCGAGACACCAACAGTGGCCGTCAAAGAAATCATCAATCAGTCCGCGTCGGAAGTGCTGAAAATGTACCTCACACCCAGCACCAACGAAGAACGCCACTGGACCTCCCAGCAAGCCTGGACGCTGGTCAAGAAGCTGTCCCAAACCGACACCCTCCCCTACAACGAACTCCTTCTCGACGCCTCTTTCAGCAGCGGCGGCGACGCAGCCATTGCAGCCCTCGAGCAAGCCGAGCTCATCACCGTGCAATCGACTAACGGCCGAGCGTACAGCGTGAAGCCCGGCAAGCCCGTGTACCAGCAGGCCTTCCAACGTCTAGTGGAGGACCGTGTGCTGGCGGCGAAGATGGATTTGGCGCTGGCTAATGACGCGACGGGTAGTGCGAACAAGTCTATTGACCGCTGGGAGCAGGAGTTGCGGTTGCTGGGCGAGCTGCCGAAGCAGCCCGGCGAGCTGCACGCGAGGGTGGAGTGGTTGTTGGGGAATGTTGCTGCGGCGCAGCGCAAGATTGAGGCCTTGGAGAAGGAGACGGCGGGGCTGAAGAAGGTGTTGATGAGTGAGTATTAGGAGGACTCTTGGACGAATCTCTACTTTGCCCGCACTCTGGATATAAGAACACAATCAATGCTCCTCGTAAAGACGTGCATACATGCTGTGCTGCGACGAGTGAGGTGAGTACCTGCCCAACCCTGGCTCCGGCCTCGCATATTTAAATTTCGACGCCACCCGCGGCTTGCATGCGTCCGACACGAGACTTCACATTTCTTTCACGTGAAAGACTGACGGGCTTATCCCCGGGGCAAACGGCACGGGCAGGGGAAAGGCGGGGTGGCGTGAAACAATTGTTGAGTCTGGGCCCGATGTCGGATGAATGACGAGCATAGCCTCATCATCCATATTTTTTTAATTGGAGACAGGCGAGGATAAACAGAGAGCCAAGGGAAAAAGACGAAAACGAGCAGTACCGCAAGAGGCTACCGAGGGACCGAGCGAATGGATGTCGGGAACGGCATTTGAGTTGGGAGAAGCGGAGAAGGGGGGAAAGAGGAGAAGAGTGGACGCGCATGCACATCACCAGCAGCCTCGGAGCAGCGCGGCGAGAGGAGAGGGTGGGCAGTGAGCAGTGAGCAACGGCAAGGAGAGACGGCGATGATGCTAATGATCTGAGGTGCGGTCTGCAATCGCTCCTCTCACACGCACCCGATAAGCCCCCCAGCAGCCAAACTGGGGACACATATGAATGACTCCGGCGGCCGGGGGGGGCGCGCGCCAATGAGCGCAGGCGCGCATCAGCGGCGTGCGAGGTCGGCAGAGGATTAAGGCTGGGTCGGGGTGGGGACTGCAGCCGACAGATCTGCTGCGAAGGGTTGAGGAGTAGATGGCGGCGACGAATCAGCGGCGGCGAAAGTGAGCGACAGCTTCCTCTAGCCGCAGATTGCCAGCTGCGAGTTAAAAGTTTAATTCGGCTGGTGCGGAGCTCGTGCTGGTGCTGTGGTGCTTGTGCGCGTTTCCCGGCTGCCAGGGTCTCGTTAGGTGGTGCGAATGGTCATTATCATGAGATAGGCGCGTGGGAAATTTATTAAGTTGTGTGCGACATCGCCAATGCATTGAGATGATGGAGTTGGAGCTGTTGGAGAGCGGAATTGGCCATGTGTACAGCGTTGTGCCATCTTACATAGTCTCTACACGCGACATCTACAAAGGCAAAGGCAAGGACATCGTATTAGTGAAAGGCTTGACAAAGCACATCCATCCCGTCGAATTACCGGCTGCCCACATTGGAGAGTGTGCGAGTGGAGTGGAGAGTGGGTGGGTGTGTCGGTATTCATCCCATTGCGCTAGAGGACAATCCGCGCCCAGCCTGGGCGGGCAGAGAGAGACAGTTGAGAAACACAAAACCTCCGCCCACCCCGCCGCCTTCCACCTGCCTCCTCCCTCTTCTCCCGCTCCCTCTCTCCATCCAATTCCTCACGTTACTCCCTCATCGCCCCATCAGCCCGCCGCCGAAGCATTCCACACGCCGTGGTGAGTTCTATTGCCCGTTTCCTCTCTCGCCCACCCGTCCAGCTAGCTAGCCCACTTCGCCCCCGGTCTCGGAGCCCGCCGCGGAAGGAGGCCAGAAAGTCGTGTTGCCGATAAGGACAGCAAAGGCATTCGCTGCTTTTTGCCATTGTCCTCGCACCACCTGCACGTCCACGAGCAGGAATCCGCTTGCCTGGGTCGGCAATCTTCCTCCCCCCCTTCGTCGACATCATCGTTTCCGCCCCCGGCGATCCTTCTCCACCTTTTCTCCGCGGTCCTGCAAATCGCCGGCTTGCTCACCGTCTTGGAGCTCTCGTCGCCGCTCGTCTCTTAGCTCCGCCTTCCCGACACCGCCTTGACCATTCTCTTGGCGTCATTGCAGCTCGTCACTTTTTTTTGCCCCTCACATCAACATTGCCACAATTCTGTACAAGACTCCAACGCGCGCGTTTACTGACAAAATACTGTGTGCAAAACAGGATCTGTACCCTCCTCACTTCCTCGCCACAGAGGGTGTACATCTCCTTTCATCCACCCGCGTTCGGCCCTCTGCCGAAAGAATGGGCCGAGTCTCGTTCGCCGACGATGTGAAAGAGCGCACCATCGACGAGGTCAAGGACTATGAATCCGAGGACGAATACCCCGTGAACATCTACCCCTACGAGAACACGCCCGACAACAAGTCATGGGCTGGTGCGCTCCCCAAGAAGCAGGGTCTCTACGACCCGGAGCTCGAGAAGGATGCCTGTGGTGTCGGCTTTGCCGCCAACATCAAGGGCGTGCCGAGCCATAAAATTGTCACAGATGGTATGCTTTATGCTCCTCGCCTTGCAAGCCACTTTCGCTAATTCGCCCCCAGCTCGGAGCCTGTTGTGCAACATGACCCATCGCGGTGCGGTGGGATCCGATGCCCGCGACGGAGACGGTGCCGGTGTCATGACCTCCATCCCGCACAAGTTCTTCGTGAACCGATTCGAGCGTGCACAAGGCATCAAGCTGCCCAAAATGGGCCAGTACGCTGTGGGCAACATCTTTTTCAAGCCCGAGGAAGAGGCGCTGAAGGACACCATCGATACCTTTGAAGACGTCGCCGACCAGCTGGATCTCCGAGTGCTCGGGTGGCGTGAGGTTCCGCGAGACAGCACATTGCTCGGTCCCGCGGCCAAATCTCGCGAGCCCATCATTCTGCAGCCCATTGTGGTAACCAAATCGGTCTACGGCGATGGAAAGGCGCCCAAAGATGATTTCGAGGAGCAATTCGACGAACAAGTCTTTGAGCGACAATTGTACATCCTTCGCAAGCGTGCCACGCATGTCATTGGACTACACAACTGGTTCTATCTGTGCTCGCTGAGCAACAAGAATATCGTGTACAAGGGCCAGCTGTCGCCTGCCCAGGTGTACGAGTACTATCATGATCTGCTGGACATTGACTACGAGGTGCATTTCGCACTCGTGCACTCCCGCTTCTCCACCAACACCTTCCCGTCATGGGACCGCGCTCAGCCTCTCCGTTGGGCAGCACACAACGGTGAAATCAATACGCTGCGAGGCAACAAGAACTGGATGAGAGCCCGAGAGGGTGTCTTGAAGTCGGACTGGTTTGGCGACCAGCTCGACCTCCTCTATCCCATCATCGAAGACGGTGGCTCCGATTCCGCCGCTTTCGACAACGTTCTCGAGCTCCTCACCATCAACGGCGTGCTCTCCCTCCCAGAAGCCGTCATGCTGATGATTCCCGAGGCGTGGCAAGGCAACACCCAATTCGAACCGAAGAAGCAAGCCTTCTACGAATGGGCTGCCTGCATGATGGAGCCGTGGGATGGACCCGCGCTCTTCGTCTTCTCCGATGGCAGGTACTGCGGTGCCAATCTCGACCGCAACGGTCTACGGCCGTGCAGATACTACGTTCTCGATGACGATCGCATCATTTGTGCGTCGGAAGTTGGCACCATCGCTGTTGACCAATCTCGTGTCATTCAAAAAGGCCGATTGCAGCCCGGGCGAATGCTCTTGGTCGACACCGTCGCCGGCCGAATCATCGACGACAACGAGCTCAAGGAGAACGTTGCCAGCCGGGAGAACTTCCGCGAGTGGATGGATGCCGAGCTCCTGGTGATGCCCGACATCTACGACAAAGTCGTCGAGAACGGCACCGACATTGAACACAAGTTGACCGAGACCAAAGTGCAGGAGGATCCGAGACTGAAAGCTTATGGCTATTCTTTGGAACAAGTCACACTCCTTCTGGCTCCCATGGCAGCGGACTCGAAAGAAGCCCTCGGTTCCATGGGCAATGATGCTCCATTGGCTTGCCTGGCTTCACAGCCTCGTCTGCTCTACGAGTACTTCCGTCAGCTCTTCGCCCAGGTCACGAACCCGCCCATCGACCCGATCCGAGAGGCATGCGTCATGTCTTTAGGGTCTTATGTTGGACCTCAGGGCAACCTGCTCGAAATGGCACAAAACCAGTGCGCAAGACTCTACCTCCCCTCGCCCATGCTCTCTGTGGAGGAGTTCAATGCCCTCACGCACATTACGGATATCCACAACGACTGGTCGGTCGCGACCATCGACATCACCTTCCCCAAGAAGTCTGGCATCGAGGGTTACTTCGAGGCTCTCGACACCATCTGCGAGGAAGTCACTGAAGCCATTGAGCGTGGCGACAAGATCATCATCCTGTCCGATCGCAAGATGTCTGCCGACCGGGTACCAGTCTCGTCGCTATTGGCAACTGGTATGGTGCATCATCATCTGGTGCGCAACAAGTGGCGAGCACAAGCCGCACTTGTCGTCGAAACGGCTGAAGCTCGTGAGGTGCATCATATGTGTGTCCTTGTTGGCTACGGTGCCGACGCTATCTGCCCCTACCTCGCCATGGAGTGCATTCTCAAGCTCGACCGCGAGGGTCTCATTCGAAAGAAGATGACCAAGGAGGAGCTCATTGGCAACTACAAGCACTCTTGCGACGGTGGCATTCTAAAAGTCATGAGCAAGATGGGTATCTCGACCGTCCAGAGTTACAAGGGCGCTCAGATTTTCGAGGCTCTCGGAATCGATGACACGGTCGTGGACCGCTGCTTCGCCGGGACCGCCACCCGCATTCGAGGTATGACCTTCGACTTGATTGCTCAGGATGCCTTTGCCCTACACGAGCGAGGCTTCCCGTCGCTGAACATCTTGGAAATCCCTGGTCTTGCTGAGACTGGAGAGTACCATTGGCGTGATGGCGGCGAACCTCATGTCAACGATCCCACCTCGATTGCCAACATCCAGGACGCCGTACGCGTCAAGAACGACAAGTCGTACGAGGCATACTCGAAGAGTGAATTCGAGCAGATCAAGCACTGCACGCTTCGCGGCCTGCTCGACTTCGACTTTGACGCCTGTAACCCCATTCCCATCGAGCAAGTCGAACCATGGACCGACATCGTGCGGAGATTCTGCACGGGCGCCATGTCGTACGGCTCCATCTCCATGGAGGCGCACTCCACGCTCGCAGTCGCAATGAACCGACTGGGCGGCAAGTCCAATACCGGCGAAGGTGGAGAGGACTCGGAGCGCAGTCTGCCCATGGACAACGGCGACACCATGCGCTCGGCGATCAAGCAGATTGCCTCCGGCCGCTTCGGCGTCACCAGCAACTACGTTGCCGACTCCGACCAGCTGCAGATCAAGATGGCCCAAGGCGCCAAGCCCGGCGAGGGCGGCGAACTGCCCGGCCACAAGGTCTCCGGCCCCATCGCCCACACCCGCCACTCCACCCCGGGCGTTGGCCTCATCTCCCCGCCTCCCCACCACGACATCTACTCCATCGAGGACCTCAAGCAGCTCATCTACGACCTCAAGTGCGGCAATCCGCGCTCGCGCGTGTCCGTCAAACTCGTCTCCGAGACGGGCGTCGGCATCGTCGCTTCCGGCGTCGCCAAGGGCCGCGCCGACCACATTCTCATCTCCGGTCACGACGGCGGCACCGGTGCTTCCCGGTGGACGGGGATCAAGTATGCTGGTCTCCCTTGGGAGCTGGGCCTCGCGGAGACGCATCAGACGCTTGTGCTGAATGATCTTCGTGGGCGGGTGGTTGTTGAGACGGATGGGCAGCTTCGCACTGGGAGGGACGTGGCTATTGCTTCGTTGCTTGGTGCGGAGGAGTTTGGGTTTGCTACGACGCCTCTTATTGCCATGGGGTGCATCATGATGCGGAAGTGCCACTTGAACACCTGCCCGGTGGGTATCGCAACCCAGGACATCGAGCTTCGCAAGAAGTTCAAGGGAACGCCCGAGCACGTGATCAACTTCTTCTACTACGTCTCGAACGAGCTGCGCGCCATCATGGCCAAGCTCGGGTTCCGCACCGTCAATGAGATGGTTGGCCACTGCGAGGTCCTGAAGGTTCGGGAGGATCTCCGTAACGCAAAGACGGAGAATATCGACCTGTCCCTCATCCTGACCCCTGCACACTCGTTGCGATCCGGGGTAGCGACCTACAACGTCCGCAAGCAGGATCACAAGCTCCATATCCGCCTGGACAACAAGTTGATCTCTGAGTCTGAGCCGGCTCTGACCAAGGGCCTGCCATGCCCCATTGAGACGGACATTGTCAATACCGATCGCGCCGTCGGGGCGACTCTCTCTTACCACATCAGCAAGAAATACGGCGAGCAAGGTCTCCCGGATGACACCATCCACGTCAACCTCAAGGGATCTGCCGGACAGTCGTTCGGAGCGTTCCTCGCACCTGGTGTGACCTTGGAGCTGGAGGGCGACTCGAACGACTACGTCGGCAAGAGTCTTTCGGGTGGTCGTCTCATCGTCTACCCACCACGAACAGCGGTTTTCAAGGCCGAGGAGAACGTCATCATCGGCAACGTCTGCTTGTACGGAGCCACGAAGGGGACATGCTTCTTCCGCGGTGTGGCTGCCGAGCGTTTTGCGGTTCGCAACTCTGGTGCCACCGCTGTCGTCGAGGGTGTCGGCGACCACGGATGCGAGTACATGACTGGCGGTCGTGTGGTCGTTCTGGGCAGCGTTGGCCGCAACTTCGCGGCCGGCATGTCTGGTGGTATCGCGTACGTACTGGATCTTCACAACGACTTCGATGTCAAGTGCAACCAGGAGATGGTGGAGCTCTGCGATGTCGAGGAGCCTCGTGAGATTGCTTTCCTCCGTGGACTTATTGAGGATCATCACCACTACACCGGCTCCGAGCTGGCTGCCAGGATTCTGGTGGACTTCAACAGGATCCTGCCGCGATTCGTCAAGGTCTTCCCAACAGACTACAAGCGAGTGCTCGAGGAGCAAGCGAAGAAGGACGAAGAGGCGAAGCGAGCAGAGTACCCTCTGCCACTTCTCCCCGGCAACGCCGTCCGCAAACTGCACGAAGACTCGCGCGAAAAGGAGCACGAGCGCGAAGGCAAAGAGGAGAAGAAGAACGAGCTGCTCGACATTGAAGAGAGCGTGCAGGACGGCAAGGCGGAGAAGAAGCGCTCTGCTTTGGTGCTCGACAAGACGAAGGGCTTCATGAAGTACCAGCGCCGCAAGGAGCACTACCGCAGCCCGAAGACGCGCACGCGCGACTGGGGCGAGCTGAATTCCCGCCTGACGGAGGATGAGCTCAAGTATCAGACTGCGCGCTGCATGGATTGCGGTGTGCCGTTTTGTCAGTCTGATACTGGGTGCCCGATCAGCAATATCATTCCCAAATGGAATGAATTGGTGTTTCAAAACCAATGGCAGGACGCTCTCAACCGGCTGCTCATGACGAACAACTTCCCCGAGTTCACTGGTCGTGTGTGTCCCGCTCCTTGCGAGGGTGCTTGCGTGCTTGGCATCAACGAAGACCCGGTCGGCATCAAGTCGATCGAGTGCGCAATCATCGACCGCGGCTTCGAGATGGGCTGGATGGTTCCTTCGCCGCCCAAGTTCCGAAGTGGCAAGACGGTCGCCATCATCGGCTCTGGACCTGCGGGTCTGTCTTGCGCCGATCAGCTCAACAAAGCTGGACATCAAGTCACTGTGCATGAGCGATCCGACCGTATTGGTGGTCTGCTCATGTACGGTATCCCGAACATGAAGCTCGACAAGAAGATTGTGCAGCGCCGTGTTGATTTCATGGCCAGCGAGGGTATCGAATTCAAGACCGGTATTCATGTCGGCGAGGGAGAGGTCACTCTCGACTCTCTCCGAAAGGAATACGATGCGGTGGTTATCTGCACGGGTGCCACTGTTGCCCGTGATCTCCCCATCCCCAATCGTGATCTGGATGGCATCTACTATGCAATGCAATTCCTGCACAAGAACACCAAGTCGCTGCTCGACTCGAAGCTCGAGGACAACACCTACATCTCCGCCAAGGACAAGAACGTCGTGGTCATCGGAGGTGGTGATACCGGCAACGACTGCATCGGTACCTCGGTCCGTCACGGCGCGAAGTCCGTCATCAATTTTGAGCTGCTGCCTCAGCCCCCGCCAGAGCGAGCCCGCGACAACCCGTGGCCGCAATGGCCGCGCATCTACCGCGTCGACTACGGTCACACCGAAGTCAAGCAACACATGGGCCGCGACCCGCGCGAGTTCTGCATCATGTCGCAAGACTTTGTCGACGACGGCAGCGGTAAGGTGAAGGGCATCAACACCATCCGTGTCGAGTGGACCAAGTCCGCCAGCGGCGGCTGGGACATGAAGAAGCTCGAGGGCACCGAGGAGTTCTTCCCCGCCGAGCTCATCCTGCTCTCCATGGGTTTCCTCGGCCCAGAGGACCGCGCCCTCGGCGACATTGTCGAGAAGGACCAGCGCAAGAACATCAAGACTCCCCCCGGCCGCTACACCACCAACATCGACGGCGTCTTCGCTGCCGGCGATTGTCGCCGTGGCCAGTCGCTCATCGTCTGGGGCATCAACGAGGGCCGCCAGGCGGCGCGCGACGTCGACTCCTTCCTCACTGGCATGGGCACTCAACTCCCGGTCACGGGCGGCGTGGTCAAGCGGCCGCCGTACGAGCTGCTGCACAGGCAGAACGGGACGCCCAAGGAGCTGATTACTGCTGCGGCATGAGGTGGAAAATTCGGGAGAGGACATTTCTCTTTCGACGGGTGGAGTGGCATATGCACCCCGCTCTGGTCTCGGAATCAACATACCCTTTTGAGCGTTTTATTTCCCAAACTGCTGCACGAACATGCGATAGAACGGCCTGGACTGAAGCACGTTTTTTGCTGGGGAAGAGGGAGGAATTCATGCGGGTTTGCGCTGGCTGGTGGTATCTGATTGAGACGGTCGAGGATACGAAGTTTACTTGCTTTTATTTTACTGCTGTGGTACAAATGGGGGACGGGTTTCATGCGAGTGGTGATATGTTTATGCGCTTTTGTATTTTCATCTTACATATGCATTGCTTTTGTTTGCGAAATGGACTTTTGAAAATGTGCACTCTGCTCTGAGTTTTGCTAGGTATTCTTTCATCGTGCCTCCCAGGGCTGGCGGCCTGCACAAGCTCCCCAAACTTGACTTCGACTCTCGCACGCGGATTTCCTTCTCGTGTACCTCCCACCATCGTCTGGCTCTTATCAGCTCCGCCTGTACTTCCTCTCCAACTGCCAACACTGTTGCATGGCTCGCTCGATGCGATCGGCGCCAGCACGCTCGCAAAGTGACTGATTTGAACCTGGACGTCTTAGTTGACATGTTTTATCGAGACCTTGTAGACGCCTTGGCCTTAGATGAATAGGCACTCGACTCAGATTGAATGCATGAATACGCTGACGTGGTACTAGATGCATACTACCACCGTGGAGGGCACGAAGACTACTCAGTAGACTTTGAGAGACATCTTACGCTGCTCTTGGCTAATCCGCGATCTGGCGGGCCTTGTGCACGTTCTCGCGAACCTCTTTGCCGGCGATGGAAGCATGGTTCTGAACAGTTGATTTTGCATGGAGTCATGACCTTCGAGAGGGTACGTCCAGTCCTGGCGATCACAGGGGTTACGTTCATGAGTGACTTTGCGCTAAACTGTGGGTTCTGCTAACGGGGAGGACGTTAAGGATATCGGGAACGGACCCTGACAAATCCCGGTAATCTGGTTCCCCTGATGTGATGAACATCTACTGTACACTGGTTGTTGCATATTCTTCGTAACTCAGGCGGTTTGCACAGTCCTGCGTCTAGACTGCGGCCTGACGATGTGCCAATTGTGATCGAGGACGTTGATGTAGTGCTATGGCCCACCATGTGCAGTGGAAGGTGATGAGGTGTGGTGCACTTTCCAGATCGATGAATTGAATAAGCTTCCAGGCACGCCAAGATCTAGCGGGGGAAGGAGATGGATTTACTTGATAGGGGCTGGCGGCGGCGCATTGAAGCGTCGCATCTCCACCGAGCGGCCCGCCAGATCCCTGCACTTTGCTCACGTCTCCATCCATCCCCTCTGTCAACACATCCCAACCAGCAACGACCGTAACGAACGCGCCCTCTTCCCCTCCGCCTCTCCGCCTACTTCCTTGACGACCTGTCCCTGGATCCCTTCCTTTGTCGTAAGTTCCATCCTGAGCGAGGCGTTTGCATAGCACTGTGCCTTGTCGGGGGAAAACATCTGGTCTGGAGGGATCACCGGCGTTGGCAATCCTTCGCGCCGGCTGTGGATACGACTACACCACGCTACATATCTTGTTCGGAGCTGAGGCAGAGGAAGAGCGTGCGACAAGCAGTTGGCAGTTGACACGACAGCGTGTGGTCGATATGTGCGGGTGTGGACGAGGCATCGCGCATGAGTGATTTCCCTCATCTCCCCGGCGCGCTGGACTGGGAACACAACAACCACGCCCCTCCCCTCTGCCGACATGTTCAGTTCGAGCGACAGATCTGCACGACAGTCAAGCGGCGCGCGCTCGCTGTTCAGCAGGAGCAAGAAGGACAAAGGAAACAACAATGACCCTCCACCGCCTCCCCTCCCAGACACCGCCTCTTCCGCCCAATACCAAAACTACTACGATGCCCGTCCTGGCCTGGGCTCGCGTCAGTCCCAGCGCAGCTCCATTTCCACGCTCGAGGAGCTCGCGAGCAGGCAGCACGACGTGCTGCAGTCGCAAACCGGTGTCATCACGAGCATCCCCTACGAGTCGATGAATCGAGATACCCGGCCTCCTACCACCATCCACACCGTATCTAGCGATGAACGACGGCCCAGCATGCGCGAACCACAGCCACATCATCTCAACAAAGGCGGGGGAGACTTCCACCAGTATCCCCCATGGGACCCCCAGGCCAGCGGCTCCGCCCCGCGACCCCCGAGGACCGACAGCACAGTGAATCGCATGGGGAGGGATAGAACGTTTGAGAGCGATGCCGCCTCCGTGAACGGCATCCCATACGCGCCGTCGCGCAAGTCGAGCGATCATGGCAGCATTCGATCCCAAAATTCCACCCTCGACCGAAATCGATTCCTCGCCAACCCCAACACCTCCCAACCTAGCACGCACGCCGATCGAGTCAGTAAGCCCTTCCTTGACTCCCATCACTCCATCGGATTCTCCTCCACCGCCTCCTTCAGTCCCGAGGGATTCGTATTCCATCGGCCCACCGATGAGCGCGTTATCGAGAAAGAGTTTTTGGACCTCATGCACAAGCGTGGATATAAATCTCTACCAGAGCAAGCTCGGCGGCAGATGGAGGCCTACCCCATCAGTAAGAAATGGACACTGGTGTACCAGGATCGGCTGGCGGAGTGGCAAGGCGAGCAAAAGAGGCGTTTGACCCATAGACCCGCAGGCGCTTCTAACAACGACGGATTCGCGGTGTATGGGCGCATGGATGAGGAAGGCAGTCCGGAGTGGTTTGTTAAGAAGATCCTGGAGAACAGCCTTACCCCGAAGCAATTCCAGAGCCTCGCGGTCAGCTTGAGAACCCAGCAGATTGGGTGGGTCAAGAGTTTCGTCGAGGCGCAGGGCCAGGTGGCTCTGACGAATGCCCTGGGGAGACTCAACAAGCGACAGCAGTCAGGCCCGGCGCCTTCATCCAGTAACGTTGCCACTACGGACCGCGATCTGGATCGCGAATATGACATTGTGAAGTGTCTCAAGGCGCTCATGAACAACAAGTACGGTGCCGACGATGCTCTTCAACACGACACGATCATCATGGCCCTGGCTGCCTCTCTCACTTCTCCTCGACTCAACACCCGAAAGCTCGTCTCCGAACTCCTCACCTTCCTCTGTCACTGGGCTGATGGCCAAGGCCATCTCAAAGTCTTGCAAGCGTTGGATCATCTGAAAGCGCAGCAAGGAGAGAACGGCCGCTTCGATGCATGGATGAGAATCGTCGAAGTGACCATTGACGGGCGGGGCAAGATGGGTTCCCTCGTGGGTGCGTCAGATGAGGTGCGCAGTGGAGGGATCGGGATGGAGAACCTACTCATGGAATACGCCGTCACTTCTCTCTTCCTGGTCAACAGCATCGTTGATGCGCCTGACAAACCCAGCGATCTGGAGCTGCGGTGCCACATTCGCGCACAGTTTGTGGCGTGCGGGTTGAAGAGACTCTTGCAGAAGATGGAAGGGTTTGAGTATGAAGTCATTGACAAGCAGATTGAACGATACCGGTCGAATGAGGCGATTGACTACGAGGACCTTTTGGAGCGGGAAAACAGCAGCATTCTCGAAGGCAGTGAGGCGGAGGTCAAGGATCTGAACGACCCTCTGCAAATTGTGGAAGCCATTCAGAGCAAAATCGCCGGAAGACGCGAAGGCGATTACTTTGTCTCTGCTCTGCAGCATCTACTCTTGATCCGAGAGAATGAAGGCGAAGATCGCTTGCGCTTGTTCCAACTAGTCGATTCAATGCTCAGCTACGTCGCGATGGATCGGAGGCTACCGGACATGGACCTCAAGCAGAGCCTCAACTTCACTGTTCAGAACCTGATGGACAAGCTGTATACCGACTCCGAGGCGCGGCAAGCTCGAGAAGACGCGGATCAAGCCCGACTGATCGCCGATGCGGCCGTCGCCGAACGGGATGAGATGAAAGACCGAGTGGAGATGGGCGCGGGCGGACTTGTCGCAAAACTTCAAAAGCGGTTGGACGAACAAGCTGCTGTAATCGATCTACAAGGAAGACAGACAGAGGCATTCAAATCTGAGGTTGCCGAGTTGCAGAGGGTGCGGGCGATGGAGCTTCAACGCAACGAGCTGGAAACGCGAGAGCTGTATCTGATGCTTCGCGACGCACAAGATATTGCGGCCTCCAATGTCAAGAAGGGCGGGAAGAATGGCGAATCGAATGATCCCACGTCCATGCAGGGCATCCTGGATCGTGAACGATTGATGGACCGTTTGGAAATGCAGCTCGAACGGGCCAAGACGCAGGCGAAACTCGAAGGCAAGGTGTGGCAGCAGTTCAATCCGTCCGACAAGCTTAGAGAGTTGCGGGAGAAGATGGAGGGTGCGGGCATGCCGGGTGGCGTGGAGGGCTATCAGGCGCAGATGGAGTATCTGGGGTCGGCCAGTGTCAGGAGGAAACCCATTGGCGCACGCAAAATGCCCGCCGAGAAGGACGCCGAAACAGCGACTGAAGACGAACAGAGCCCGGAGGAAGTGGTGTTCGAGAAGCCTCGGTTGGTGGAGATGAAGAAACCTCTCGTGCCGAGCGAGAAAGTCACTGGCCAGACGCACAACATGCTGGCTGAGCTCACCTCCAAGACCGCCCGGGTGGAGGGGAGCGATGACGAGGAGGAGGGCGACGGCGCTACGACCGGGACTAGTCATCCAAGCATCGAGAGCGATAGTCCGAAGACGCCATCCGATGCTGTCATGGACAGTTCCAGAGACGCCAAAGCGCATTTCGATGGCCCGCAGGCTCCTCCGCCGCCGCCGCTACCTGGTTTCGACGGGCCCCCGCCTCCACCGCCGCCCATGTCAGGATTCTCCAATGATGCGCCTCCGCCTCCGCCACCGCCAATGCCCGGGTTCATGAGCAGTCCGCCGCCTCCGCCACCGCCGATGCCTGGATTCTCCGCCCAGTCTCCGCCACCTCCTCCGCTCCCTCAAATAAACGGTGCGATGTCACCACCTCCTCCACCGCTTCCTGGCGCGAAGAAGGGTGGTTTCTTGCCGTCGCCGATCTATACTGGCGCACCAGGCCAAATCATTCCGGTGGCCCCTCGACCGAAGAAGAAGCTCAAGGCGCTACATTGGGAGAAGGTCGATGCCCCAGAAGTGACGTTGTTCGCGTCGCATACTCCAACCGTCGAGTCGAAGGAGGAGAAGTACCAGGAGCTGTCGAAGAAGGGCATTCTCGACGAGATCGAGAAGCTCTTCATGGCCAAGGAGATCAAGCAGATCGGCGCAAGCTCGGGCAGCAAGGGCGGCAAGAACGACAAAAAGCAAATCATCAGCAGAGACTTGATGCACACCATGCAAATCTCCCTCGCCAAGTTCTCGCAGGTCGAACCCGACGAGATTGTGCGCATGATCATTCACTGCGATCGCGACATCCTCGACAACGGTACCGTCATGGACTTTTTGCAGCAAGAGTACCTCTGCACCATTCCAGACAATGTTTCGAAATTGCTGGCGCCGTACGCGCGTGATTACACCGCACTGGATGCGCTTAAGGAGCCGCGAGAATCGGATCCTGCCGAGCTTACCAAGGAAGACCAGATCTACTTGTACACCGCGTACGAGCTGCACCACTACTGGAAAGCACGGATGAGGGCGCTCGCTCTGACCCGCACGTATGAATCCGAGTACGAATACATCTACGCCAAGATCCAGCAGGTGGTGAACGTGAGCGAAAGCCTACGCGACTCCGTCAAGCTCATGCCGGTCTTCGGACTCATTCTGGACATTGGCAATTACATGAACGACTCTAACAAGCAAGCCATGGGCTTCAAATTGTCCTCGCTGGCGCGCCTCGGCATGGTCAAGGACAACAACAACGAGCAGACGCTCATGGACTACGTCGAGAGCGTGGTGCGCAAGCAGTACCCGCAGTACGAAGGCTTCACCGACGACATCGCCGGCGTGCTCCCCGCGCAGAAAATCAACATCGAACAGCTCCTCACCGACGCGAAGAAGTACATTGACAACATTAACAATGTGCAGCAGAGCCTCGACGCGGGCAACCTGAGCGACCCGAAGAAGTTTCACCCCGAGGACCGCGTGAGTCAGGTGGTGCAGCGCAGTATGAAGGAGGCGCGGCGCAAGGCGGAGCAGATGGCCGTGTACTTGGAGGAGATGAAGCGGGTGTACGACGACATTTTGACTTATTTTGGCGACGATCCACGGGACGAGAATGCACGCCGGGAGTTCTTTGGCAAGCTGGCGAATTTCGTGCAGGAGTATAAGGTGAGCAGTATTCCCTTTCCCCTTCTTCTGTCTTCCGAGAAACTAACAAGGATACCTCACAGAAATCGCATGAGAAGAATCTCGCGCTGGAAGAGGTGTGGCGCCGCAACGAAGCCAACATGCGCCGGAAGCAGACGAAGCTTAACACGCAAGCTGGCGTCGGGGCCGGAGGGTCTCCAGATGGGCAAACCAACAGTCCCTCCACCGGCGCGATGGACAGCCTACTGGAGAAACTACGAGCCGCCGCGCCTGCCACGAGGGATACGCGAGATCGACGACGCCGCGCGCGTCTGAAGGACAAACACCAGGTTCGCATCGCGTCTGGACAGAAGATCCCGGAAACAGGCGAGAACGCTACAGTATCAGACGAGACGGGCAGTGGACGACTGAGTCCGAAGATTCTAGAGGAGCAGGAGGAAGCTGCTATTACTGCTGCGTCGAGCGAAGGCGTAGATGGCGGCGGCAACACATCCGAGGGTGAGGATATTGCGGATCGCGCTGCGTCGCTTTTGCAGGGTTTGAGGCGCGATGGGGAGGGTGGAGGCGAGGGGCTGGGGCCGAGTGAGAGTTTGCGTGTGCGGAGGAGGAGGGAGGGCGCTGACGAGGAGAGACAGAGGAGAAGGGAGAGGAGGCGAAGGGGTGGCGCGGCGGCTGCTGCTGATACTAATGCCTCCGCGTCGCCGCCGCCGCCGCAGCAAAGTGTCGCTGAGCAGGAGAAGGAGAATGTCGAGGCTGAAACAACGCCAGCCGGTGGGGAAGGGGAAGCAGGCGCACGCCACAGCAATGAAGACAAGCGGTCGAGCGAAGATGGCGAGGAGCAGTCGCTGCCGACTCCGACTCCGAGGACCATCGTCGTCCCGCCTTCCCCTACGGCGTCTGAGACGCAACGAACGGAAGACGATGGCGAGTGATGGTGATCCGATGTGTGTGATTGCTTCCTCCTTGGAATTGATTTTGTAGATACACCTCCATGCGCTGGGTTCGTGGTGTTCTGGATTGGGACCAGACGCGCTGGCCCGGTAGAGCGACGTTCTTCGCAAGGCATGGAATAGAGCGCGGCGCCTACCTGTCATACTTGTACTTGAGCGTTTGTTTTGGAAACGCCTTGTTTAGCCTGTGTATTTGACGCCAATGGCATTGCACATGCAACTCCGTTCATCATCTCAAAACAAATGCTGGTACCGCTTTACTCTCCGCCCTCTCGCTTTGGTGGAGTGGAGAATCTCGCGTCAGGCGCGCAGGACGCCTGACGATTGCGTGAGGTACTTAGAAGGGTACAAAGGCACCCAGCCGCGAACCTCATCACTTATACACGCCTTTATTGAGACAATGGCATTCCACGTCAAACGCACCGACACGGCGCACCTCGATACCCTGCAGCAGTACAAAGGCATTCGATCGACGCGATGGGAGCGGCCGCCGAATGGGCTCAGCGTGCTGGAGATCCAGACGACGCATACCCCCACGGCGTTGCAGGAGGTGCCTGCGGGGAAGAATTACTTGACGCCGCCGTATCATTGTAGGTACATCATTGATTTTTTGGGAAGGTGTGGAGGGGGTTGCTAATTTGGATGTTGTGCAGGGCATTGGTATCAGGATGAATTCTTCCACGTGAAAGAGGGGTGTGTCTCCTTTCTTCCCTCCTCTACAGGATGTCTGGTTTGGCTAACTGCAGACTGCAGACGCTACATCTTCACCCTCGAAGGCAAAGACACGACCGTCTCCGCCTCCGACCCCCAGCCTGTACGCATCCCTGCGCGAGCAAGACATACGTTCAAAGTCGACGATACATACGACGGACCGTGCACGGTGGAAATCACGACGGGCATTTCGCCCAAAAGCCGCCTCGACGATCCAGAAGCGAACGGAGCGAGCGAGCAGTTGTATGTTGCTCGCTTTAATTCCTTGTGGATCTGGAGGGAAATGCTGACTTTTAATTCCCTCCAAAGCTTCCGAAATATCTACACTTATTTGGATGATTGTTGGTTGCAGGGCGTTGAGCCGTCGCTGCCTCAGTTGCTGCTTATGCTGGATGGGGCGGAGATCAGTATGGCGTTTCCTTGGGGGCCGGATTGGCTGATGAGGCTTGTGACGTATTCGATGGGCGTGGTGATTGGGAGGTGGTTTGGGGGGTATGTGTTGGGGTACAAGGCGAGTTATCCGGAGTATTTTGATGAGAAGAGGCGGCGGTCGTGATGGGCCGCTGTAGTTTGGTTGATGAGGACAGACGGTGGAGTGGCCTGGTCAGCTTGGCGGGTCTCTTTCGCTCCCTTTCGCTCCTGGATACTATGTAGGAAACTCGCCGGCTCCCTTTTCGCCCTTTCTCTTTCGAGAAACGACAAACCATTCAGGCCTGTGCAAAGCTCACTCAACTCCCCCCCCAAGCCCAACTGTCCATCTCACAAACACAACCACCAACGAAGGAATGGCGGCAAGGCCCACCACCCTGCCCACCTTCTGAGTAATCTGCGTGCGCAACCCCAACCTCGCCAACATCAACACCTGCCCCGTCTGACAGGAGGAGTGCGAGCCCAGCTACGCCCTGCGCCTCCCCTGCGCAGGCGAGCACGCCATCTGCATCGATTGCGCCGAGGAGTGATTCAACCACGGCCATCTCCACCACACCGTCGAAATCAACAATAGCTGTCCGATGTGTCGGGAGGTTCTCTTCGTGTTCGCGCGCCGAGAGCGCACCCCGAGGGTCATGGTCGGGGCGTGGAGGGCTACTTTGCGCAACCGTCAGCTCGACGGCTAGGACTGACGCTTCTCCCCGATACTGACGGCGATCATGGCAGTGTGCAGAGTTGGACCTGGACGCAGGCAATCCGTGAGACTGAGATTTGACATTTCTGCCAGCCAGCTCAGCCCTCATCATCGCTATCTGCGGTTCCGGCGATGGCGGTACCAGCAGCAGCAGCAGCTTTCTTCACCTTGTCGCGCGCGCGCTTCTTCAGTTTCTTCTCTCGGTTTTTCCGCGCGCGATTCTCCCGCTCGGCGAGCTCCTTTGACGCAACGGCAGCCTCGGAAGCGGCTTTCTTCGCTCGAACTCGGATCCTGTACTTCTTTCCCGGGCGTGTGCGCTTTTTCGGAGAGCTGTCATCGACAACTTTGCTGAAGACTGCGGGTATCGGGCGCCGCATGGATTTGTGCAAGTGGGTTGAAGATAGATGGAGGACTTTCCAGGGGTAGGCGGATCCGGGCCATGGTTGCTTTGCCCTTTCTTGAACTTGCTTGCCTGTCACTGCGGCGAGTATGATGTTTTGCTTCTCGACATTGTTTATTGGTGATGTGAAATAGTAATCTGAGTTCCTCTCCGGTTGAATGAATCCAGCTTTCCCACTGTCGACACTGGGTGAACGTAATCTGATTTTGTGTACGGCGGTTGGCTCCCTCCCGCTTTCGGCCTGGCGTTTTGCGCCTGCGCTGAAGAGGCGAAAGTCTAGCTCATCATCCTCGCTCTCGTTCGCAGGGTTGGCCGTTACATCTGCTGCAATTGTAGTCGTTGTGAAGTCGGTTGAATTGAATGCGTCGAGTGTCTTCAGACTTTCCGCCGCTGTAGGCTCCGGTGAACTGTCTTCTGAACCGCTTACCGACACCAGCTCCGATCGGCTGATCACTCGTTGCATCTCCATGCTTCATATGCGCCAGGTGGGGTCCGGCATAGATGCACGTAATGGGCAGTGAAGGACAAGAGAAAGGTAGACGAGGACAGACGAGACAGATGAAGTGCCGCTTTCGCCTGTGCTGATTGGCTGCATAGAGCGGGAGCTAGCGGCGGTCGGCAAGTTTCTACTTTAGATTCGTTTATTCGAGTAAACGGTTTTTAAGAAAGGACGGTTTATCTGAAAAGAACCGTGTATCTACGGTTCTCTCATGGTTCTTTTGCGGTTTTCATCTCATGTCCGTGCGCTCTTCGACATCGCGACCCTTGTACGCGCTCGATTAGATGCATGTTTTGATTGCATAACGGCAGTACTCGGGACGTTGTACTTTGAGGAAACAATGGATACTACACGTACAGTCTTACTCCTGAGCCACGTCCAACAGCTTTTTCGTTGCCATCTGCGAAGCCAAGTTGCATTCTTTCACTCGCCTGAAGCTACTCGCCCCTGGACACATGCTCATCCGCGGCTCCAGCAAACCCCGTCCCTTTATCAAGAAATCGCCGTGTCCGAGACAGCTCGATCATCGTGATTGGCTATCAGACTTCTTCCGCCAACTCCATCAACCGTCTCTCAATCGAGATCTCTTCCAGCCTCATCTTCAGTCGCTTGATCTCGCTCGCTCTTGATGTCGCTCTGACCTCGGTCGCGGACCCTTCAGTCATGGAGTCCGACCTCGGCCTCTTTCCGTTTGCTTGTTCTCCCGCGGCACCGTTGAGGATCGAGGAAGCGGGAGCAGCTGATGATGAGCCTACAGCTATCGAGTCGTGCGCGGGTGAAATCTGGCTCTCGCGTTCTTTGCTTTTCCGCTGTGCACTCTCACCCAGAGGATCGAAACGTTGATGGCTTGTTCGGTGCAAGGTAGACAGCCGGGACGCTGAAGGTTGACACCCCGAAGGCTGCTTGGGCGGCTGGTGAGACTCCGGCGGTTCAGTAGCCGGTTCTTTCTTTGCACACTGTTGGTCATGGTGTTAGTCATGATCTCGTCAAATAGCTGAACGCGCAAGAGTTGTCTTACTCCAGTGCGTCGACGGTTGATGAACGAAGATAGAAGTGAATGGACTGCATGGTCGGCGGTGTCGGGAGAACTGAGTTCTATAGTGTCAGGTATGGGCGGGGCAGGGGTGGTGAGTTCGGGACTGTTGCCAGAAGCAGTCTCATTGGTAGTGTAGGTCTCGGTACTCCGACGACTCGCCATGCTTCTTCGTTCAGCACGCTTACGAGCCTCTCCTTCCTTCTTGGCGATGAGGCGGTTGTAGGTGAGCTGAGCGATCGCAAGATTGCGACCGTGGCGCTTGCAATCTTCACTGCGGTTGAACGCGGCCTGCTTTTCCGCGTCGGTGGTGCAGCCCACTAGGTGGTCATTACACGCTTTCTTGTACAGCTGGCGAAGATGCACAAGCTCGTCAACATATCGAAAGTAGCAAGCGTCGACCTGCCCACGTCAGCTTCACGTACGCACTTGAAGACAATGCGTTCGTACCCAGATGCACCTCTCTTGAGTCGACTCATGACAACACCATGAGCACGCCTTGGAAGCCGTCTTGTCACAGATGCGGCCAACCGCGATGCTCTTTGTGCAGCGCGGGCAATGGAAGCGTGCCGGCTCAACGTCCGCGATGGAACCGGGTATTGGGAACTCGTAAGTCGTGTGCTTTTCTTCATCTGACAACGTCACAAAGGGTACCTTGGCCCCGCCGGTGTAGGGACCGGTCATGATTGTGTCCGACCGGGAGTCGATAGTACCGATAGTGATGAAGGAGGATGAAAGGCGAGGGGGGTTGAAAAAGGGGGGAGCGAAGAGAGTAGGGAGGGCCGGGACGTCGGTATTTGGGTGTGGGAAGGGGGTGGAGGCCTCGACCGGTCTTCAGGGGTGGAGTGGCATCGCGTAAGAGGAGAACCGAGGGCTAGCAGTCGGTCAGCACCAATTTCCCGTGGGGCTTAGGGGGGGTGGACTGGAGCAAACTGGACGGGATGGGTAGAGCACGTTCTTCCACCCGTCCGTCGCACTCGTACGCGAGGATTCGACACCGCCGCGTAGATGAGACTTCTTGCTGCACTGATCGTATGTGCCTTTCCGATGGCGCTGCTTCTGCGCGGTGCAAGAGGTGATTCGATCCGAGTCCGAGAAGGGACGCCGCTACCTTTCCGCCCACCGGGAGTGGCCGCCACCACCCCCATGGCCCCTGCACCCGCTTCGACCTCACCTCATCCTGGCTCAGCCCCGTCGAGCATCTCGAGCACCTCTCCCCCGAACCCTTCACGATACAAACTCGGTCGAACATCACAGGAGGTTAGTGGGACCCGACAGTGCGCGGCAGACAATGTGCAACGGCATAAGTGGCGTACAACACACCGCCTACACTCCTCCAAGCTACCCCGATCAAGAGCCCGAAAGACGACATATGCGTGTCGGCCATATATTACGCACGTCATACTCCTAGACCTCCGATCCTGATCTAGTCGTTCCGTAGTAGGGCCGATCCGAAGACGCGTCCGAGTCCTATATGGCTTGCGAAAACGTGCGGCTTGCTAGGCCCGCGCGTAGACCTAGAGAGCTACTTGGACATCTGATATTCCTGATCGGGACGAAGAAAGAGGGGGCACTTGTGACACTCTAAATGAGTATAGAGTGGTCCTCACTTCGAGGGCGGATGTCCCTGCGGCCGTAGGGACAAAGGACAGGTCAATTGCATCCGGGTCTAGAGGCCACCCGATCGATTCCTGAAGGGAGGGGGCGAGGGCGTATTCGTAAGACACATAAAGCTGTCGGAAAGCCTGCTCTGCATTGACAGCAGATCTGAACGGTCCGCTTCGGATATTGAGAAGGAAAGGTTCCGATCGAAGACTGTCCTAGGGGGCCCTAGGAGGGTCGAGAGCTTCGTGGAAGGGGGAAGCGTAGGACTCGGCTGAAGTGCAATCGATACCCCGTAGGCTTCTTCAACAAGCTGCAGTATTCTTAGCAGCTTGAGCCTACGCTACCGCCGACGATCGTCATTCGCACTGTCCTCCTCTTCATCATCCCCACTATCCATGAACCCGCCTTCTAAATCCCGACTCAGCCTCCTCTGGCTATCAATCTCAACAGCCGACACCACCCGCCCACCCCTCACCGACCGCTCCCTCCGATTGACATCGAAACCAACCATACTCTCCCCCTCCTCCTCGCCAAAATACAAATCGTCCAAACTGCCCCGATGGTCGCCGAGTTCACTCCGCCACCGCATGTGGCTAGGCAAAAGGTATCGGCCGAGGGTACTCGCGACGCGCGATCGGAGGCTCGAGGTGCGGGAGGAGAGGGTGTCGAGGGGGAGGTATTGGGAGTAGCGGGCGTAGTGGTTGCGGTAGAGGGGCATGATGACGTAGGCTAGGAGGAGGCAGATGAGGGCTGCGATAGCGGCGGGGATGAAGAGGAGCTGGGGTGGGAGTTAGTGCGGGCGTCTGCTTTTGGGGCGGGAGAGGGTGGGGTACCTTTAGTACGTCTAGACCGGGCATCTTGTATGTCTTGGGTGCTCAGCTGATACGGTGTTCTCGCATAGGGGCGCAGGAGGCGAGTGGCATGCGCCTGCGCTAGTGTGGGGGCACTCGGTCACCAGCTCTCCGAACAGGCCGTCGATATGCGAAATCCTTCGCGGAGATGAAGTCGTAGTAGGCGCGCCGATACCAGCTCGCGCGCGAGGTTCGTGGGAGTACGCGAGAGGGGATGGATTGAAGATAAGGAAAGAGCTAGGTTCGCGCAATCCAAGAGGTGAGGTGGCCGAACTTCCGCGTCGGGGAAGGATCCGGCGACGCAAGCACTTCCGACGCGGCTGGCTGACAGGCTGTCACTGGTGGATGTCCAACCAACCAACACCCATCTCTACCACGCGATCGAGAGTATACGAATATCAATAATCCCGCCGACACTCATCACTTCCCCCCAACCGAAGGCCCCTCATCTCCCTTCTTCTTCCCCTCCCTTCCCTCCACCGCACTCCTATTCCCACTCTCCTCCCCTGCACTCCCACCTCCCCTCTCCCTCCCCTCCTCCCCACCCTTCCTCGAACTCGAAGTAAACATCCCCACCAACCTCTCCGCCTCCCTCGCCCTCTTCTCAGCCTCCATAGCCGCAATACGATGGTCCTTCGCCTGCACCTGCTGCCGATGAAATTCATGCAAATAGTGCATCTTCTGCTCGTGCATTTCCTGCAGGCGCTCGCGCTCGTGCGCCGCGTCGACGTGTCCTTTGTATGATTGCCCGAGGCAGAGGGCGAGGCCTACGCAGCCGGAGATGAGGCCGAAGGTGTCTGGTTTTTTGGCCCTTGGTTAGATGCTGGGGGGAGGGGTGGGGAGGGGAAAGGCTTACTGCTTGTTTTTGGGGGGCGGGTGTGGGGCATTGCTAGGTTTCTGCGGTCTGAGTGATAGGGTGGTTGTGAATGGGGTTGTGAATGGAGATGCGTAGGGCGCGGCGCGGCGATGTATCGCCAGTGCAGAGTAAGTGATATGATGTATAGGACGTTGAAACAAAGAGGGACATCCTCATTCCCTCCTGCTCAAGGCGCATAATGGCAGCGAGGCAGTCACTACACAGAAGACTGTCTGCAGCACCTGCAAAACACGACAAAGCTACATATAGAAACGCTATGCAGAATGCTCACGGCCGTGTCCATCGTTTCCAAAACTTCCATCCATCCCCTTCCACCAGCACCCTCTTCCCATTGTTCCTCCTCCGCCTCCTGCCCACCTGCCACCAATAAAGCGGCAGCCCCGCCGCAATAAAAGCAAACACCACAACCGCCTGCAACGGTTTCGCAAAAATCGCCCGACTCAGCAAAAACAAGCTCACGCAGCAAAACACCACGGGCGTCACAATCCAGCACTTGTACGGCCGCTCGAGCTCGGGCTCCTTGACGCGCAGCACTATCAGCCCCACCACCGCGGCGAAGTAGAAGAGGTACGACGCGACGCCGTAGAAGGTCGTCAGCGTCGTGAAGTCGCCGATGACGATGTAGATGCAGGTGATGGCCGCGTTGAGCACCATGGCGAAGATGGGCGTGTGGAAGAAGCCGTGCTCGTCGGCGAACCAGCGCTCCATGCGCTTGGCTTTTGAGCCGCGCCGGGGGAGGCGCATGGGGGGACTTCCTTGGCCGAGGCCGATGGTGGCGAAGATGCTGGGGACGTAGCCTTCTTTGCCTGCGGAGTAGACGAGGCGCCCGGCGGTGAAGGTGGTGGCGTTTAGTGTGCCGAAGCAGGAGCCCGACACGGTGAGGGCGAGGAAGAGGCTGCCGAGGGGCCCGAAGACGGTGTGGCCAAAGGCGACGGCCACGGTGTTGCTCGCGTTGATGACGCTGGTCGGGAGGACGAAGATGTAGGACAGGTTTGCCAAGAGGTATCCGGTAATGACTATGGGGAGGGAGGTGTGAATGGTTCGGGGGAGATCGCGGGCCGGGTTGATCATTTCGCCGACCACGTAATTGGTGTTGTCCCATCCGTCGTAGGCCCAAAGGCCAGCGTAGAGAGCCACAGCCCATTGACTGCCACTCGTGCTCGTGCCCCCAAACCAATCCGTATCCTTCCAAGCAGTTGAGAGACCGTCTGCGTTGACAGACCAGCCGGTGACGGCGACAACGATGCCAGTAATGGTAATGGCCAGGAGCCCGACGAATTTGAAAAACATGAAGAAGTCTGCACTGCGTACTCCCATCTTGGTAGACGCGCAGTTCAAAAGCGTGATAGCCACGAGACCTGCAATGGCGACAGATTTGTTGATCCACGGGCTCAGGTCAGGATGCGGATTCATTGGGTCAGCAACCCTGAGAGACTGCGGCGCGCGAACCATGTACTCGCCGAAAATGATGGCAACGATAGCAGCGGAGCCCGGCTTCAGCACCGTCACAGCACACCACGTGAACAAGAAGCCCGCCCATTCGCCAAAAATCTTCGACAGGTAGACTTGCGCGCCGCCATTGAGCGGTATGGCTCCTCCCAGTTCCGCATAGCTCGCGGCTCCCGTCCACGCCAACAGCCCAGCGATGAGCCACACGATCAACGCCGCACCCGGAGACCCGGCATTGCTGTTCACACTCGCTGGCGAAGAGAAGATGCCACTGCCGATGATGAGGCCCACCACAAGCGACAAGCCATTCAAGTATGTCAACCTCTTGTTCTTCTCCAAACTCTGTGCGGAAGGGTCTGAGTGTGTCGTGCTGGGCGCTCCCAACGCGGTGTATCCCGGCCCAGACGAAGAGAGCGGGAATAGCGCGCTGTTGAAGTCGAAGGCACTGGACACGGAGTAACTCCTTCGCCCTATGCGCGGGAGGTCGCCATTGGGGTGGATGGGGTCGTCGAAGGAGAGGTTGCGGGAGGAGGAGACGCCGGCGGAGGAGGATTCTTCGGACTCGCGGGCGCCATCTCGATTAGAGGTTGATGCTAGACTGGCGAGTTCGAGGGAGTCGCGTGGGGGGAGGAGTGTGGTGGGCGTGCCGTTCATCTCTCGCCGTTGATGGCCTGCCATGCTCGACGTGTTGGCTGCTGCCTTGGGGTAGATATGCGACTAGCTCTTCTCTCGGGACAGGTCATGATTGTCGTGATTAGACATTAAGGGCATGCTGCATCGGCACGAGGAGGAGTGAGATGCATGATGTGAAGAGAAAGGGATGCTTTTTGTTGGCGGATGTGTCTTCGACGCTTTGAATGACTTCAGGTGCATTCACGCGACTTGCCGCATCGGGACAAGCTTGACAGGGGGCGATTGTCCATGCATTCATAAGGTAAGGTATCCGTCCACTCTCTGTAGTAAATACGCAGAGACGCGCATTGCATGAGTTCCAATAAGAATATTCCATGATTCGACGAACAGTATAGCTATCCAAAAGCCCCAACACCAACGCTAAAACACCAGATACGAGCGTCAAGTCGCGTCCCCAACCCATCAAACCGCCCATCCCTCCAATACTTCCCTAGAAAACACCTCCAACTGCCCAGCCTCGCTCGTCCTCCTCTTCTCCAACACCCACCTAGGCGGCCCCTGCCCATCCGGCGCCTGTTCCCTAACATAAGTCACCGAATCCGCCCCACTGCTCTGGCGCGAATGCGACTGCACTTTGCCGGGGAAGCGGCGGGCGGTAGTGGTGCCCGGGGTGGTAGGCAAATCCGCTGCAGCCGGCGCACGTTTGGGCGTAGGCTCCATCTCCGGGACGTAGGGCATAGTAGCAGAGTGCGGGCTTTCGTTGTGATGCTGGAAAGCGGCTGCTGGAGGCGGGTGCGCGCTGCCTGGATTGCTGGAGCCGGAGCTGTCGGTGCTGTAGCCGTATGCCATGGGCGGGGCGCCACCAAAGGACGCCGAGGGCGTGATGGGCGAGCGCGCGCTGACGGGCGCACTGCTGCCGGCGTAGTTGATTTGCAGGCCGCTGCCGTCACTGTGCAAGCTGGCATTGCTGCCGCCGAAAGCGCTGGCTTTGAGTCTGCGCAGCTGGTCGAACGTCGTCACTTCATTCTGCTCCCAATGCGAGGCGGAAAACCTAGCTCCGCCAGGGGTGAAGGGCGTGAGCGGGCTGAAGTGCCCGACGAAGCTGTTGCGCGTGCTGAACTCGGAGCGCTCGGTGATGGGCGTCAGGTTCGGCTCTTTGAGGCTCTTCTGCCGCTGAAGTCCATCATCGCCGTCTGCGCCGAAGAAGCCGCCGTTGATGGCTTGCACTTCGCTCGAGTTGGGTCTTGCGTTAGCGTAGAAGCCGAACTCTTGCCCGTAGAAGCCGTCGTCATCGTTCGCGAGTGCTTCGGCGTTGGCGGCGGCAACAATATCGTCGTCGCTTTCGCCGTCAAAGCCGTCGTCCATCAAAAGGGAGTCGTCGAGATTGACGTTGCCAAAGCCAAAGTCGAAATTGAGCTTGGGCGGGAGTTGATATTCCGGTGCTTTCTTCGAATCGCTTCTAGCAACGGGATAGGTCCCATTCCACCCAGTCTCGTCCTCATTTTCGATACCGCGAGTCGGATTGTCCGCACCGGACATTGCATCTTCAGGCACGCTCTTCGTCGTCGACGTACTCGGCATCCTCATGAATCGGCCCTCGGCAAAAGCCTTGTTGGCGGCATCCGCAAGCGTAGCATGATACGCCTGTAATTTCTTGGCCGTTCCATCCGCACTCAACCCCGGCATAGCCGGCAGAGGAGGCGCCCTACTGCTCAACCCCAGTCTCTTCGCATCTTCGGACGGATTGCGACGAGGGATCAGTTTCGGGTCCACGGTTGCAAGCAATGGCAGGTCCTGTAGCAGCATCTGCGAGTCTTGTGATCTGGTCCTAGCAGAGTTGGGGCGCGCAAATGATGGATACGGGCCGTCGCCACCCAGAGCAGGAAGTTCGAATCCACCGCGCACAGGCTTCTGCGCATAAGAGTGCTTGTAGCGGGCCATCCGATTATTCGGGTCTAAGAAACCATCATCGTCGAAGTCCGCCTCGTCCACGGTCGCTCCCGGATGACTTTGCTCATTCATGTCCGATTCGAACCCGCCGTCGTCAAAATACATGTCGTCGAGTTCGTAATGATCATCGCTGTCGTGGTCCTGCGCATAGCCAACGCCGGAATCCACAAACGTCGCATCCTGGGGGAAGGTTCCGGGGCTCGCTTTCCGACCGTAGTGATTGAGCTTCTGCTGGGCTTCGAGGGATACTGGTCGGCTGACGTCGGGCGTATCCACGAATTTGAAGCCGCCCAAGCCGCTCAAACCGAGCCCAGTGGCTTCCGTCGAGCCGCTCGCGATTGAGCTGCTATGTCCTACGGGCCCGGGACTCACGGTAGATGACTGTGTCCCTGCCCCGAAGCTGAGTCCGGACGCAGCACGATTCCGCTCGCTATTGCCACTGTCACGATGCGGCAGGGCAGGTCGCTGCGGTGGAGCGTGACTCTCAGCATGGCCGAAGGCCGCCTGGGGATGCATGTAAAATGCGTTCCCACCAGGGGTGAGGTTGGTATTGAGCTTGAGCTTGCCAGGACTGGTAGAGGAGGGGACATTCGCCGGTCCGTCGACCGCCGACGGCTCCCGGGTGTGAGTGTAGCTTCGGAAGTCGTCGTGCATCCAGTAGGGGGTTTCATCGGCCGAGTCTACTTCGCTGACACCATCCGACTCGTCATCAATCTGGAGCTGCTTCCGCGCGTTGGCCATGAGGAAAGTCGGGGACTCTTGGATAGCTGGGGCAACTGGGGTGGCGAAGTCGTCGAGACCTCCGATCTCACCTTCTCGCTGGGCCTCAAATTCCATCTCGTCCATGTCATTCATGGCATCCTCGTCAAAATAGTCATCGTCAAGATCGTCTGCCGGAGGACTGCTGGCGACTTGTGGAGTTCGTGGCGAGACGCCGAGCCTGCGCGCCTTCTCCTCCAAAGCGAGCTCTTCTGCCGCGCTCTCGCCACCGAATTGGAACGAGAACCGTGACGCGTTAGAGACACGGTGTTTGGGCTTCGCGCCGGAGACGTTTCGATTCGTGTGGCCAACAGCGTCGGATCGCTTTTGCACCAGTCGCGGAGCGTCCTCGGATGTCTGTGCATCGGGGGTTGGCAGGGGAGACGACACATTCGAAGAATTGGATATCGATCTTTCGTCCGACATTTGTCGAGTTACGGGGGGCGGTTGCGTTGGCAGAGGAGTGAAGCCATTGCCGAGCTTTGGCGTTTGTTCTTCCACTATGGGTGATATGGCGGTGACATGCCATGAATTCGAGTTGATGCTCTCTTCCGCCGCGGACTCTGAGCCGAGAGGTTTGCCATCAGCGCCGCTGAGTCTACTTCCTTCTGCAGGTGCTTTCGGTCTGCCGCCCTCGAGAGAGCCTTTGCTGACTTCTGAAGCTGGCCTCGAGTCTGTTCGTGGAAGGGGAAGGCCATAGCGATCGGACGTCGCCGGCGAGACAGGACTCGAACTTGCCCCGGTGATGTCTGTAGCCGTCCCAGCCACAGCACTGCTGCGATTGGTGATGGGGCTGACGGCACTGCTGATGCTTTGCCGTGTGGCATCCGTAACAGCGACTGCGCTACTTCGTTGAGTGATAGGACTGACGCCGCTGCTTGCTGCACTCATATGCGAGTCGCGTTCCGCCTCCCTTCGCCCTGGCAGTGGGAGATCTCCCGAGACACGATTGTCTGCACCGTGCGGCGCTACATCCTGATTCTTCCTTGTGAAAAGTGGAAAGGCTCCTGGCGGCGAAAATTGGCCGGCGCGGTTGAGAAACGCTTTGTTCTCAAGCCTCTCGGCCTGAACGGCGGCAGCAGATGAAGCATCCTGCCCGTTGTCAGAGAGATGCTCTTTAAACATTGGCGTGTGCACACTTCGTCCCGGACTGCTTTCCGAAACATGTCGCTGGTCCGGCGATGAGTGAGTGAAGGGCTCCTGCATTCCTCTATTCCGCCGCTGCATCTCACCCCACGGATCCAGAGCATCGTTATAGGAGAACATGCGCCGGGGCTCGCGCGGGGCGGAGAAGTCATGGACGACCTTGCCTCGGATTCGAGGATCAAACCCCTCTGGGAGGTTGTCGATGCCGCGAGTGACGACATTCTTTTGCCTTTGCAGGGCTTGGGCCTGGGCGGCTCGGACACCAGCCAGAGCCTCGTCATCTTGACCAGTTCGCCGGCGAGAAAGAAGGGCCATGGGGTTGAGGAGTTTCGTCTTGCGTTTCTCTACCTTGACGACGGGGGACGAGGAGGAGTGGTGTGTGGGTACGTCGACGCCGCCCAAGGTAGAGGTACCTCCCAAGTTCTTTGGCCGGGTAGCGACATGTTGCGGCAGTGGGAAGGATGACGAGGTGTTTGTGTAGGGGGTTCCTATGGTAGGAACAAAGGCATCAGACCCCGCGGCCGTTGACCTGGACGAGAATTTGCTTCTCGCAGTCGTGCCGCTGTAATTAGTCGGAGCACTCGACGGTGGCCGCTCCAACGGGGTGCCTGCAGAATGCATTGGACCTATTCGCGCATTCGGGTCGGCTGGCCTGGCAGAAATTGGACTTGTGGTAGAAGGATCGGCAGTTTGAGGACGCATTTGCGATCGCAGGTCGGGGGAGCTGGTTGTGGTTTGCAGTTGAGGCCGGAACGGAGGTCGGCCGTAGGGCTTGTCCCGCGCATCGACGAATGCGCGACCCATGGGCAGGTCGGTGTCGAGCGGTGGTGGTGGGGTCTTCAATGGGAACAGACTCGGCTCCATTTGCAGAGCTTCGGACGGGGTTGGCTTACTCCAAGGCTCGGGTCGAGGACCAGATGGCCTCAAGGGTGCTGAGACGTTCCGGTTCGCGGCGGGTCTGCTTCCGGGCTGGACAGATGCATCCTTGCCCACCTTCATGTGTGTTTCCCCAACTATTGCTCCCGGTTCCTCCAAGCTGCCCATGAGCTCGCCGAAATTCATCAGGCCAGTCTCCCGCTGACTGCTGACCCGTACAATGTCGGGCAAGACGGGTGGCTTAGGACTGACGCTTCCCTTTCTCGACGCAATGCCGTCGCTCGTCTGCGGTCTGCCGTCGTGGGCAAAGGAGGGAGAGGGAAGATCGAAGTCGAAGCCTTGGCCGGGACTCGAGACATCTCGCGCATTGTGCGGCGAGGTTGCGGCGGAAGGCGAAGGGGATGCGACATGGCCGGGATGTGAGGGCGCTGCAGGCGACACGGGAAGGCCGGCGGCATCCTTGCGACGTTTCTTGAACATGATCAATGGTTGGTCACGCAGGGACAAGGGTAATTCCACCGCGGAGGGAGTTGGTGGCGGCGGTGGTGTGTGCGATCATGGCATTTGGCATGTACGTCGTGCGACCTTTTGAAAGAGCGTCGTCGAGTCGTTCATCAAGGAGTAGTAGGGTGTTGGAGGATTGGAGGTAGGTAGTGTACGCGATATTGCGTGACGGGAAGCGCGTCGAGTTGTCCGAGATGACGAGGGTGATCCTGCCGCGAGGGTGGAGATGTCTGTCACGAAATGGCAGCGCGGATGGACATCAACCCTCTTCTCGTTGCACCTCGCCGTCTCCTGTGGCACCGGACTAGACCCTGTGTCGACCTATTCGGGGGGGCGTAGATTAGAATGGCGTTGTCCAACTGCCGCTAGTTCAGCTAAACTCACCACCGCGCAGCGCATCTCGACGCGGGGGGCGGGAGAGCGGGAGTGGCTTGCGCGGCCGGAAAGAGTTTGGCGCGGGGGAGGAAAAGCTTGCTGGGGAGAGCAGGAGCAGAGCAGTTGCAGTTGCCTTATGTCACCTGCCAGCTGCATCCCGCCATTGGCTTGCACCTCGTCCTATCTTGCCCAACTCCTCCAACTTCACACCATCCAACCCGTACATCCTTCCCTCGTGGAAGGTGTCATGGCTAGCCCGGACCACTGTCTCTGTTGACTGTTGACACCGGCATCTCCCCGCAACATTCGACTCCAAACTCGACGCACGTGCTATCCGAGACTCGACACACTCGGAGCATGCCCCTCTCCCACCCTCCCCAACCATGGCGCCCTCGATAGTCCACCTGCCCAACGGCCACACCCTGACCGTCACGCCCATCTTTGGCGGCATTGGCTTCAAGTCCAACGAGCTGCACACCTCCCACAACGTCTTCCCCCCCGGCTGGACCATCATCCTCAACAGCGAGGATGACGATGACGAAGAGCTTCCTGCCTCTGTCGCAGCCCACACCTCCACCAACGACACTGCGGTCTACCAGGCGCAGAAAGCCCATCACATCCACCGCTATCGCAAGCCGAGTCTCCGCAACGACCACCTCTTCATCTCGAGCATCTCCAACCCCAACACCAGCGAATTCAAGCCGGCAAGCAGCCCGACGAGGCAGATTGCTATGATGCTTTGGGCGACTCTATGGTGGTACTTTCACCAGCCCCAACCCGCACCACAACTGCACAATTTTGCCTCTGGCAACACTCCCGAAGACGGGAAACCCAAAGGAGAGTGGATTGTGCATATCAACCGCGAGGGTATTTTCAAAGGGAAACACTTGCTGCCCAAATTGGAACGAATGGGTTTGATCACATCCGAAGACTCCACCGTCGGTCTCGATCCGGAGGATGGTGTCAGTAATACTGGCGAAGGCTGGGCCAAGATGTTCGTCAGTCGCCGTAGTTTCTGGCAGCTCGACCCTCGCATCTACCTCTTCACCCTCAGTCCGCAACACCCCGGCTCGCCCTACCCCAGCATCAGTCCCGCGGCCTCACGTCCGGCCAGTCCGACACGTGGTCAGCCCGGTGGCATGGCAGTGGCGCCACGAAGCGACGAGGGTTTCCCCAGCTCAGGAACATCTACTCCTCCAATCGGAGCGCCTCCACTACTCAAACGTCACAACACTCCCCCAGGCCCCTTCACATCAAACTCCCACCTCCCTACCTTCTACCCTCCACCTACGCTTCAATACACCCTGACAAACCACATCCGCCATCCCGTGCGACCCAAGCCGGCCCGGCAAGGCGAAACAATCTACACGCGCTACATCCCCAGTCTGGGCCAATACCTCAGCTTCCGCATCGCAAGCCTCAGCAAGAACCCGGTAGTCCATCGCGGACCCACCTCAATCAATGGCCACAGCGCCGACATCCGCTTCCCCCGCCACGTGGACAGCACCATCACCAGCATCGCAGGCCTCAACCTCAAAGGCACCCCAGCTACCGCTAACCCCACCGACGACATCACCTACATGACGGACGTCGAACTCCTGCACAAATGGATGAACGACCCGCGCGTAGCCTACTCTTGGGGCGAAGAAGGGCCCATTGACAAGCAGGAGAAATTTCTCGAGGCCTGTCTCACCAGCAAACACTCCTTCCCCGTCATCGGCTGCTTCGACGGCCGGCCCTTTGGCTTCTTTGAAGTCTACTGGCTGAAGGAAGACAAGCTTGCAGCGCTTATGGGCGGTGATGCGGGCGATTGGGATCGCGGATTCCATTTGTTAGTGGGTGAGCAGGAATATCGCGGCCCACATCGGGTGCGAGTCTGGCTCTCTGCGTTGCTACATTACTGCTGGCTGTCGGACATGAGGACGCAGAAGGTGGTGATGGAGCCGAGGGTGGATAATACCAAGTATGTCATGCTCGAACCCATTGTCTTCCCGCAAGCATGCTAACGATGTGTCGCAGATTACTCAACTACGCCCTGGAAGCCGGCTTCCACAAGGCCGGCGAAGTCACTTTTCCGCACAAACAGAGCAATTTGCTCAAAATCTCGCGAAGCACGTGGGAGGCTCCTGCGCTTTAGACGGGGGGTTGGTCGAGTCGAATTAATGACGAGGGTGCCAGGGTCGGCGGCCTGTTCCCAGCGTTCCGCGTTGCGAAGGAAGATTTGGGTGGGTGTATGTCTCTTGTCTTTGTAGATGATCTTGTCGTGATCTGAGTGATGTAGGTATGTAATGAGTTTGGCTGTGAATCATGTCGCACGTCTGTTTGCAGACCGTCCGATCTGCTATAATTCTCGTGCCGCATCCATCCACCCTCCATGTCACTCCCTATCTTCCATCCTCAAAATTAGCAAAGAGCCAGTGCTGAGCCACGCACGAGTTCGGCGTCAGGAAAAGCAATGGATCTGACCTTTGGAAGCAGCAGTCCAGTCCGGCTGGCTTCCTCTTTCGACAAAGCAGAAACGCAACACAGACTAGACTCCCGGTTGCATCGACAGCCAAGAAGGGGGAACCACCACCACCTCCTCACCTCCCCTCAGCCCGCTCAACCAACTTCTCCCCAAGTCCAAGAGGATCGTACACGCCGCGATCCCCCTTCCGCTGCCCCCACAACACATCCCCTTGTAAAAATACAATCACACCGCCTTTCCCCGTCGCGCTGGCGGTGATGCGGAAAAGCGGCAGCCCGGTAGTCGGGTGCGCTTCTCGCATCGGCACCATCGTCAGATCTTCCTCTGCGCACCAAGCCTCCACGACTTCTTTGAAGTCCGTCGCTTCGGGCTGGTGATGTGCTCGTGAGGCCGCAGGGCCCGGGGCGTCGAGTTTCTTCGCCATCTCCTTTGCGATTGGTTTCGCTGGCCCAGCGGCCGGGGGCGCGAGTTGGGAGAGCGGTTGGTCCTGTTCGAGGAGGTCGAGGGCACGATTGATCATTTCCGTCCCCTTGGTCCACTCGCGCGCCACTTCGGGGTGGGCGCTGAGAGTCGCGGGGATCTGCTGCTTCCACCACGTGAACCACTGGCCGATTTCTTCAAAGTTTGCGTCGGCGGTCGTGAGCCAGAGGTGCAGGGTTGAGAGCCATTTGGGGAAGAATTCGGCGACGAGGAGACGCGCCCAGACTTCGGGTTTGAAGTGCTCGGTCCATTTTAGGACGTCTTCTAGGGGGGTTAGGTCTTGGTCTGAGGGGTCGATGTCGAGTTTGGCGGAGAGGTGGAGTGCTAGGCGGGGGAGGAGGTGTTTGATGAGGATGCTGTTGAGCTCGGTCTGGAGTAATGCACGCCATTCGTTCAGGCCGGTTAGGAGGCCAGAAGAAATGTCGCAGCTGTCGAGCACGTGTCGGATCCTGCGCTTCACTTCTACGAGCAGGCCCTCTAATGCTTTTGCGTCTAGGTGATACGGAGGCAGATATGGCAGCCAGGGGAAGATCCAGGTGTGAGGGGCCACGTTCCGGATGGCACCGTGTTTGTGATGGTGACTCCTTTTTCGAGGATCCCATTGCTGAAGACCGGCAACCAGCTTCGGAACTATCATCTGGTCGATAAGATGCGCGTAGATGAAAGGCGGCAGCAAGGAACGCCAAGCCTTCACGATCGCCGTCATGGGTGTGCTGTCGAGCACGCTCCATTCTCTCACGGCGCTCCGGATCTTGGGCAGCCAGATGGTGTACATGAGCGTTTCGTAGGCAGAGGTCGCTTTTTGTCTCCTGGTCTTGCCGTATGCTTCGTCCAGGTCGGCATGGCCGTTCGTCGTTGCCACTTCGTCTTGACTATCAAGTCCTAGGATGGGCTTGATCCGCATTAGATCGGGTACCAGTTTGTCTGGCTTCTGAAGAGGCTCCCAGTCAACTAGTCGCTGCTTGAACTTGGGTGTTATGGCTGCAATGGCGGCTTCCGAAAGTCCGTGGCGTGTAATCTCGTGTCTGTGGTTGTTCTGCAGTGCTTCCAGCTTGTCGATGAGAATCTCCCAGGGAGATGGCGAGGGCGCATCATCGTTATCCGTAGAAGGAACAACATCAACAACTTTGAGGTCTTCAACAAGCTCAGTGATGGCCTGAAGCTGCTTCAACTCATCCATCTTCTGGTCGAGCTCGATCTGATGCTGGCCGCCGTGCTCCTCAATGTAAATCTTCTGCTCTTGAATCCCATGCCATGCCTCGATAAAAGCCTCCAGCTCCAGCCTCTCTCGCTTGGCAATCTTCTCTGCCTCCGAGTCGACAGGTGCAGAAGCGGGCACCATGATTCCAGCAGCACTCGTGAGCATCTTCGTACTGCTGCCTGTTGCATCGATAATGGAGCTCAGCATTTGCGGCGGCACATCCAGTCCAGGCGCAGCAGCTTGCACGTCCGCGACAGTCCTGTACTTGGTCTTCGGTCGTCGCGCACCACCAGGCGTGCTAGCACCACTCCCGCCATCCGCCTTCGCCAGTCCCTGCGTCTTCTTGCGTCTCTCTTTCCGCTTCCTGCGCTCCTCCTCACTGCTCCCCTCGTATTCCTCTCCTCGTCTCTCCGCAGCGCGCTTCTGCTCCTCTTTGTACTGCGCCGTCTTCTCCTTGATAGTCCCCACACCCGCTCCTTGTGGTCGTAGTTTCACTTCAATCGGATTCACCATACCCTCCCCTTCTTTTCCCAGGCCTTTGCCCTCCTCGTACCCCATTTTCGCCATCATCCTCGCGGCAAAGGACATCTTTCCTCCGCCTCCTCCACCTCCTCCGCCGCCCAACTTCGGCGCTTTCTTGGAGCCAGAAGGGGCGCCATCGAATTTCCGCTTCGCCGGTGGCTCATCCATCGTGGTCGGAACGGCGGTGTCGGAACGCGAAGACAGGAAGTGTTCCCAAGATGTCACAGTTATAAATTTGGAGGATCAGTTCAAGGCGCTCTGATTGGTCAGGTTTGACGCGCGCTAGCGTTTGTCAGTCACGTCGAGATTTCCGACCGGCTTTCCGTCGTACGTCAAACTCTCGGCATTCAATTAAATGTTCAATACTCTGAGCACGACAGAGAAGGCACACGCTCGTAGTAGCATAGGATAATAGAAAATAACTCCATAGGTTTTGCTGCCCTCCACAACTTTACACACCACAGGTCCGATCATTGCTAGGTCACCACTTCACCCCCGCCTCTTCCAACCCTCTACTGTCCCTTCAACTTGTCCTGCGTCACGCTCCACGCCATCTCCAAAAACTCCTGCTCCTCCTTCATGTGCGTGCTCTTCAACCCGGTAGCCACACTGGCGCTCGGATTGCGCCCGGCGTACATGACGTGCTTGCGATCGTGATGCTTCGTGTTGTTCAGGAGCGTCTCGATGCGAGGCTGCACAAAGGACCACGCGCCGGCATTCAGTGGTTCTTCCTGGCAGTACACGACTGTCTTCGCGTTGGGGTAGGAGTCGAGGTTGTCCCTCAGCTGGGCCCACGGGAAGGGGTTGAGTTGTTCGATGCGCGTGATGGCCGTCTTGCGCAGGTCGTGCTGCTGGCGGTACTTGAACAGCGCGGCGAAGACTTGTCCGGAGCAGAGGATGACGCGCTCGATTTCTTCGTGCGGCGCGATCTGGAACTCGGACTGCTCGGAGTGCATGGGATCTGGGATGATCCACTGGAAGTGGCTGTCGCCCGTGAAGTCTTCAATCGGGCTGCGCGCCAGCGGGTGACGGAGCAAGCTCTTGGAGAAGAAGGAGATGAGCGGCTTGCGGAATTGACGGTTCATCTGGCGGCGCAGGATGTGGAAGACGTTGGACGGGGTCGTCATGACGGCGACTTGCATGTTGCAGTCTTGATGCTGGCGGTCCAATGCTTCGGGGGAGGGGAAGATGCGAGGATCCTCGTTGCACAGCTGCAGGAAGCGCTCCATGCGGCCGGAGCTGTGCTCTGGGCCTTGCCCGTCGTATCCATGGGGCAGGTTCATGATGAGACCAGATCGCTGCAGCCACTTGACCTCTCCCGAGGCCACGAATTGATCGATGACGCATTGAGCATTGTTTGCAAAGTCACCAAACTGAGCCTCCCACATCACGAGTGCGTTGGGGGAAGACAACGAGTAACCATATTCGAATCCGAGCACGCCGTACTCGCTCAAGCTGGAGTTAGTAATGACAAACGACCCCTGGTCCTTGCTGACGTGCTGCAGCGGAGTGTAGGTCTCTTCGGACTCCTGGTCATGGAGCACGGCGTGACGTTGGGAGAACGTTCCACGCTCCACATCCTGCCCAGAGACACGCACATGATGGCCTTCCATACACAGCGTACCGAATGCGAGAGCCTCAGCGGTGGACATGTCGATGTTCTTGCCGTCGTTGACAGTCTTTGCGCGATTCGCCAGGATACGCTTCAAATTGCGATGGACGTTGAACTTGTCATTCGGTCCTTGGCTGATAACGTTGGCGATAGACTTCAGTGTATCGGCATCGACAGCAGTAGGAAGATGCGGGAGCACCTCGGTGGCAAGCTCTTTTGGCGACTTGAATCCATCCCATGCGCTCGTCAGCCATTCTTTGGAAGTGGGTTGGTAGTGCTTGGCTTTCTCAAACGACTCCTCCAGCATTCCCCACACCCATTTCTTGTGCTCGTCGATGTCTTCCTTGGTGAACGTCTTGGCCTCCAGGAGGCTGTTGACATACTTGTCGAGCACGGGTGGCTGCTCGCTAATACGCTTGTACATGAGAGGCTGGGTGAATGATGGCTGATCGGTCTCGTTGTGGCCTTGCTTGCGGTAGCAGACGAGATCAATGACAACGTCCGTCTTCCATTCGGCGCGCCAATCAGCAGCCAGTGTGCAGACAAAGTTAACCGCCTCCACATCGTCTCCGTTGACGTGGAAGACCGGCGCATCCACGAACTTGGCAATGTCGGAACAGTATGGGGTAGAGCGTGCGAAACGCGGATCCGTGGTGAAGCCGATTTGGTTGTTGACAATGATGTGAATCGTACCTCCGGTCTGGTACGCGGGGAGTGCAGCCATGCCCATAGTCTCATACACGACACCTTGGCCGGCGAATGCTGCATCACCGTGTAGCAATAGGCCCATGGCGGTATTGGCGGTCTGCTCGTCATTGTTATAATGAAGGATGGCGCGAGCCTTTCCCAGTACCACCGGATCCTCGGCTTCCAAATGCGACGGATTTGCGACCAGGGAAAGCTGCACCCGCTTGCCTGATGGAGTAGGGCGCTCAAAGTTCATTCCGAGATGGTACTTGACGTCTCCGGAGCCTTCGTCCGATGGCTCAGCAGAGCCGCCGAATTCCGAGAAGATGGACTCGTTGGGCTTGCGAACAACGTTAGACAGCACGTTCAGGCGACCACGATGCGGCATGCCAATTACGATGTCCTTGACACCATAATCCACAGAGCGGTCGATGAGAGCTTTCATTCCGGGGATCAGAGACTCGCCGCCCTCCAGACCGAAGCGCTTATCGTTGGGGTACTTGGTGGCCAGGAAGGCCTCGAAGGAAGAAGACCAGATGAGGCGATCGAGAATTCTCCGTTTGTCGTCCACCGAGTACCGGTACGGATCTGGGATTTCCAAACGCGAGCGCAGCCACTCACACTGGTCTCTGTCGGGAATGTGAATGTACTCCACGCCGTAGGGGCCGCAGTAGAGCCGCTCACACACTTCGATAATCTCGCGGAGGGTCATGGACGTGCGGTTCTCCGTATGGAAACGTGGAAGGATGCCAGGGCCGAGGGTGAATTCCTGATCCATGTCCGCCTCGGTGAAGTTGTAGTTCTTGAGGTCAAGCTCTCGGGGACTGTCATATCCCACGCCCTTGGCCTGGTTCCGGATGCTAAGCGGGTCGGTGGCCGCCTTGTGGTGCCCTCGGGCCTGGTACGCGCGCACGAGCAGCTGTACCTTCAAATGATTCATGACATTGCTGTTGCCTTCCGCCTGGCTCATGGCCATCACAGCAGAGGTAGACGCCGCGCCCGTCGCTGCAGTGGAGGATGGGACGATGGTCGGTGGCGCTTGGAAGGCTTGGCTGGTGGGCATGTCGCCGCTCTCCATGTTCTTGAAGTAGTACTGCCATGAGATGTGCACGCTCGACGGGTCGCGCTTCCATTCCATGTACATCTCATCGATGTAGTTGGCCGTATTGCCCTGGAGGAAGGAGTCGGAGGGGTCGACACCCTTGTCGGTGTCTTCGGCAGCGATAGCATAGCGGCGGTACTGCGAGGTGAAGGCATTGTAATGTGTGAGGCCCAGCTCCCTCCTCTTGGCTATGAGTGCGGTTCGGGGGGCATGCTGGGCGAGGTCGGAGAAGCTTCTGGCAGTCGGTCTGCCAGAGCCCAGTCGTCTACTGCATAGGCGGAGTTGGGTGCGCAGCATCCTTGCTTCTCATCGGCTGTTGGAGGTGAGGGAGATCTTGGATCTCAGGTCCAGTTCCACAGCATCCGATATGCAAGCGACAATGCAAGCAGGTTGTAGTGGCAGAGTAAGGGAGGTGGCGGAGAGTCGTGGGTATGGAGATGACTGAAGCTTGTAGCTTCCTGTCTCGCGCTGGGAACAAAGGCTCGGGCCGATTGACCCACTCGCCGCGCACCAGTAAGCGCCAGCCAGCGCCAGCCTCCTGCACTTCCTCACTTCGTCCCCACGAACGTTCTTTCACCTTTGCTCGCCAGCAGCAGAACAAAGTGAAAGATGAGCACGTTTGTATCGAGGCATACACTTCCAAAGGCTCTGTATGGGCTTCGATCTGTGGAATCCCAGCTCATGAGACGAGCACCTCAATACGCTCGTGCTTCCATCACGGCCATCGCCCTCTGCGCTTCTGCGGCAGTGAACGATACTTGCCTGCAAGAAGTGCATGCTCTTTCTGTTCTTCTATCTCCTCACCTTCTTGGCCAGCAATAGCGATATGCCGACGCCCACCTTCTGTCAATCGCGATTGTGTTCCTTCCCGCATTTCCAACGTCTTTCCTACGTGTATCTACCAGTGTAAGAAGTTTTGTGATCTTCAGTTCATTACCTTATCTTCTCCCAATCCCAGCATTCACTACACAACATGCATCCGCAATACAGAGCCGCGTTGGCTTACAGGTACGACATACCCATCAGCGTCACACAACGTGAGCTATTCATCCGGGTCTGGGCCGATTTCGCCCAAAAGAACCGCAGATGGGTGACGGTAGCGATGGAGGCAGCATACACTCGGCATGTCCGCAATGGCAAGGCAGACGAAGCCATGCAAAACCTCATATGTCAGCAAATTCGGCGCGGAGAACAAATCGTCTTTGCCGTTCCCAAAGAGGGCTACACTTTTGAGACGCCTGTCGGATCGTTCACCATTGGTCGGGACTTGGTGTGCTCTGCCGCAAAGATTGCTGGATTGGACAGTCGGCGAGATCTGGGAATCGAGCCCCAAAACACCACGACCCCGGAAAATCAGGAGGCTGCGCGGACGGCGAAGGACATCAGGGGTACTGCGCGAACGGCGAAGGCAACCAGGACTGCACAAAAGTCGAAAGAGACAGAGACCACGCCAGCCACGAAAGACCTTTCTCCGTCAAATGCATCGGCAGCACCCGCGCCAAAGGATCCTGCTGGCGGTGCAAAAGTACAAGCCGGACCAAGTCGATACAGAGCCATTGTCTCTGATCCCGACATTATGGGCGTCGACTACCTTGAGCAAGTGCGACAACAGGTCGAGCAAGCGCGACAACAAGTGGGACAAGCGCCAGTTGAATCGTTGCAGGACGAGGATTTCCTGCCCAGTGCCGACAACAAAGGCAAAGGTAGAGCCAGAGATACACGACAAGACTCCACGGCGCAGCCAATGCAACCATCGCAGCCTGCGGAATCAATGTCACGATCGCGAGAGTCTGCGCCTAGTCCGCAATCAATATCACAGTCACCATGGCGAGAGTCTGCACCTAGGCCGCAATCAATGTCACGATCGCGAGAGTCTGCACCCAATCCGCAACCGGACCGATCTCCAAGCGATGATACTCCACAGTCTCCAATACTGGACCAATCCGAGAGCGAGGAAATTCCACAGTCCCCAATATTGTTCATAGAGGAGGAGAGTTCAAGCCCGCTGGCTACTGGCGAAAGATCACAGCAGAATACATCCAAGCAATCCCGAGCAGCCGGAGAAGCACATCCTGATTCATCCAATCAATCCCAACCAGTCGAGACTGTCCCGCGACAGTCGTTCGATGCATCCAGCGCGGTTGAAGATGCCCTTGATCCACACGCACCCGACCACCCTGTACACGGAGAGCTCAACCTTGTCTTAGCCCTGGGGGCAGATGCGCCAGTGCTTTACCCGCCTCAATCCATCGGGTCGTTCAGCAGTGGAGGAATCACGAGTTCAAATGAATCCACTTACAGGCATGTTAGAAGATGGCAGCTGGACAGCGTGCTCAGCACAAGACAAGAGACTCTTACACGCTCAGTCCAGTGTCCGCAGCTCCTTGAAACCCATCGCGATGCTGTGGTATGGTTTGATTCGCAGTCTACAATGCTCGATCGAAGTCTGGCCGATCATTCAGCCGGTAAGCTCCTCGAAGATACAGGTCTTGCAACACCGAACCAGGAGCCGCCCCATCCAGCCGTCAAAGTGGACCTGTTCCCGGACATATTCTCGAGGACAGAGGTAGGCGACTCAGTCACCGCCGTCGGTGATGACGACCTCGAAATGTCGGACTTTCGAAGCGAGACACCCGCTTCGACAGCTCGGCAAACACCAGGATGGTCTCAGAGATATCAAGAGCAATCTCCAGCCGGAACGTCAACGCTCGGGCGGCCGGTTCGATCAGGTTCATGGGCCGGTGTCTCTCCCGCCGGGACGTTGACCTACCAGAGTTCCGTCCAAGGGGCCTCAGTGAACGATGCGTCTTCAGTGAACTCGGACAGGCCACGGAGGACGCCACGGAGCATATTCCCGGCCGCCTATCGGACAGAAGCACGACATGCTCTTATTTTGCCCGAGAAGCCGCCGGCTCTTGGTCTCACACCAACTTCGCCATTGTCATCCATGCTGGAGGCTCTCGAAATTGATACCAGGGCCGGCAACGCGGGCACACCTCCACCAGTGCAGAAGCCAGACGCAAATACTCTGGCGTGTTCAATGTCAGATGCCAGTTCTGGAATGCCTCGCATGGACTCGCCGCAACGCGGGCTTGCGGACTTGGATTCAACTATCTTCAGATCCGAATGGGAACGATACAGCGAACAGTTCAAGGCAGGCCATTCCGCAGCCGTTCCTTCGCGAGAATCTCCTTTGTCGGAAGGGTTGACACTGCCGCCCTTGAACCTGCCAGATGTGGCCTGTGCCGCGCCGTCGAGTCTATCATCGAGAACACTACCGCCGTTGAACCTGCCATATGTGGCCAGCACAACACCGTCGACTCTACCATTGAGAACACTAAAAGACCAGCCAAAGCAACGCTTGCCTCCTCTCCACCAGGCTTTGCTTTCTTCAAGGCTTTGTGGGGAACGGCACAAATGTCCACACGCTCAACGGCCTCAACTGGCAGACGTCGAAAACAAGCAGGAAACTTCCAAGAGGTATTCGAGCCTATTCGCGTCAGGCTCGGTTCCCACCGACCCATTATCACACTTCGACTTCTAGGAGGAGTTGGCTATTCAACAGGGCGTAGTGAGCGACACTTCGGGATCTTGTTAAGTGCGAGGTCCAGTCAATTCAACGGCACGGACTTCACCGACAGGAATAGAGACGTGGTGGATGTAGGCGAAGCGTGGCGCATCTGGCTCAGTCGCTTCATTCTCGTTCACTTGACTCATTGCGTCGACGAGCACAGCCATGACTGGCATCGAATACTACGCTCGTTTACAAAATTACAGTACTTTTAGCTATCGCGCTCGCGGCCTTGCACGCACCGAGCTTCACAGTCTGACGCCACATCCCGGGGTATGATCTTCATTCAGTGCAACGTATCGTGGGGGTTAAGCTGGCCGCTCATCGGTATGCAGTCTTGTTATGAACGCCAACGCTCGACAAGGGTGCTGAGGCTTGCGTGCCGGCGAAAGCGGCATCAATCTATCGCCCGAGTCTAGCAGAAATGAGGTCCAGAGTTCCCGGTCGACAAGCCCCTTGGCCTTTGTCCTCACTACCAACCGCGTTTCATGCTGCTGCCACCAGGATACACGCTTTTGCCATGGCTGGTTGGCGAATGCTTCTTCGGTTCGCCGTAAAGAGGCAGGGCTTTAGTCAAGGCGCATCGACGTCCCCGCAACCCCATCGCAACCCCTCGAGTGGACTCTGAACCGATTATGAAATCTCCTTTGCTGAGGAGGTAGGGGCTCGCAAGGCGACGTTGGGCAATCTCGCACGGCCGCGGCTTAATCTCCGAGCCGCCTAGCGCCGCCCTAGCTTCCAGCCGCTTTACGGCTTGCCGACTTCATGTCAACCTCTCGCGCCATGCGATGGAGGCAGGACTTCGCAAGCGATGTGCATGAACCCTTCGCACTACGGCAAGCAAGCCTCCTTGTCCAAATTAGAGCACCAGCGAATCCCAGCACCGACCGTTCACGATGGCCGGGAGGTTGTTCGCACCATGGCCTGGAAAGGGCAGGTCGTACTGTCTGCCTCCCTGAACCTAACCGATACAGTGCACGCCTATCGCCACACCATTTCCCATGCCTGCAGGGCTGGCCTACAGGGCCGACAGGTATAAGATGTAGAGCGGGTAACAGCCTATGCATTCCTCTTTTTCCTTCCAAGACTCTCAAGCTTTTATCATCACACTTTTTCGTTAATACTGCCCCGGTCGTTGGCAACCGGCGAAGATGATCTTCAATACGCTCCTTCTGGCGACCTTCGCCTCCACTACCTTTGCTTCTCCCGTTCTTAACCAAAAACGCGTGGTGCACGAGCAGCGCGAAGGCTTGTCTACGATCAAGGGGGCCAGGATCGAGGAACATGCCGTGATTCCTATCCGCATTGCTCTGAAGCAGACCAACCTCCACCGTGGCTACGATGTCGTCATGGATGTCTCTGACCCCGACTCCCCCAACTACGGTACGAACGGAGTGAATACACACAGCGTAGCAAAAGCCTAATGTGTCCACAGGCAAGCATTGGACCAAGCAGCAGGTGCAGGATTTCTTTGCCCCACCTGCTTCGTCCCTGGAAGCCGTCAAGGCGTGGTTGGTGGAGGCGGGCATCAGCCCCCAGCTGATTGGCGAGTCTGAGGACCGAGCGTGGGTCGGTGCGAACATCCCTGTGTGGCAGGCGGAAGACCTCCTCGGCGCCGAGTACCATGAGCATCACGGCCATGATGACTCTCTGAGGATTGGATGTGACGAGTGAGTTGGTTGGATGTCGTGATCACACCTTCTACGCTAACGCACCTGAAGATACTCCCTGCCCTCTCACATCTCCGACTTGGTCGACTACATCAAGCCGGGCATTGTTTTGTCACCACCTCTGGACAAGCGATCTATCACACGCCGTGACACGACTGCGCAACCATATGCCCAGTACCTTCAGGCCCCTACGACTGGACCTGCGAAGAAGCTTGCCCACTTGCCCGGGCCGAACAGCTCTCCCGCTGCTGCCGGCAGACTGCCACCGGATCTCCGGCTCTGTGGGTTCAACATCACGCCAGCTTGCCAAAGAGCCCTCTATGACATTCCCATGAACACCATCAATACGCCCGCGAACAACTTCGGTATCGCGGAGTTTGGCGGTCAGGCCCCGAGCCAGTCGGATCTGAACAAATTCTACAACAAATTCGCACCCAACGTCCCGCAGAACACCGGCCCCACGGTCTATTCGATCGAGCATGGCCCTGGTCTGGTTCCCCCGATCGACGCTGGCGACGAAGCAGATATTGACTTTGAGATTGCCATTTCGCTCGTTTACCCTCAGGTCACTACGCTCTATTCGGTTGGCAAGTTCAGGACGAGGGGCTACACAGCCGAGCAGCAGAACGACCTTACGTTTGTGACGCCTCTTTTGGATGGTACGTTCCTCGCCAGTGGTGCACTGTTACATGCTCCTCCAATGCTGACCCGTCACAGCCATCGATGGTTCCTTCTGTACCAAAGCGGACCACAAGAACGGCCTCAACTGCGGCACCGTCCCCGTCCCTCGCGTCCTTTCCGTCTCTTATAGTGAGAAAGCCCTCCACGGACCTCGTTGATGCTCTGCTGACTGTAGCCATCAGGCTCGCCCGAACTTTACAACCCCCAAAAGGGCGTTGAGCGAAGCTGCAACGAATTCATGAAGCTGTCTCTCCAGGGCTCGACCATCCTTTTTGCTTCTGGCGATTACGGCGTTTCCCAAGGCCCCACCAACAAATACAATGGCTGCCTCAACCCCGACTACAAGGTCGGCAAGAGCGGCCCGATCTTCATGCCGCCTTTCCCTGCGGACTGCCCGTATGTCCTTGCCGTGGGCGCAACGCAGCTATACGCCAACGAGACCATCAACGACCCCGAGCACGTGATGTACCAGCCGATGTTCAACTACACGAGCGGAGCCATCTTCTCCAGCTCTGGGTAAGTCGATCTCATCCCCCCGATAGCACTGGCGGCATGTTCCTAACTCTTTCCCTGCAGTGGCTTCAGCAATTACTACCCGCGCCCGTCGTGGCAGGACTCTGCCGTGCAGAACTACCTCGACAAATACGTCCCCGACTACGCATACTACACGTACAACGGCCACGACATCTTCTCCAACAAGAGCAACGTCGGCGCCAACGGCGGCCTCTACAACCGCGCCGGCCGCGGCATTCCCGACGTCAGCTCCAACGGCGCCAACTACACCGCCTTCTACAACAGCACCATCTACGACTTCTACGGCACCAGCCTGGCCGCGCCGACGTGGGGCTCCATCATCACGCTCATCAACGAGCAGCTCACCAAGGCGGGCAAGAGCCCCGCCGGCTTCGTCCAGCCGCTGCTCTACAAGAACCCCCAGGCCTTCCACGACATTACGCTCGGCACCAACCCGGGCTGCGGCTCGCAGGGCTTCCCTGCGTCGCCTGGCTGGGATCCAGCCACTGGCTTAGGCACTCCGAACTTCCCGGCTCTGCTGAAGGTGTTTATGAATGCGGCCGGCGAGAGCGGGTGGAATGGTGGTGGGGGTGGATGGAACGGGACTGGCGATTCTTATTCCTCCTCTTGATTGATGGTAGGACGCTCGCTTTCGCAGTTAATGCAGGCATGTACATGTATGTAAAAAAGATATTGGCCTTTCGTCGTCTGCCCTTTTTCGCTTTATTTACTCTAGTGGTGAACTCTTCCCGACGCTTGCTCCTGCCTGATTCGGCGATCCCCAGGACTGCGACGCCCGGTGATTTCATTCCTACCAGCAAAACCCTCCCTCCACCAACCCGACTCTATTCTGAACATTGCTGAGACATGTTTATTATGAGCGACGGGATGTGGAAGACTTGAAGCCGGCCGAAAAAATAGCAAGGTCACCGCTACATCGCCAGTGCGATGAGTACGGGCGCAGCGTACATCTCAACCAAACGAGCACTACTAATGATAGCACATGAAGGCTGTATACGAAGAGCTTGCGCCGTATACGAGCTGCCACAGTAAACCTGGGTTAATTGAAGGAAATAGGCTCTCACCACCAATCGAGGATAGAGACTCCTCTCCTGCCATTTGCCGCGAAGGGGTGCATGAGAGGTGACCATTCGGCCAATTGCAGCATCCTTTTTTAGACGCGCTTGACGGACTGCAACCTCTCGCTGCAGACAACGAGCGCCAAGGCCTTCCCCTCCCTTCCCTTTACCGGCTGCCTCCTTTTTTTTCATCTGGCGGCCTGGCACGTGTTTTTGCGCGACGTCGCATCCGTTGCGATCCGGTGCTTTCGGACGAAGTGTGCACTCCTACTCCCTACCGACGAAACGTGAAAGCCTTCCCACGGACCAAAAGTGTATCATCCTTACGGACGTACGAGAGGGGACTCTACCAGAGATTGCGCTGCCTGCCAAGTACCAGCGAGCACGTGAAACCTTCACCTCGCTTACATCCACTGGAGAGTTTGGAGACAAGCCACGGCATCCTTCCTAGAGCGGAAAGCGAACAAGCTGACACCCCGCGGAAAGCTGTGATTGGCCGCCGGAGCTCGCCCAAGATCGAAACCTTCTCGAGGGGGAAACGCCACTTTTGGCGTACCTGCTGGATGCTGCCACCCGTATTCCGCTTAGAGTTGACCAAAGGGCCGACTCGTGCGTAAGGTATGCCCGAGGGCGTTGGTGTAGCCCCGACGACATGTGACGCTGGATCGAGCGGTGATGACGATGATGATGATGGTGATGCTGAAGGTGGGTGTGACGAAGAAAGCAGACGTCGAGATAGAGCAGCGCTGATCTCCTCGCGCCCAGGTGTCAATCATTGCTGCATCGGTCTGGATGTGTCGCTTCTTTCTTCCCCATGTCGAGGATGGCAGCGCAGATCCGGCAGTGGGCCGGCGAGGCAAGGTACAGGCAAAGGGAAACCACCACGCTAGTACCAGAGCGCCGCGGGGTACGCCATCCACCCTGGTCGCCTCCCTCCGCCGGGCACTCGCTCTAAACCTCTTCCGGGCAAAACGCATGCATTCGAACGTTCTGGCTCGCTTCTAGTCTCGGCGCCTTTCTTTCCTTCCAGAAGGACGCATGAGCGTGGCCCAGGGGCGGTGTCCTGCGAATGGCATCATCGCGCGTGCAACCACGACCCCTGGCGAGCGCTCACATGCTGCGAATGGTCCCGCGGCGCCATTAGGTCCAACCTTATCACCATCCGCTCTTCGCAGGCCACTCGAACCGGCGGGATGCAGGTCCTCGCGAGTGCCCGCGGCGAATGGCAGCGTGCCGTGGTCAGGTCGCCTGCCAAGCGCCAAAGTTACACTCCTCCACCGGGTGCTAATCTGGGGCCTTGCCTAAGCTGATGTTTGGGCCCACCCCTGCTTAGCCTCGAAGTCTCTCAGCCTTATGTCACCGTTTACCTTTTGGCTGATCCGTCCATGACCTGTGCAGGTAGCTTCAGCGAGGGGTCGCGGGGCTGCAGAGCAACGATAAAATACCCACGACTCTCCCCCCTCTGGCGTGCTTGGAAGTAAGTCAGAGCACACCTCGATTCATCACCAGCAATCCTCTCATCCAGCTTTCGCTACCAAGTCAAGTCTTCTCTCTTCGTCATACCATCTCTCTCTTCGCAGCAACATAACCCCATCCACATCCCACACTCACCCCGTGAGTGCCATGTCCACGTTCGTCTCGTCGCCCTACCGGCGCCCGGACTTTGCCGCCAGCACATTCCACGACGAGCCCAGCTGGCGAGGCGATTGCATGCCCCCCATGGCCATGCTCACCCACCAATGGCCCGAGACGCAACCATCCCACCTCAACAGCCTCCAGCACATCGACCTCCGCCTCTTCGCCAGCGAAGAGCAGCAATTCCCGGATCTCAGCTACAGCCAATACGACGCCTACTCAGACCCGGAGACCGTCGGCACGCCTTCCACCTCCAGCTACCTCAACGACATGGACTCCTGCTTCAACCCGCTGCCCATCCCCTCCGACCACCTCCAACTCCCCAACAAATCCCGGCGCACAATGGGCCCCATGGCGAGTCCCCAGAGCTCCCACGGCAGCATAAGCCCCACGCCCAGCCCCACTCCAATGCCAATGCACGCCGCAACTCCCGCACCCAGCACCACCACCATCTACAAAGTCGACTCCCCGGCAGCAGACATGTTCATCTGCCCCTCCGAGACCAGCCAAGACTCCGGCCCCGCCATCACCAAAGCCAGCAAATCGCGGGGCAACAAGCGCGCCCGCATCCCGCACACGGCCGTCGAGCGCCGCTACCGCGAGAACCTCAACGCCCACCTCGACAAGCTGCGGCAGAACGTGCCTGCACTCGCCGCTCCCAGCCGGCACTTGTCTAGTGCGAGCGAGGGCGGCGTCAAGCCGAGCAAGTGCGAGATTCTCAACGGCGCGATCGATCATATTTCCCTGCTTAGTCGGGAGAATGCGGCGTTGCGGAACGAGCTTGTCGCGCTGAGGCAGAAGGTGGGCGAGTTTGACGGGTGGTATCCCGGGGAGATGCGATGAAGTGATTTTTCGTTGCTGATAATCTTTTTGGTGTGTCGTCACTCATGCAACAGGATGGGTAAAAAGGCGGTCACGTGCTTTCGGGTATCTGTCTGTTTTCGAGCGAGCGATGGGATTTAATTTGCTTTAGCGGGATACCCAGAGGGTTACACGAGGATTATTTTACTGTCTTCCAACAAGACTCGGGCTCCATGTCATTAATAGTTGAACCTGTATGGATGACGCTGCCATCACATTAAATGAATCCGTACCTGCACGCTCGACAGTAGCCATGCCGCCCACGTTTCTTCTCTGCCAATCAGCAACACCACCACCCTACTCATCCCTAAACATCCACCTCCCCCCCCGCAACGCTTCAGCCCACCTCTCCTCCACCTGCTTCTGCTCCAACTCCGCCGCCCGCCTCCGATCCTCCTCCTCCTCCTGCGTACTCGGCATATCCGTCCGCCAAAACCCGGGCGGCGTAGCGCGCCTCTCAAAAGCATTCCGATGCTTCCCATGCGCATTCGCGAGCGCAAACGCCCGCGCCTGCACCAGCAGCTCCCGCCGCTTCTCCGGCCCGTACGCCCCCATGATGCTCGCAAACTCCGGGCCGAGGTACTCTTCCAGCACTTGCACGTCGGTTTTGGAGTCGCGCAGGGCGCCGAGCTCGGCGAGGCTGCGGAAGGCGGCGCCGCAGCATTCGGGCCGCATGCAGCCGGGGAGGCAGCGGCGTTGTTCGCGGCCGCGGATGGGGTCTGCGAAGGCGTGGGCTGCGCCTAGGTAGTTGGGGTTGATTTTGAAGTCTTCCAAGCGGAGACGGCTGGGGGAGCGGGAGCGGAGGGGCGGTCCGCTGGCTTTGGGGGAGGGGGGTCGTGGTGTAGCCTTGTGTGGGATTTTGGGTGTAGTGTTCGGTTGACGAACTGGTGGTGTCCTTGCGGTGGCAGACGTGAGTCCTGCCGGTACTGGGGAGGGTTTTGAACGCTGCAGAGGTTTCGTGTTGGTCTTGGCTGGTTGTAATGGCTGTTTCTCGGGTAAAGCATCGTCAAGAAGGACGTCAAGACGTCGGTCGGCGCTGGTCTCTGTCTTGATTTGGGGGGCCTCAAGCACGACCTGGCTCGAATGATCATCGCCATCTTCGGAAAGAATGCCCGTGCGCCGGCTCTCGCGCTTCCGCTTATTCATAGTTCTGGTCCGGTCGTCATCCTTCCGCGGCCCATTCGCAATGTTAGGATCGCGTTGTCGTAAGACTTGTTCACCAGCGAAGTTAGAACCAGTACGGCGAGCAAAGTCACGCCGTGCTATGGCGGTGCCCTCATCGCTGATTGCCGATTTCGTGACCGCTGCGTCGTGATCATCGCAGAGATCCGCCAGGTTGCTTTCGGAAAGAGAGGAGGTGTTGGGCAGTAGTATAGGCGGTCGTGTAGTTTCCTCGGACTGTGCTCGACTTGGTCTCCGCTTGCGAGGCGTTCGCATTTGACCCTTGATCGCATCCAGATCCGAAGTCTCCACGCGAACGGGCTTTCGTTGTTCGCGAACGGGACTCGAGTTGCCTTCCGAGTTTACAAGAATGGGACGGCTGGGTGATGCAGGCTCGAGCTTGATTTTGACCGCTTGTGGCATCTCCGTGGGTGGATTGGGCTTCCTTCGCTTGATAGTTCGCTCAGAGACAATCTCTGGTTCGTCGTCGCTAACAGCTGCAGCATCCTCTGGTTCGAAATCGGCCAGTTCACCCTCGGTAGTCTGACTCGAAGTCACTCCCTTTGCAGACTCATCATTCGGCACCTTCCTCGGACTTGACGTTCTCGCTGGGGAGACGTCCTTCTTGGGAATGTAACCCTTTGACTCCAGGTACTTGGTCCATTCCCGCGCACTTGTTTTGGCGGCCGTGTACTGGTCGTTCGCTTTCTTGATATGAGGCTCGCATTTCGCATGCTCCGCAGACAACGTCTTGTACAGTTTATACAGCTCGTTGTACTTCTGCACCAGACTCTGGTGGACCTCTGCTGGGACAAAGTCTTGCATTTGGTCCGCCATCCTTTGAGAACATCCACATTGTGAATGCAGAGATGTGCATTCGAGGTGGTGTTGATGGAGCGCGCTCGCCAGGTAGACGCGAGGAGCGCGCTAAGCCGAAAGAAGCCCGAGATACATCCGACGCCAAGCCGATGAACAAAGAGTTGAGTCTCGTGGTTGTGATATCATTCCTTTGCCCTTCATCATTTCGAGCATCATCGGCGCAATGGGGAAGAGGTCGCGAGAAGAAGAAGATGAGGCTGCTGCAAAAGAGCGACCGACAAAGTGCACGCGGTCGTCGACCGATGACCTCCTCTCCAAGCTGAGCGATGAGTTAATCCTCCGAGTCCTCGCCTTTCTACCAGTATCGCAGCTGGCGGTTTGTCAGAGGTGAGTTGAAGTGGTGCCTCTCGCGCGAGACCCAGAATATCTGCTAACCGTATGGTAGACTGTCCTCCAAATATCACACGCTCGCGGGAGACAGTCAAATATGGAAGTCGCACTACTACAACCGCTTCGTCCGCCCTCGTGCTAGTCGATTACCCGGCCTGAAAGAGCTCGATGACTCCAGTCACAGTCTTCACTTTGCCTCGAAAGCGTCAAGATGGCTGGATGATGAACATCTCGTGGAGCGCGGACGGAAGACGAATTGGAAGAGACAGTACAAGCTTCGCCACAATTGGACAAAAGGCACATGTGCGGTGAACGAGATTCCAGTCGCCGAGGAGGCTGCTGTCCCCCCGTTGCTCGTGCAGATGCACGATGGGATCATCTATATGGCTGATCAAACGGATGGCCTACGAGCGTGGACGGCACAAGGCGAGCGCAAACTCATTGCACAGCGGGCTTTTGAAAAGGACCATGGACCCCCAACCGCGCTGGCTATTGATACTCAGCAACATCCCGAGCCTACCTCGACCCTACTAGTCGGATTTCAGGACGGAGCATTCGCCATGTACGCGCTGCAGGTCGATGAGGAGAAGTTTGTTCCTCGGTACGGCCACGAGGCATCGTCCAATGGAGTCGTGTCTGCAGTCGCTGTGGCATACCCATACGCTGTCACAATGACGGCAACGCACCTCATGTCTCTCTATCGCTTCTCACGACAGGCGGACAAGGCTGAGACAGAGATGTTGGACCCGCCACGGCTTCTCTACTCGCTAAAATCGCATAACGTCTGGCCACCGCTATCGACGTCTCTACGGAAATCTGAACGAAACATTACGATATCTATTGCCTACGCGCTGCCTACATATCTCTCAGGTTGGACGGTTGGGATACAAGAAGTGAAGCTGGACCTCACTGGAAAGCTACTCGACTCACGCCTCGCATCGGCCATCGATCAGCACTATCGTCCGTTGGCCTTCTCCCTGCCCCCGATGATGCAGCATCTGCCTCTTCCTGTCTCGGGATCATTGGCCACGGCGACCATGATGGAGATGAGGCACATCCATTCGAAGCCGACGTCCTTGTCATACACACACCCTTACCTTCTCGTATCGCACCCCGACAACACGCTGACCCTGTATTTGGTCACATCGAACACCGAATCTCTATGCATTAGCGCAGGAAGTCGGCTATGGGGACACACATCCTCAGTGTCGGGGGCACACGTCGCAGCGCGAGGGAAAGCGGTATCGGTCAGCAGACGTGGCGATGAGCTACGAGTGTGGGAACTGGAAGGCGGGTTTGCATCTACTGCGGCGAGGAAAAGGCTTGCCTCTGGTGAGCTGAGTGTTCAGATCCGGGCCGAAAAGCGCGTGATGCATGAAGCAGCGCAGGCTGGTCTTGACCTGACGAGCGTCGGTTCTGCAGCGCCGGATAAAGCGGATGACGGCACTGAAGATGGCGCCGCCGAGCTCACGTTAACACGAGGCTGGATTGGATTCGATGACGAGCAAGTCGTGGTGCTGAAGGAGCGGAGTGGAGGCCGACAAGCCCTGGTGGTGTACGACTTCACATAGAATACCCGAGGTACATGCAGGTCGAGGAATGTACCTGGCGTCTATCTCGAAGCAGATGCGTCCGCTCTGCACAGCATCATCTCTCCGTCTGCATGGCGCACACGCAAAAGCCAAACGCGCCGGGGCGCCCGAGAGGACGAAGCATCGAACGCCACGTGGAGTCGGTAGAGTTTAAGGCGTACATTAGCGTCCGATGTTAGCTTGGACGCACGAGCCCACAAGGCGACGGGTGGAAGTGAACGAATGCAGAAACACGAGGATGTGCTTCACAGCGGTGTGAAGTGACGAGTGAGCCAGCGTTAACGAGCAAGAAAAGCTAAACAACCTCGTGACTGAATTTGTGATCATTAATCGTCATTTTGCGTCCTCTTTGACCGTTCAATCACGTGTTATCCGTCACTGCTTGACACCAACGGCCTTGATTCTGCGGTGCTAAAGCAAAGGCTTGGCGCAGCGCACGCACACTCCACGAAACTTTCGCCTCCCGTGCGTTTTCTTCCATGTGGGGCATCGTCATCACCAAGCAACGACACATCCTTCACTGACTTTTTGCCTCTGCGAAGAAACCCGCAGAACCTTCACCAAACTCCTCGGGATCTTCTCCGAAACAGCAAACAACTTCCTCTCTCACAAACCTTCACAACACATTGCTTTACTCCAAGCTCCACCTTCCTCCCAAACAGCCACACTTGACAGCTTCCATCAAGGTCGAACATCTCCACAACACTCAAAATGGACTACCAAGCGACCTCCGGCGGCCGTGCCTGCTATAACTGTAAGTCTTCTGCCATCCTTTTCCAGCTCTGAGCTTTGCACTCCTCACTCTGGGCAGCTTGCGACGCTCGAGTGAAGGAATGCTGGGTTTCTGTGCTCTTCTGAGCCAAATGGCCTCGCGAATCCGCAACTAACACATCTCCAGGTGGTGACACCACTCACATCTCCCGTGACTGCCCGACCAAGGGTGCTCCGGTAAGTCGCTCTCACCCCTCACACACAACCACCCCTCTCTCTGACTTTGCACCCAGACCTGCTACAACTGCAACCAAACCGGCCATCTCTCGCGTGATTGCACGGTCCCCAAGGACAAGGTACGTCTTCATTCTAGCCACCGCTCACATACATCTACTGACCCGTCGCAGACCTGCTACAACTGCGGTGGCACCGGCCACTTCTCTCGCGAGTGCACCAACCCCAGCAGCGGCGGCGGCCAGCAGCGCGGCGGTTTCGGCGGCGCCAGCGGCGGAGCTTCCGGCGGACAGGAGTGCTACAAGTGCGGTAACATCGGCCATATTGCACGCAACTGCCCGTCTGGAGGCTACGGCGGCAGCGGCGGCAGCGGCTTCGGCGGCGGTCGTGGTGGCTACGGCGGCGGGTACGGCGGTGGCTATGGCGGCGGCGCCGGCGGTGCTGGTGGTCGCGAGATGACTTGCTACTCCTGCGGTGGCTTCGGTCACATGAGCCGCGACTGCACCCAGGGCCAGAAGTGCTACAACTGTGAGTCTGCCCTTCAGCCAGTCTTCTCTCACCCCTGCTAACCATCTCTCCAGGCGGCGAGATCGGACATCTGTCGCGCGAGTGCCCGGCTGAAGGCGGCGAGCGCGTGTGCTACAAGTGCAAGCAGCCCGGCCACATGCAAGCCGACTGCCCGGCTTGAGCCGGCGCACCCCCTCCGCCATCCCGCATCATCTTCACCAACCCCATGACCGAACATGGCGAGGAATCTTCCACTTACGACTTCGAACAACAACATCACGACCTGGAATCGACGACGGAACCCCGGCTGGGCAGGCCAGCAGCTGAAAGTCAATGATAGGGCAAAGGACAAGGAAAGGCAAGGCGAAAGGAAAAGCGAAAAACGGGATGCTAAGCTAGCTTGATTATGGGGGTGGGGAATGCGATGGGGGAGCATGGTTTATTCAGTGCGTGTGCGTGTGCGTGTGCGAGTGGTTACTGTGGTGTGGTCCGGGGGTTTCAGTCAGTCGAGTCGTCCAGTGTTCTCGGGTCGTCAAGGCAGTAGCATCAACCAAATCATCATCATCGACGGCAGTAGCGGCGGATTGCAAGTGTTTTGCAATCTGCTGCATCTGCTGGGATCTCTTTGTGCTTTAAAACCATGGCCTAGCCTCTACAGCTTTTCAACAAATGGTTTGGTTGGGACGAGCGACTATCACACGAATGTGCTGCTCGCGTTACTACCTTGGTCTGACCTGATACAGCGAAAATCGGCGAACGTGATAGAATTCCAACGACTTCATGTTAACGTGCCTATGTACTTGTCATTTCTCGCATAGTCTGTCGGCCGTTAGGCAGACCTTTTTCCCCCCAGCCAAAAGCCAAAGCAGCGAGCAAGCGAACGCAAAGCAAGGAAGGGCGAGCATGGCCCCCTCAAACATTTCTTCTAAGCAGACCATCAATCATACCCCAAATGCACCGCACTCTTCCACGCCGGATCGAGCGTCTCCTCCTTGGCCAGCACCAGCGCCGAGCGACTCGGCACATACACCTGCAAAAAGTTGCGGCGGTTATTCCACGCGAAATCCGTTGAGAAGAAGCGCTGGCTCCCCTCGTCCGCGACGCGGCCCAGCCCGCCGAAAGCGGCGCTGTCGGTGTTGAGCACGATGCGGTACGTACCTGCGTCTTCGACGCCGACGCGGTAGTCCGGGTAGGAGTTGGTGGGGTGGAAGTTGAAGATCCACAGCAGGCCCGCGCGCTCGAAGACGATGACCTTGTCGCTTTCGTTCTTGAGGGAGATATAGGCTTGCGGGCTGTGCAGCCAGCCGTACTTCTCTTCCGCGTGCTGCATTGCTTTGTCGAAGTCGTTGAGGAAGCGGTAGCGCAGCAGGGAGTCCTCGACGAGGTTGAATTGGCGGCGCGCGTAGTGGAAGCTGTTGTTGTTGCCCTCGCGCGGGAAGTCGAGCCATTCTGGGTGCCCGAATTCGTTGCCTTCGAAATTGAGGTAGGCTTCGCCGCCGAGGGCGTGCGTGATGAGCCGGATCATTTTGTGCAGGGCCATGCCGCGCTCAATGACTGGGGTGAACTCGGAGAGCGTGGACATGTGAGTGTACATTTGCGCGTCGCAGAGCCAGAAGAGGAGGGTCTTGTCGCCGACGAGCCTGGGAGATGCGTTAGTAGAGGTTTGTGTGGAAGGGGGAGGGTGTTGCTTACGCTTGATCGTGGCTCTCGGCGTAGGCGATTGTCTTTTCGCCGTGTCTTCGGTTGGTCAGGGTGAAGCACAGCTCGCCCATGTCCCAATCGGCGTCTGACTTCTCCTTCAGCCACTTGATGTACAAGTCAGGCACGGCCATGGCCAGTCTGTAGTCGAATCCTATTCCGCCTAGACTGAGCCTCACACACAGCGCCGGCATGCCACTAACGTCTTCCGCAATGGTGATAACATTGGGGTAGAGGTTGTGTAGCATCTCATTGGCGAGCATGAGGTAGACAACACCGTCTTCGTCCACACTGGGGCCGAAGTACTCATGGTAGCCGCCAGAGAAGCCGGTGCCGATGCCGTGATGGGTGTACAGCATGGAGGTCACACCGTCAAAGCGGAAACCGTCGAATTGGTACTCCTCCATCCAGAAGCGCAGATTTGACAAGAGGAATCGGAGGACTTCGTGGCTGCCGTAGTTGAACAGACGGGAATCCCAGAGCTCGTGTCGGCCCTTCTGACCCTCGTGGAAGTAGAGGTGATCGCTGTTGTCGAACATGTTCAGGCCGTCGAGCACATTCTTGCTTGCGTGAGAATGGACAACATCAAGCAGGACAGTAATGCCCATGCCGTGTGCGGTGTCGATGAGCTCCTTGAGATCGTCGGGGAAGCCGTAGCGGGAGGATGCGGCGAAGAAGGAGTTGATCTGGTAGCCAAAGGAAGCGTAGTAGGCGTGCTCCATAATGGCCATGAGCTGGATGGTGTTGTAACCCAAATCGCGGATGCGCGGGAGTGTGTTTTGCGTGAACTCTTTGTATGTAGCCACCTTGGGCTCCGGGCTGGAGATACCAACGTGTGCTTCATAGATGCGTGCAGAGGCGGGCTTGGGAGGACGCGGATGCTTGAACTGATATTTGTGCGGCGGGTTCCAGAATCGTGCATCGTAGACGGGAGAGACGGAGAGGTCTTGGGTGACTCGTGTGATCCACGCGGGGATTCTCTCTTGCCTCTGGTGGTCGTTCGGCACCACCAGGCTGATCTTGATCTTGCTGTCGTGCTCGATGGCGGGTCTGCCGTCTTTTGGCGGGAGGGTGAGCTCCCAGACACCGTATGGGTTGCGCTTCATCTCATGACTGTCACGGTTCCAGCCGTTGAAGTCGCCAATCAGATATGCACGAAGGGCAAAGGGAGCCCATTCGCGATATGTGATGGTGTGGTCGGGGGCTACGGTGAAGCCAAAGCGTTCGTAGCCGCGCGAGAATTGCTCGAGGCTGCCTTCGCTGGCGTTGATGCGTTTGATCCATTCTTGGGCTTTGGAGAAGCGACGTTTGAGGGTATCGGTGAAGGGCTCGAGGTAGGGGTCCATTTTGACGACGCCTGTCGTTCTGTTAGTGTCTGTGGAGAGGGAGTTGTAGGGATGGTTGTATCTACCTGTGCCATCGTGAGCGATCTGGTTGCTTCCAACCGAGCCATTGACGGAGTTTTGCGAGGTCTCGTTGAGGGCGTCCATGATTGGAGTGGAGCGAAAGGAGTGGACGGGGTGGTGTGGAGAAGGAGAGAAGAGAGGAGGAGTAGTGATGAGAAAGACAGCCTTATAACAATCCCGACGTCGAGTTGATCCTTATTCGTATTCCCTGCATTGAGGCCGTTCGGGGCAATTTCTTCCCACCAATTTCCCAAAGCTCTCCCCAGACGTCACTATTGTCCCGCCATCGCCCCTCAACCGTTGGCGGCGTTGGCCCCAGGCGGCATCTTATCTAATCGCCCATCTGCCCCAGGGTCTCGCGAGCTTGGGCCACGCGGGGCACGTGTGTATCAGTCAGCGGTGAGGGGACGACGTGCTTCTCTCCGCTCTACACACCCTACTCCTTCTCTACTTGTCCCTATCATTCTTCCACGTTGCATCCTTCTTGGATACGGCATGCAGCACGCCATGTCTATCGTCGCCCCCATCTCCGCGTCTCCATTGGCGCGCTTCTACTATCTCGAGATCTCCTCCAACCTCCACACCATCCGCAGACACCTATCCACCTCCTCTCGATCCTCGTCCTCTGGCACATATCAACGGTCCGATTTCACCAACCAGCCATACACCGGCTACTATGAACCCGGTGGCCCTACTGAAGTACACTTCCCCGCCTTCCTCTACACTGCATCACGCTTATACCCAGCTCTGCGTAGGGCCCTCTCAGAGATGCCTATACGCCCCCTCGCATCACCCCCTCCCTCCTCAAGCAACACCTCGATGCCTTTGTCGTTGGCCAAGACCGCGCCAAGCGAACCCTTGCCACCGCCGTCTACAACCACTACCAGCGTATTCAAGAGCTGCAACGCCGAGATCAGGAGGAAGAGGAGCTATTGGCGCAGGAGGAGAGACGGCGAATCGCCATTCATCCCAGACATCCCGTAGAAGGTGAGATAGATGATCATGCCAAAGAGCATTGGTGGCTTGGCATTCATGTGCCCGCGCTGACAAGTACTCGCTGCGAAGATGAATACCCCGGCCAACCGCAAACAACCACTTTGAGAGGAGACGGATGGAACGCTGGTGATCAACAATCCCATCAGCAACAACCTCCCCCTCGTCCCTCCCGTGCGGCGCAACAACCGCCGCCTCCTCTTTACGACCCCACTCCCCTTACTCTATCCAAATCTAACATCCTCCTACTCGGCCCCAGTGGTGTGGGAAAGACACTAATGGCGCAAACTCTCGCTCGTGTTCTGGAAGTCCCCTTTAGCATGTCCGACTGCACTCCCTTCACACAAGCTGGTTACATTGGCGAAGATGCCGAAGTATGCGTGCAGCGACTGCTCGCAGCCGCCAACTACGATGTTGCTCGGGCGGAGCGTGGAATCATCTGCTTGGACGAGATTGACAAGATCGCTGCTGCGTCGAAAAGCGCAGGCGGATACGTCGGAAGAGACGTGGGTGGTGAGGGCGTGCAGCAAGCATTGTTGAAACTCGTGGAAGGTACCACAGTTCAAGTACAAGCAAAACCAGAAAGAGGAAGTGGAGGCGGAGGAGGACGATCACCATCACAGCAGGGCTATCCTCCTTCTCCCACCAACAGCCCCCTATCGTCGGGTAACATGGGCCACCCGAGTGGTCAGCAGTCCTCTCCTTCCGCCGGCGCACCCGGGCAAAAGGGCGAGGTGTACAACGTCAAGACGGACAACATATTATTCATCTGTGCCGGCGCTTTCAACGGCTTGCATAAAGTCATCTTGGACCGAATCAGCAAAGGCAGCATTGGATTTGGCGCAACAGTACGCGCCATTCCAGGAACCCCGTCCTCTCCCACTAGCAGCTCAGGAATGCACGAAACCCTCATCGAAGGCGAAGACGACTTGTTTGAAATGCACCTACCCTTCTACACGCCCCCGGAGTCCGCCTCTACCACCAGCGGCCAGAAAGAAAAGAAGAAACACAACACCCTCGACCTGGTGCAACCCCAAGACCTCCAGAAATACGGCCTCATCCCCGAACTCGTCGGCCGCCTCCCCATCTCCTGCGCCCTCTCCTCCCTCTCCATCCCGGCACTCGTCCAAGTCCTCACCGAACCCCGCAACTCCCTGCTCAAACAATACGAGCATCTCTTCCACCTCTCCTCCATCGAGCTACGCTTCACCTCCGCCGCCCTCTGGGCCGTCGCCGAGCGCGCAAGCAAAATGGGCACCGGCGCGCGCGGCCTGCGCACGGTAATGGAGGGTTTGCTGGCGGACAGCATGTTCGAGTGTCCCGGCAGTGGAGTGCGGCATGTTCTCGTCAACGAGGAGGTTGCGAAGCGGAAAGGTGGAGCTGTGTGGTTCTACAAGGGCCAGGGTGGGCAAATGCGCGGCATGATTGAGGAGGAAGAGGTTGCGTGGGAGGAGAAGAAGAGGCTTGAGAGGGGTGATGGTGCTGGGGAGGAGAAGGCGGGGTTGATCCCTTCGAGGACTTTTGAGGAGTATCGCGAGAAGGTTGGCGCGGCGGGCTTTTAGGGATCGCCGCTGTTGCCGATGACGCCGCCGCGAATCAAGAAGTTTTGTTTGCCGGTGGAGGAGGACAGGGATGGAGGCGGGTATTTCTGACTGAGAGAGTCTGGGTTTCCCGCCCGTGCCTCCGCCGGATGGAGAAGAATCGCCGAATGCGTTTCGCTTCACTTGGAAAGTGAGTGAAAGATTTGATGAGTGAACGAATGCACGATACTTTGGCAGTGAGCGGTAGCACGCTCTGTTGGGCTGAGTGAGCCGATTGCAACTGAACTGAAGTGAGCGGATGGAAGTGAAAGTGAGGCAAAGTAGTGAGTTCAGTTCAGTTCATTCCTTCACATGCTCTCACATGCTCACGTGCCTGACCACTCTAGGCTGAACTCTATCTGCAGGGCCGTGTATATATACCCCTTCCTTTGCTCACACACTCTTCTACAATCCACCAACCTCTCGTCCTTCTTCTTCTTCTTCTTCTTCTTCTTCTTCCTCCCTCACCGCAGTCCACCGCTCTTCCCTTGTCTTCTATCTTCCGCAACGCAACGCAACGCACCGTTTCCATTCCGCAGTTCGCTCAGCAGCGACAGCTATCGCATCGCCATGTCGACTCCTGACCCGCTCGCTCAAGGCGGTCACTCCGACGCCATGGACATCGACCAGCCCAAGAAGCGCGATGCCGACAGTCTCTTCGTTCATGAGGATGAAGAAGACGAAGCTGGACACAGTAAGTTCAACGCACTGGAGTTACCGCAGCATAGCTAACGGTGATGACAGACTCCAAGCGCCAGAAGCAGAATTTCGACAGCGCCTATGCCTCTCAATCTCAGGGCGGAACTCCTGAGCAGAACCATGACAGCGCTCCTCAATCTCCACCCAAGACCCCATCTCGCAAGCACAAGTCTACAATCATCATCGTCGATGGAAAGGTCCCAGGCTTGAAGCAGTGGCTAGGCGACCGGCGTCCATGCCTTGCTGTGTACCATCCATCCTTCAAGCAGTCTGAGAAAGAAGCCACCCAGGCGTGCAACCGTTTCATCGACCAACATGCCTTTCTCAAGGACAAAGGCTACTGCAACGCCGAGGTCGACCACATCGTTCACTCCAGGCTTCCCAAGTTTCGCTTCCCAGCCTCCAGCTATCCGGTCCCTAAGCCTGTCGTACTCTTAGGCGCTGCAGGTGCCGGCAAGTCCTCTGGCTTGAATTGCTACTTGGACAAGACCGCCGTAGCCGTCGAGAGCGATTCTGGCGCCCGCGGGACGAAGACTGTTCATGAGTACTCTACGGCTTGCCATGATCAAAATTCGAAATATCGCGTGGTTGCCCGTTACGCCCCGCTTAAGCAAGTCCAGCTCGAAGTAGAGAAGCATTGCAGTGCTGTCGTCAATTGGAGGCAGCGCGAGAAAGGCCAGTTCGATGCAGAGGAGGAGGATGACATGAAGAAGCAGCACGACACCGCGATGGACTTCTTCAACACCTTGCTCGGCGACCGCGAGGATTTCGATGTCGACCTCGAGGATACTGATTACTTCGAAGACAACAGTGGCGAGGATGTGCCTGACCTCGCTGACGAGCTATGCGGGTATATCCTTGAGCTCCTCGAGAGCAAAGGTGTTGTCGGAAACGACATGACCCAAAGCCTGGAGGCGGAAGACGAGGAGGAGCTGAACAGAATCTTCACGGCACTTTCAGGGCCTGCGGGGATGAACGACATCTCGCGTGGGAAAGTCTCTACCTGGCCACTCATCTCCAAGATCGAGATACACCTGTCAAACAACGTCCTCGATGACGGTGTGAAGATCGCGGACGCTCCTGGAGTTACCGACACGAATCACACCGTTGTGCAGAAGACGAAGGACTACCTGAAGGAAGCTGGTACGATCTTCGTCTTCACCACGCCCACCCGTGTCAAGAACAATCCCGACCTCGACAAGAACCTGACTGAGTGCATTCACCTGGGCAAGATGCAGAGCACTTATCTTATCGTGACCAACATCGACGGCAAGACATCGTTCAAGCAGACCGATCTCGCAAACCTACGCGCCGAGGACAGAGCCCAATATCAGGACGCCGAAGACCGCCTGCACAATCTGAAGCACGAGCATATTCGCCTGATGGAGGCGAAGAAGTCGGAATCTGATTTCGATGAATACAAAGCCCTCGAAGCCCGTGGAGACGAGGTCGCACTCGAAATCAAGCAGGCGGAGATGAAGATTCAGCAAGTGGCAGTCGAGATACGCAACAGGAGCATCGAGCTTATGGTGAAAAACAAATTCCGAGAACTGGAAGGATCAAAGAATGCGCCAGACCTCAAGGTCATCTTCACTTCGAACTCCGAGTATCAGAAGCATCTCACTGGATACGACGAGAACAGTCTCCCAATTCTGGACCGTGAGGCCACCGGCATCCCCAAAGTCCAGGATGTGCTCTACCGTGTGCCGGCCATTGGGAAAACTCACACACTTGGCCGCTTCATCGATGTTCACCTTCCTGGCGTCTTCAACGGCATCATCGGGACGTTGACGAAGTCGAGCCTGGAGAGGAAGTCGGAGGTCGCTACGTTGATCAGGAATCACTTCGACGAAGTGGAGGCGATTGTCGGGCGGATCTTGGCTGAGCTGAACTCGAGCTACCAGGATCATATCAGGGGAGCTTTCCGTGAGTTGACTGAATGATTGGGCGGTGGACTGGATGCTAACCAAACTACAGTTGCGAACCACGCGAAGTGGGTGGCCGCCATTCAAGCGAAGCTTGAGGGATGGAGCACGTACAAAGCCGCGACCTTTACTGCGTTTTGCAGGCGCAAGGGGGTATGGAAAGCTTTGAAGGATGAACCCTTCAGCAACTGGAACTACGAGATTCAGGAAGTCTACCGAGCAAAGCTGAACGGCGGTTTCAATCTGGTGGATGCGGACCTCGACGCGACCGAATCTGGGCTCATCAACTCCATCAACACCCTGTTCCAGGACCTCGAGAGGAAGCTGGAAGGTATGTGACTGCCTGTTCTTGCCATGTTCTGCGTACGTGCTAACCAAGCAAACATAGCCTGCGAGGGTCTTCAGGGTGTCAACCCCAAGCCTCTGTTTAGGCAATTCCGTGTAATCAGGGATGGCCTAATCGACGATGTGACCGAGCACTTCCAGATACTGTTGAAAGACAAGGCCAGGGAGATTCGCAACTCCGCCACGCTTCGCTCCGAATACACTTGCATCACCGACATCATGGACTCCACCTACACGAAATGCGCGGAGCTGAAGGCGGCAGATGTCCCTCCTGCGGATCCAATGCCATCGAAGAGTGCTTCGAAGACTGCTCCAGCGCCTGCGAAGACTGCTCCAACGCCGCTGAAGAGCACTGGGAAGACCGGAACGGCCAAGCCGAAGAAGAAGAAGGGTGGAGTGCACGCCGTTCGGGTGGAGGAGCTACGCAAGAAGCTCGTCGGCGATGGAGGCGTCACTGGAGTCTACGATACGCTCGGCAAGGAACTCCGCACCTGCTTTACAGCCCTGATCAAGAACTACGAAGAGAAGTTGAAGGACGACCTCGCGTCTGCGTCCGAGAAGGTGCTGGAGGACTTCGACTTGCGCTATCAGACCGCGGCTCCGACGACTGAGGAGGATGCAGAGGCTGTGGAGATGCTGAAGAACGAGGCTCAGATTGCGCTCGAGAGCATCGAGAGAGCCAAAGCGCTTTATGAGGAGGCTATGGCATACGAGACTGAGAATGCTGCTTCGGCATGATTGCAGCAGGATGAGACTCGCGTGAACTACCGAGAATTGGAGGAAGGGATAGGGACGGAGCGGCATCTACGCGATCTCAGCATCGACGGCGGCATGGCGAGCAGGCTTCTGGAGTCTTTCTAATAGCCCAGAGCAGTACCAGGTAACGTGACCAAGGTGGTCCAATGAATCCCTCTCTGATTGTCATGCACTCATTAAAGGTGGGTACACCTGACCATACACTCCCATTCTCTGCTCCGAATACCGCTCTGATTGTGTGAACTCGCAGTGCATTCCGAGCTCACGCGAGGGCCATGAGTCGCTCCTTCCTCGCAAGGCAATGTGACGTTGGTGCAATCAAACTCATGCATCATCGTGAGGTCGTACAATGAGTTTTTTCACTTCAAAACAGCACCATAAGCTCTCTTCCCCTCACAATCTCTTCCCTCCAACACCACTCTCTCCACCGCTCGCACCACACGGTGCAAAACATTTGCTCACGCACAGAAGACACAGATCCAATCCAATCCTCCTCACATCGAACAACACACACCCTGAAACCACAAGCAAAGCAAGCCAGCAAAGCGCAAACGACGCCAAAGCAGCGCCGACCAAGACAAGAAAGCGAGAAGAAGAAGAAATACAACGCACACACACACCTACCTCAAGCACCATGTGTGTCGAAACCACCGAAGTGTACAGCGGCTGCGGTTGCAGGAATGTGCTGCCCCTGTACCGCTGCCGCACCGCCAACCTCTACCCGGCGTTGACGTGCCAGCGGCCCAGCACGCCCAAGATCCGGTACTGCGAGCGCGGCAACAGCATCTGCGACGACTGCTTGAAGGAGTTGGATTTGAGCGCGGGCAAGCTTTCGATCAAGATGCTGGCGGACGAGTTGCGTTTGGTGGAAGAGGCGGAGCGGCTGGAGCGCGAGCAGGAGGCCGCCGCGTCGTAGGACGGCGTGGGCGATCTCAGCAAGCGCGACCCTCGCACTGGGCGCCGTGGCGCGTTCTCTACCACGCAGAAGCCTGATTTCCCGCTTCTGCTCGGATCGATGGACAGGAACAAGAGGAGGAAGTGCGTCATGGAGTGAAGGGGAGTGCTATCACGGGCGTCAACATGGGTTTGTTGGGAGGAGCATGACCTTAACTATCAGGGGGGACTGAATACGGAGGCATGCGATGGCGGATCAATCACATCAATGTGATGTTTTCAGGGGGAGACATGGGGCGGCGTTTGATACGAGGAGGCTGTTGGACAGAAGTCGAAGTAGTCATCCGCCAAAAAATCATTCGCATTCCCATGACTTAATTTATCGTCTGTCACTCGTTCTCAAGTTTCAACATCGACATCTGAAGCGCATATCGGACTTGTCATCTTCCTATCCCCCTTTCCTTCACGCACTCTTGTCGTGAAGACACGATACCTCCAGCTCGCGCTTTCGTGGCTTCTCTCACCCCGACTTCCAGCGATCATCCCTCCAATCTCGATCACTTCCTGGTCTCCCAAACCTAGTAAGTCCACGAAGAACGAGCGCCGAATCCACCAGCACCTGTCCGAGCTTCGCGATCGGGGGGGAGGAGAAAGAGACGTGTGGATCTGCGCATCCTTCAGGCCTAGTCTGTGTGATCTAACGGTGAAGTTCCGGCTTCTGCAGAGCAGTTGCAGGAACCGTCAAATCTGGTCTGGAAGAGGCAGGCACGATGCCTGGCCTGATTGTGGAGGCAGAGAATGCGAAGGGGAGGAAGTTGACGAAGAATGAGAAGCGCCGATTGAACAAGAAGGAAGCAAAGAAAGCTGTGAGTGTCGACCTCACCCATGGTAATGGTGGCAGCACTAACCCTGCGCAGACCGAAACCACACCAGCACCCATCGCAGCATCACTCCCAAACGAGACACCCGACCCGCAAGAAGCCGACGCAAATCACCCTCTCCAGCCCGTCGAGCCTACCAAAGATGACCCCGTCCAAGACGTGCCCGACGTGGTCGACTTCGATGGCCCGTTAGACGACCCGCTCTACTCACAATTCGCCGATGTCTTTGCCAAGTTCCGCGAGGAGAGCAAAGAAGATCCCGCTTCGGAGGAGTCGGGCAAGCCGACAGTCTTTTACGACGACGACGACAACATTCAGGGAGAAGAAGAGGAAGAGGAGACGCAGAAGCGATTGTCGAAGAAGGCGCGCAAAGCTGCCGGCAAGCTCTCGATTGCGGAACTCAAGGCTATTGTGAAGAGGCCGGATATTGTGGATTGGACGGACATTTCTGCTTCTGACCCGAAACTGCTCGTCAACATCAAGTGTGCCAGAAATGTGGTTCCAGTGCCGACGCACTGGAGCTTGAAGCGGGAATACCTGAGCTCCAAACGCGGAATCGAAAAGGCAGGCTTCGCCTTGCCCAAGTTCATCGCCGAAACGGGCATCAGCGAGATGCGCGATGCGGTCCTGGAGAAGCAAGCCGATGCGAGTCTGAAGCAGAGGCAGAGGGAGCGCGTGCAGCCAAAGATGGGTAAGCTGGACATTGACTACACAAAGCTGTACGAAGCCTTCTTCCGGCGGCAGACGAAGCCGGAGCTTACGGGATATGGAGAGGTGTACTACGAAGGCAAAGAGAGTGAGACGAAGCCTCGAAGCCAGCGGCCTGGAAATCTATCGGACGAGCTGAGGGAAGCGCTGAACATGCCCCCGGGCGCACCTCCGCCCTGGTTGATTAACATGCAGAAAACCGGACCGCCGCCAAGCTACCCTGCAATCAAGATTCCCGGCTTGAACGCTCCTCCGCCCCCTGGTGCTAGCTGGGGCTTCCACCCGGGCGGGTTTGGAAAGCCGCCGACGGATGAGGAGGGCAAACCACTCTGGGGAGGCGACATCTTTGGAAACGGCGAGGAGAAGGCAGAGGATGCGAAGAAGAAAGATGACGATGAAGCGGTGTACGTGGAGCCTGAAGTCGCCGACAAGAGTCTATGGGGTGAACTGCAGCCGTTTGTGGAAGAGGAAGAGGTGGAGGAGGATGAGGATGAAGACGAGGAGGGAGACGAGAAAGAGGAAGACGACGACGCGGCGACGACTGGACTACAGACACCCTTTGGTGGCATGGAAACTCCCGGCGGCATTCAAAGCACAGTTCCCACCGACTTCGGAACGCATAGCATGGCGGAAGAGTTCAATCTGCGCAAGGCTAGAAGAGGCACGGAAACGGAGGAGTCGCATCATCCCCGCGCCGCGGGACAGGTACTCAAAGAACGCAATATTCGCGCCGAAGGCTTCTTTGGAGGTGAGCGCGCATACGATCTCAACCAAGCTCGCCCCAACAGCAACTATGCCATTCTGGGCGAGAGGGATGAGCGAGGGAGAAAGAGGAAGGCGGGCGAGGTGGAGGTGTCGCTTGATGCTGATGCGCTGGAGAGGGATGACAAGCTGTCGAAAGATGAGTTGCGCAGGCAGTACGAGTTGCAGCGGAGCCAAGAGGGTGTGGGTGGGTGGAAGGGAGTTGTGGATCAGGAAGATTTGAGTCAGATGATTGCGGAGGAGGGTGCGAAGAGGCAGAAGCGGGATGCGGAGAGGGAGAAGCGGAGGCGGTGAGGAGGGAAGGAAGGAAGAGTGATTGTTCTATGGAAACGGACGGACTGGTCAAGGAGGAGTTTACGGATTGTGCGATCAAGCGTATTCGATCGAAGTGAACCACGAGGTCGGCATGCAACTGGAGTTCGAAGAGGATGCATAGCGTGGGATATCGACACGGAGGATCATAGTCGTCCTGCCAGGGCTGTATTCAAGACTTTGCAATGAATATGGAGTGGTCACAAGGGTTGTGGGTGCACGAGTACAGCAACCGTGGCAAAAGGAGATGGTGAAGTGAGGTTGCCTGATGGCACGTGAAAGCCGGGGTCCAAAGCTTGGTCCAGCGCCAAGCAAAAAGTCTCCCGTTTCGGCTGGAACTTCACGTCAACTTCAGAACTTCTTCCTCCGTCAACTTCTCGAGCGCGAACCGACTTCTTTCCACGATTTCATGACTTGCCTTCGCTACTACCTGTGAAGTGCACTTCCTGCCTCGCACAATCTTATTTGTGCTGCTGTTGGGGAAGTCGCGAGTGCTTCGCTAGACTTGGAGATGGACCGTGATCGTGATCGAGACAGAAGGTACGTTTGACTGGCATTCTGTCAACCTTTGGTTGTTGTCAACGGATCACATCCATATATCACTATGAGCCGCCGAAAGCCGAGACCGTCCTCGCTGGAAGAGGGCGAGATTGAGGACTCAAGCGCGAAAGGACTTTGAATTGGACGCAGAATGCAGCATTAACACTTCACTCAAACAGATTACCTCTCGACTTTCCTCCTGAAGATCAGTACGGTACAGGCCGTGGTCAGTCCTATCGGCCTGGTGGCGCACGCGAACGCACCCCTCCTCCACGATCAGACAGCTATCGCGCGCGATCCCCTCCCCGACGCGACTTTGGCGGCGGCGACTCATACCGCGGTGCAAGGCCGAGAAGCCGCAGTCCTCTTCCCAGGCGAGATGATTTCCGCAGACGGAGTCCTTCTCCACGCTTTCGCGATCGGGATGTGAGAGGTGGTGGAGACAGTTACAGAGCCCGTCCGCGATCTCCGCTGCGAAGAGAAGATCTTCCAAGAGATGACCTATTCAGGAAAGAGCCGGTTCGAGATGGCAGGGAATACGGTGATGACAGGAACTATCGTGACGATCGGGCCGGAGGCTATGCTGGTGCGCGCTCGCCGCCTCGCCAACGAGACCGTAGCCCGGGCCCGTTGAAGCGAGGCCGTGAGCCGTCGCCGTATGGCAATAGGGATCAGAGGTCACCGCCGCCTGTCAAACGTGAGAGGCTCGACTCGCCGCCGAGAGGGAGATACAATGACTATCCACCTTCGGGGCCGTCGAGTCCTCCACGCCGCCGCTTCTCGCCTGATTCGAGGGAGAGAAGACCCTCGCCAGGCCGTGACTATCCTCCACGCTCTAGGACGCCGCCGAGAAACGACAGGGCCGATCCACGGGATGCAGATGAGTGGAGACGCCCGCGGTCTCCCTCTGCGCAGCGATTCTCCAGACAACAGGACTTTTACGCTGCCCAGGAAAATGGTGATCGGTCAGGAGGCACATCCCGCCGATCCTCGCCGCCCGTACATCCGAGCAGACTGCAACACGTCGATGACAGAACTGCTCGACCGGCTGCCCGCGACCAATACGACAATCGTGAACCCTACCGCCCTCGCTCCCCCGAACCAAGGCGAAATGCTCCACAGGCTGGCGACTACCCCGAATCCCTTGATTACGCATCCACAGACGATCGCAGAGTGCCTTATCGTGCAGACGATCAGCCACCTTCTCGACCTCCACCAACTGGCCCAGCGGGCTACCGCGTGCCCTCTACACCCACCGTCCCACCTACTGGTCCATCGGCTTCAAACGTCTCCATGTCTGCCCATTCTAGGACCCCGGCTGCTCCGCCGTCTGGACCACGCGCCGCAGCAACGCCCTCGCGTGGAGACTTTGGCGCTAACCGAGGCCGAGGTGGAGGCAGAGGCGATTTTGGTGGCAGAGGCGACTTTGGTGGCAGAGGTGACTTTGGCGGCCGAGGTGGGTTTAACAGCCCTTCAATCCGTGGTGGCAGAGGCGGCGCCCCTCCTTCTGGTCCCGGCTACGGTCGGGGCGGCAGCTACGCACTACCCAGCAGAAGCGAAAGCTACGACCGGGAATCAGAATACGGCACCCCTCCCACTGGTCCAAGCAACGCCGGCGCTCCCCCAGCTGCACCCCGTCACTCCTTCTCCCAAGCTCCTCCCGCTCCCTTCCGCCAGAGCAGCAATTCCTCAGCAAACACCTATCCCCACACCCAACGCTTCGGCCCCAACGGCCAATCCATCCCAGACACCGTCTCAAGCAACGGCACGCCCACCGGTCCGCGCGCCTCCTCCTTCCGCCAACCCCACGTTCCAGGTCCGCACCCCGCCCTCCTCGACCTCCCCAAACCCATCGAAGGCGGCCTCAAAGCCGAGCCCATCGTCGACCGCACCAAACTCACGAAACTGGAAGAAGATGCCGAGAGGCTGCGCCGCATCATCCACGAGAAGGAGGCGAAGAAGCGCAAGGTTGTGCGCGAGTGGGATCGCTTGAGCCGCGAAACGGAGCTGGCGGGAATAAGGTCCCAGGCGGCGGAGGAGGCTTTGCGCAAGGGGAGTGGGGATGTGGTTTTTGCTGATGGGGCGGGCGCGGCGTTTTAGTGAGATGCTGCGCTTTGCTTTCGTTTGCGGAGGTGGTGCTGGTGGATGAGATGGGATCAGGCGAGGAGTGGTGGAGGAGGAAGGTGGGGATTTCACGATCTTTCGGCTCTTGATAATGAGTAGCACGTACGTACCTATGAAGCATATCTTCCAAGTCCTTGCTTTCCCGCATCTTCGGAAGGGCTATGGAGAGCGACTGAATGATTCAGGAATGCCCATCTGCCTGTCCTCCTCTCGCTCATACTGGAAGACTCCTAACCTGACTTCTGCTTTCTCGTTCCTTGTCTAATTCTTGCCTTTGCTTTCAGCCAGACAAAGTAAATGTCTTTCAGTCTGGCTTGACAAATCGTTTGCCTATGTTTTCTCTCTGGCAAACACGAGACTCTGAAAGAAGACAAGGCTGTGTGTATTTCGAGTCAGTGCCAAACCAGCGTATGCTACAACAACAGCAGCCATTTGGCCCCCAAAATGGAAGACAAACAGCAAACCCCCATCACAGTTATAAGGCCGAACACAATGCCTTGCACAACTCCCTCTCTGTCTGTCTCCAACACCCACCCACCATGGCGAACGAACACGAGCAAATCTTCCTCCGCAACATGGCGACGCTGTTCAAACCCAACGCAAAGTACGCCGACATCGCCATCCACTGTCGTGACGACGCCGAGTTTCGCGTGCACAGAGCCGTCGTGTGTTCCCTGTCGCCCGTGCTGGCTGGGGACTGTGAGGATGACGAGAACGACAGCATTCTCTATGAGCGATTCGACGCGGAGCCGATGCGCTGCATGCTGGAATATTGCTATGGGCAGACGTATGTCGTGGTGGGGGAGGAGGAGTTGTTTGAGAGGGTGGGTAAGGCTGGTGTGGAGGTGTCAGATGAAGAGAATGAGGAGGGTGCGGGCGAGGGGAGGGATGCTGTGAGATTGAAGAGTTCGAGCGAGGGGAGCTCTTCCACCGAGCGTCAGGCCTGTGCGGTGAAGAAAGCAGCTGGGAAGAATTCCGGTGAGAGCGCGGTTGTGGAGGAAGGTGCCGAGGAGAACGAGGATCGACGTGGAGGGGGGGCAGTGGGGACGAATCGAGAACGCCCGGATGACAAAGGCCACGGACAAGGCATCGGTGTTCCAGATCGCGGCCAAGAGCCTTCAAAGACGAGCTGCAGCCAGTTAGACGACGATTCGAATAAGTATCCAGTCGACACCGAGCTCACGATCAACAAAGCCTTGCTGGCGCACGTGGAGGTGCACAAGATCGCCAGCCACTTCCAAATCCCCACTCTGAAGCGCCTCGCCACGCAACGATTCGAACAAGTCACATCGAAGTGCGGCATCGAAATTGAGGGCTTCGTGGACGCGATTCAAGCCGTTCGCGCTCTCGAGAAGGAAGGCCCGGGAGACATGCATCACGCCTTGTACCGCTGCATCGCAGGTAACCGGGCTGTGATCGCGGAGGACAAGGAGTTCTGGAAAGAGTTGGCCAACATTTCCGACGGAGGCGCGTTTGCGGCGGCGATGTTCAGATCGGCAATCCGGTCCGAGACGAAGCGCGCAGAGAGGCATGCCAAGGAACGAGAGCAGCTCCAAGACACTATCAGCGAGATGGAGAAAGATGTCCGCCTCGTCGCTGCGTCGACTGCACAGTTGCAAGAGGCGCTCCGTGTCAGATTCATCGAATTCCAAGCCGAAGCGCACCCCGGCCTCGACTGGGGAGTGGCTCCGGACGGGGTCTGGATGCTGCTGCTCCCGGTTTCCATCTTCGTCGGGTGTGCTGTCGTCATCTGGGCAAATTGGAGCGCAAAGTGAATGTGATTTGGTCAAGAGGACCGCTCAATCAGTTGCGCTGGCTGCGGTTGCAAATTGGCGGAACAGATCGAATGATGATCATCAGAGAAAATACAGTCATTACTGAGAGGAAGAGGTTTCTGATGGTCCGCCGGGAATCGCATGCTGCGGAGTGGAGGTGTTTCAGAATGCGGTCGATACAGAGCAAGGCATTTACTGGATCGACGGCGTTCTTCTTGGTGTAACAGGGATGGGCGCTGGATTCGGGAGCTTCTGATATGGTCAAAGGGATTGTAACTTGGGGCGGCAAATCGTGTATTTCATCTGAACCAGCTTGTCCAACCACTCTGCCTCGCGGTCTGACTCTTCTCCGGCTCATTCAACTTTGTAGCCTCCAGAATTTCCGGCCGTGGTTGTATGCTTGGCTGATTCGCTGTGCTCGCATCGCCCTCCACCCCCTCGTTCTGTTTCTCCATCTCGAGCCTTCTTGCTCTCGCCGCCAGTCTCTTTTGCTTTAACCGCTCCAATTCCGCTTTGATGTCTTCTTTCTCGAATGGGATGGTGTGTGTCTGCCCGGGCTTGGGCCAGAAGTCCGGGACGGAGAAGCGTGAGTCCAGATTCGTTCCGAAGTAGTACATAAAGTAAATAGGAAAGGCGATATATATGCCGAACTGCCGGGATGTGTTAGCGACGTTTTAGCAGTGTTTTCGGGGCTCATGGGTGATGGTAAGCTGCTTTACCTTGACAACTTCGAGGTTTGGGCCCCCCATGATGGGCGTTCGAGATGCGGATCTTTAGGTAGATGGGGTCTTGTTGGACGTGAGGATGGGCGATCGAGATGCGGATCCTTCTAGTGGATGGGTTGTGGTTGGTTGGATGTGAGGATGGAAGATGAGGTCGATGCCTGTAGATTAAACTCCGAACCATCTCCGCTGATTAAGCGGCCGTTGGCGCACGGACGGAACCCTTTGGGCGGCAGAGTGGAGACAGAAGGCTGAGATCCAGATCCCGCGCCGCCGTTGTCGCCGTAGCCGCCGCATCACACCCTCGTTCTAGAGCAGGTCCATTGATTTTACCAAAGAAATGCCATTCCGGCCTCGGCGAACGATATCGGGAGCTCCTTTTGAGAATGGCAATAGGTATATGAACAACCTCCTTGCACCGGAAGGTTATCAAATCGTACCTCATCAACCTTCACCATGGCCGTCTCTACTCAAGAAGAGCAAATCCAACCTCAAGAACAACCCACAAAACCAACCAATGGATCTGACAACGAACGAGCCAAATACATTGGTCCACCCCTCCCCTTCGTCCCCGAAGACCTAGTCATTCAAGACGTCCTCAACATCGACGACTGCGACGAGAAACTCTGGGTCCCACAGGCTGAAGGCGTCTGGTTCCGGCCACTCCTCTTCTCTGTTTCGCACGGCTACTTCGTCAACCTGCTGCGCGTGCGAAAATCCGGCATTCTGTCTCGCCATCGACACACTGGACCCGTTCACGCGACTGTTCTTCGCGGACGATGGCATTACCTCGAGCACGATTGGTGGGCGAACGAGGGGAGTCATGCCTTTGAGCCGCCGGGCGATATTCACACTTTGGAGGTCCCTGATGATGTTTCCGAGATGGTGACCCTTTTTCACGTAACTGGGGCTTATATATACGTGGATACTGAAGGCAGGACGCTAGGAGTCGAAGATGTGTTCAGTAAATTGGAAAAAGCGAGGGATCATTACCGTAAAATGGGGTTTCCGGACAGCTACATAGAGCAGTTCGTTCGATGAGGATGTGGCATTGTATAGGTCTTCGGAATGTCTATCATCGATTTATTTGTAATGGAACGTCTTCTTGCACAGATCTTCCCGAATCTTGTAGTTCTGCTCGGCCACTTCGAGCGCATTCATATCCACATCGACAATTGCAACGCCTTCGTCGGCAGTGTTGAGACTTCCCTTTACCCTCCCGACGATTGGGAGGACGACACTGCTGAGGCCCATGAAGCCTTCCTCCTTCGGACCACCGACGTTGCAATACACCATAGCAGCCGTACATTCGAATGCTCTTGTGATCAATGCGGATTCTGTAAAAAGCGCCTCTCCATGCGGATTATACGACCGTGCCAGCGGTGACGGGTCATCCATCTTCGTAAAGGTCGGTATGATGATTAACTTTGCTCCTGCCTTGGCCAATTCCCTCGTGGCTTCGGGCCAAAAGAGATCGTAGCAGATGAGTAGCCCGATCGGACCGATAGGTGTATCAATAACTTCATGATGAGGTCCCGTAGTCGCACCACGATGATCTGGCCCCGAAAGAAGATGCTCGCGCTCCGGATGCCACAAGTTCGTCTTCGTGTACTCGCCGAGAACTTCGCCGGAGCTGCTGATGAAGTACGCCTTGTTCAGCATGCCTGTGGAAGCCGAGCCAGAAAGGCTGAGAATAGTGCCAGGGACAATGTTGATGGCACATCGTCGAGCGAGTTCGCAGTACTTGGCCAGGTACTCGTCCGCCTGGGAAGCGATGGAACGGAATCGGGGATCTTCGGGTTGCCAGCCGGTCAGGTGGTATTCGGGAAGTACGGCCAGCACGGCGCCTTTGGTGGAGGCTTCATGGATGTGTTTGGACGCCGTCTCGAAGTTGCGTTCGGCGTCCAGGGGCTGGTGGTGAACACGAACGATTTAGCAAAGACGAGCCCAATTGCGGAGAAGAGACCTACGAACCACCGGGTGCATCTGGATCAGTGCAATCCGTAAGTCTGGAGACGCCATTGTGTTTTTGCCGACACATTTGCGTGCGAGGAATGGCAGATCTCGGAGTCGAAGGAAGAAAAGGTGGCGCCGGCCAGCCTCTGGACTAGCCTCCGCAGAACTGTGGGTGCACGTGGGACGGTCCCGATTTGGAAGGAGCTCCACAATACGAGGCTGGAAGGACGTTTATACGCCAGACTTATTATTCAGGGCATGTGTCTTACGTGGCGGACGATTGGAATCGTCTCAACTCGGAAATAATTTCCAGCAGAAGCTTTTTCTCGTTGAGAGTAGCGCGCTGCACGAGAGAGCCATCGAGATCGTCCAGCGTGGATACTAATGCCCTTGCTAACTCATGGCCCATCCCGATGATTCCTCGTTGTGGTATCTACAGTGAAGGACTCCCAGAGCAGGTCCGCTCCCTACTCAGGTGAGGAGAGCAGCCTCTTACAGTTCAAACGCACCGTTCAAGATATTTCCCAACCCTCAATCTCCTCGCATCCGCAACCTTCAAGCGACTCAACACTTCATCTTCTCTTCGACATGAGTCGACTCCACCTCGTCTATCTCCAAGCCCTCGAGATTAGAGTGTATGGCCGCCTCGCGCCGCGCCTTCAATAACTCGTAGTCGATCCGCGGGCCCTTGAACGTCTTTCTCTTCGTTGTGAACCACAGCGCCACAACAAATCCCACGAGTCCCACGCTGACCACCGACACGAAACTCATGTTCTGCGGCGTCACGGGCAAGGCGGTAGGGAAACAATATAAGACGTCGAGGTACACGACCCAGGCCACGGCCGTGGCGTTGATGTACGGGCCGAAACGACCGAGGTTGAAGTAGCGTTCGGGAAGGATGCGATCGCGGCCGCGGTAGAGGAGGATGGCTTGGGGAATGATGCAGGAGGTCTGTTGGAAGACGATGGCCGCGCTGACCATGGCGGAGAAGGCGGTGGTGGAGCCGAGGAAGATCGCGCCGTAGGCACTCATGAACGTTCCGGATAGCAGCATTGCGTTGGCGGGCATTTTAAAGGTCGGGTGCACTCGCATCCAAATCCCGGACCATGGAAGGACTCCATCGCGCGATACGGCCCAAATGGTGCGGGAGCAGGTCGTCGCTGGGGAATATCAGTAGCTGGCTGCGACAGTGAGAAGGCAGAGTTCTTACCGCTTGCGGTCAGACACCCAAAAAAGCAGAACGCGAAGACTGCCAGCAAGATGGACGCCGCGACCTTCGACCCGGTGTCTTGAAGGTAAATCTCGAGGAGAGGAATGCCGGTCGGCGTGTTCAGGACAGCTTGCAAGTCGGTGATTGAGTACATCAGACTGCATGTGAATGGAAAGGTTGTGAGTAAGCCCATTACCAAAGGGTACAGGATCACTCGAGGCACGTTCTTGCCGGGATTCGGAATCTCTTCGCACAGCTAAGGGGCGCGGCAACCGATCAGCGCATGTTTTGGACGCGGATTCGAGGTAATACGTACATGAGCGCCGCAATCACTGCCTAAGTAGGCGAAAACAGCGTTGCCCACGGCTAGCATGAATGCGAAACCGTCGCTAGGCCACCCGGTTCGATTGGTGGTGTCGGTAAAGATCCACTCGGCCGAAGCGTGATGATTTCGAGCTACGATGAAGAGACACAGCATGGTGGCAGTAAGGGTCGTGACAGAGAGCGTAAAGATGAGCTTGTTGAACAGCGGGATCCATTGGGAGGTAAAGGTGTTGATGGCAACGGCGAGCCAGATCAGTGCAATGTAAATCAGGTATTGCTGCCAGTGCTGAAGCTCGTAGTCGGGATACCAGATGCTCGCGATCTCGAGGATCATGGACGAGATGAAGTTGGAGACCGAGGCACTCCCGAGCCACCAGCCTATGATGGCGACCCACGCGTTCCTGGTTGGTTTGTGAGCGATGGGACCAGCTGACTGTCTTGAGCCGTCACTTACATGAATGCGGCCACACACTTGTATCCGTCACCGGCGACCATGTACGCCCAGTAGTACTGGGCTCCCGCAACAGGATAAGCTGAAGCCAGCTCTGCCATCCCGGAGGCCACAATCAATGTCATGCAGCCAGCGATGGGCAGCGACCATAAGGCACCGGCACTTGAACTCTCCGTCAGGGCGATCCCCAAAGACGAGCCCGTGCCGAGCCAGGTGCAGGTGAGCGTAAAGGCCAGCGACCCCAGCGACCACGGCGAGAACTGCCGGGGCATCTCTCGCTTGTAGCCAACGGCATCGAGCTCCAAGTCGTCCATCACGACGGTGCTTAGGGTGCTAGAACTTCGTTCGGCCATTTTGAAAGACTGTGGCTGTATTAGCTGCTGGGAAGATGACAAGATCTGTGGCGGATTGAGAGAGTTTATATATCTGCCCACCTCACCTTATCAGTCAAGTGATCTGGACCTCATAGGCCGCGAGGGCGGGATCCCCGGTTTGCGACCTCTTATCCTTACCCCGGATCCGGACTCGGCCACGAGGACATGACTCCGCGCGCCATGCGGCATGATAACACCCCCTCTCCACATGGCTGTCGAAGGTTCGATCCGAATGTTGTTCAGTTGAGGAGAGCCGACGGGGCGTCAAGCGTCAAGGATATTTCCTAAATAGGAAAGCAAGCGCTTTGACCACCCGCCCTTGCCGCCGCGCATGCAACTTGACTCAGAGGCTCTGCATACGAGATCCGTCGTTTACATCTACCTTTATCAATCAGACCAATACTGTGCTATGAAGGCGCGGAAGGAAGGCGCTCGCAAGTTGATTTTCTGCCCCGATATTGAAGAGGAAAGTCTTTCTCATGGCGGAGGCGAGTCTCGTGGTAATCGGGTAAGTGACCATCAATCTCTCAAACGAATGCAAAAGTAACTGAAGCTGACCATTCACTATTCAGGGCGGGAGTGGCAGGCCTGACAACAGCACTGCTGCTCTCGAGACATCCGCGCTATAGAATCTATGTTGTCGCGAAACACATGCCCGGAGACTACGACATCGAGTATGCGTCGCCATGGGCGGGAGCAAACTACATGCCGTTCGTACATCTACAATCCATTGTCAAGGACTGCCATTGATCCTTCTCAGGGTGTCAAATCGCGGAACTCGAGCTGCTGAATGGGATAAGAACACCTGGGCTCCGTTAGATAACCTTGCGCGACATCACCCAGAGGCCGGTGTCCATTTCCAAGGTACGCAACGAACAAGGAACGCATGCTACCAACACTGACGAGATGGCAGAGTGTCAGATACACAATCGATCCAAGGACGTTGGCTCTGCGACGGCAGAGTGGTTTTCCGAACTCCTTTCTCCGAGCCCATGGTTCAAAGATGTCGTTCCGGACGTGAGTGGGAAGTCGATGTTGCCATATTCCACCCGGCTAACAGAGTTGCAGTTTCGAAATCTGGACAAGCAATCTCTGCCCGAGGGCATTGACTCGGCAACATCGTTCACATCTGTTTGCATCAATACAGCACTATATCTGCCGTGGCTGGCATCGCAATGCTTGAAGAATGGCGTTGTGTTCAAGAGGGGTACTTTCAAGCACATCTCTGAAGCAGCCCGCTTCACCAATCGCTCGCAAAAGGTCGATCTCATTGTGAACTGCACCGGCCTGGGAGCAGCAAAGCTCGGAGGGGTAGAAGATGCTGCCGTCGTTCCGGCACGTGGTCAAATCGTCGTCGTGCGAAACGATGCAGGCAAGATGATTGATATCTCAGGCACAGACGACGGCGACGACGAGGCTTGCTACGTCATGACCAGGGCCGCCGGCGGTGGGACGGTTCTCGGTGGCTCTTACCAGAAAGGCAACTGGGAGTCGCAGGTCGATCCCAACCTTGCAATTCGAATTATGAAGAGAGCGGTTGCCGTATGTCCAGCCTTGACGGACGGACAGGGCATTGAGAAGTTGGATGTTGTGCGACATGGGGTGGGCTTGCGACCTGTGAGGGAAGGCGGTGCAAGAGTTGAAAAGGAGAGGATCGATGGGGTTTGGGTGGTGCACAACTATGGTCATGGCGGAGCAGGATATCAGTCCTCGTACGGATGCGCCGAGGAAGCGGTGAAACTGGTTCAAGAGGCATTGGGTGGTTATCTAGCGAAATTATAGAGTTGTTCTTTCGACCAGTCGTACGCTCTCCGACTCGACGGGAGCAATGAAGCAGGCATAATCTCTCCTCTACTGCTAAGCTGATACTGGAGAGTGGACAGAGAGCGCGACGTTCGTCTGTTGCTCGGCTTGAAAATCCTTCCACAAAGCATGGTCGGGTATGACCGATCGGTACTCGCATTGCATTGTTAGACCCGCTCGGATCTGGCCAACCCGGTGCAGACACTCGGCCGACTCCCAGGAGATCTGACGAGACGTCCGATACCAAGTTGGCCACTGAGCGATTTAGAGCCTGGATGGTAACATCTGAAATCCGACTGAATCGAGTGTGAGAGTCCTCGATGTCGCCCCAGAGATAAGGCTGACGATCCATATCTCTCCTGCCTAAATAGGCAATACTTCAGCACAAGTCATTGGTCGGGAGGTGGTGCCGCTCGTAACATGCCGGCATCCTCGCCTGCCTAAACAGGTAAATATCTTGGACACATGCTGGGAGCTGGCCAGGCGGTACGTCCCCGTCGTAGGAGCTTCAAAGATCTCCACTCCGGCGATGCAGTTGGCCGATAACGCCGACAGGGTTGAAGGGAGATTCAAAAGTTGCTGGAGATCCAGCTTTTTTCGAAGAAGCATTCGTCGCTCATCACTTTCACTTCTTCCATGACCTACAGCTTGTGTTTTGTCTACTCCAAACTCTTTCCCAGTGCTTGAACAGCAGATCTCCGTCAAAATGTCGACCATGAACGAGGTCTTCCAAGGCTACGCCAAACGTCTTGCCGTCTTGCAACAGAGCAACAACCCATTCGCCAGAGGCGTTGCGTGGGTGGAGAATGAACTCGTCCCACTCCATGAGGCTCGCATACCTCTTATGGACCAGGGTTTCCAACACAGCGACTTGACCTACGACGTACCTGCCGTGTGGGATGGACGCTTCTTCCGACTCGACGACCACCTGGACCGACTGCAGAAGAGCTGCGCCAAAATGCGACTCCGATTCCCGATCCCCCGCGAACAAATCAAGCAGACATTGGTCGACATGGTGGCCCAAAGCGGAATTCAAGACGCGTTTGTCGAAATCATCGTCACCCGCGGCATGCAAGGCGTCCGCGAGTGCGTCGTGAACAAGACCAGCCCCAGCGCGCTGAAGAACAACCTGTACATGTTCATTCAACCCTATGTATGGGTCATGCCACCTGAAATGCAACTCACGGGAGGCGACGCCATCGTCGCGCGGACTGTGCGTCGGACACCGCCTGGTTCGCACGATCCGACGATCAAGAACCTCCAATGGGGTGATTTGACCCGCGGATTGATCGAGGCAAGCGATCGCGGCGCCACGTACAGCTTCCTCACCGACGGCGACGCCAACATCACGGAGGGTTCTGGATTCAACATTATGTTCGTCAAAGACCGTGTTATCTACACCGCCGATCGGGGCGTGTTAGAAGGCATCACTCGCAAGAGCGCGTTTGATGCCGCAAGAGCAAACGGGATTGAAATCCGCGTAGAGGTCGTCCCGGTCTCGTTGGCGTACGACTGCGACGAATGCCTCATGGTTACGACCGCGGGTGGTGTGATGCCAATAACCACGCTCGATGGGCAGCCCGTCAAGGACGGCAAGCTCGGACCGGTCACGAAGGCCATTTGGGATGAATATTGGGCCATGCATTGGAGGGACGAGTTCAGTTTTGCCATTGACTATAGCGTTGGTCAAAATGGGCAGGTGAAGAAGACGCCGGGTGCTCATGTCAACGGGTTCGTGAATGGTGTGGATTACAAGGCGAACGGTGTCGTGAACTCGGTTTCCGAAGTGACCGTGTCCTGATTCATAGAGTATCTTATGTATGAACGTGTGGGTCTTCGATATGAATGTGTTTGTCGTTGGTCGTTAATTCGTCGTCGTTGCTCTTCGATTTTCGAGATGCTTCGTCGTCCATTGCATCGGCAACGTAGTTCTGATGAGTTGTAAAGACGATTGTTTCATCCTCTGAAAGAAAGAGTAGTGACAAAATGTTTCTTGTTCCCCGTGAGTCCGAGGTCGCATCGGCCAGGCCGCGGATCCTGCTCCTTCCCCACCAACACAGCTCACAACGTCCTATCGCAAGATTTCGACTGATTTCCTTTCAATATCGACAATGTACACGGAATGTCACAGCGACGAGCTCCCACTGGTCGTACAAACTCCCTTGGATCTGCAAAAGTCGACTGCCACACGTGCCAGGAACTAGGGAAGCGCTGCGACCGCCAGCGACCGCGATGTGGAACCTGCATCAACGACCACCGGCAATGCGCTGGTTTTGCTGTTGATCTGAGATGGCAGAACCGCGCTGCAACTACTCATATTGGGACGAAAGCGACCCCCAAACATGGGTTCAGATTCGCAGGAGGCGGTGTCAGATCGAAGCGAAAGACCAATGGAGGTGCGCCCAGGCATCGATGCCGCCCATCGGAGAATGCGCACGATCAGCCTGAAGAGTCCGCAATGTCGAGCCCGTCTTCTTCTCCAATCGGCGCCGAAACAAGCACGTCTCCGGAAGCCTTCACGCCTATGCAGTCCTCCAGCCTGGTCGAGGGCGACTCCTTCGACGCAGCGGGCATGGAGATAGTCCAGTTCGGGCAGGCATGCTCACCCGCTCCCTCGAGCGTACTATTCAACGACCTTGCCCATAGAATGGAACCTATCCTAGATTTATGTGCGTCATACACGCCTCAAATCACGTCAATGAGCCTACTGACTGCGAGTAGTCGACAGAGAATTCTGCATTTTACCGCTGAGCAGCGATGTCCCCTACAACCCCTACCGTCTCAGAGACACATACCGCCACTCAGACTCAGTACTACACGCAACCCTCGCGCTCTCATTCCAACACTTGGCCAAACAGCAGGACTGTCGAGAACTGGAGCAACAGACGCATCAATACCGATCGGCAGCCATTCACGCATTCAGCCAGGCGCTCACGGATTCCAGAGGACCGCTACTGCTCGATACGCTGCTGACTTTGGTCAATCTTGAGGTGAGTCGGCCATCCTGGTTTTCTCCCCAGGTGTTGGCGAAGCACTTACTCGCCAGCAGATCAGTCAATCAGCCCTCGGGTCTTGGAATGTCCACCTGAAAGGCGCGCAGACCATCCTCGACGGCCTCAACTTCGCGGAGATATTCACCAATAGTCGACGTCTCCGCGCGCAGCTGGCTATCCTGCTATGGTGAGTCCTCCCGGAGCCTCTCGGGTACAGTCCGAAGATATATTGATTGGAAACAGGTGGGACACCACGATCGCCTTCATCTCTCGCGAGATGCCCACCATGCCCGAGACCTATGTCGATGCCCTCATGGTCGACGACGGTATGGATGAACGCACCTTCTTCGCGCTCAACGGCTGTCCCTACGCATTCATGAAAGCTATGCGACAGTTCGCAAAGGCTGCCGCAGTGTTCAAACAAACACCACTAGCGCACGATTCGCTGGACATGCAGCAAGTCGACGAACTGGTGGCGTACTTGAAGGGATGGGCGAATGAATACACCACGTCACTTGAGGAAGTCGAAGCCAGTGATGAAGATCCGGAGGACAGAATAGACCGCTTTCACACAGTGGAAGCATGGCGATGCTCGGTTCTCCTTTACTCGCGGAGGGTATTTCGTTCCCATCAGGACGCAGCTGGCTTAAGAGTAATACAACATCTCTCCAGGACGGTCCTCGACCACATCCGATGTATTCGGGTGACGCAAATGATGCAAAAGCAGGTCCTTCTGCCCGTCTTTTTGGCAGCGGTGGAAACTGCGGACGAAGACAGCCGTTGCTTTGTTCGCCGGTATTGCAAGCATTGGTCAACAACGGCAAGATATTCGCAATTCGAGACAGCTCTGACTTTGATTGAGAACATCTGGGTCTCCTACGAGGTCAATGACCGGGCTGACTACTGGTGGGGTTGTGAGGTCGGCTCTCACACGTGGTCAGGGGAGCATGATGGCGGCCCTGGACTTGAACAGGAGCTGCTGCTCGGCTGAAGAGATGATCGAGATGGTCCAAGTGAGCATACCAGTGCTCAAACAAGCACGACGCTCCGTTCGTATAAGCCGACGAGATACTGAGCATCTCGACTTCGGTCCCGGGCCTGACGACTTCGAGGAGTTTAGGAACCGGGTCGGTGAGCGCTTCATGCAAAAAGTCGTCGAGCAAGCTCAGCACATTCGACAGCTTGTGTCAAAGTCGAAGTGACGGAGCTCGTGATCATCGAGGCGGCTCGCGTCAAAGTCGATCTTGCTATGCTCGTGATCGCTGTCGCTTCTGTCAATGTCGATGCCGCCGTCCCTCGATCACACGCGGTCTCCATCAGACGTTCGTTTCCGTCAGATGTCAGTCTCAATCACACGTTCGTCTTTATCACACCACCGTCTTCATCAAACGTTCAACGGCATCAGAGTCCGGCCGGTCTTATCTTGTGACGCCCTCATTGAGCGAGCATACAATTTCCTACTCAGCTGTCCATGACTGCATCATCAGCTCGTGATCGTCGACGCGGCTTCAATTTGGGTCGGGCGCTCCGGCCACTCGTTACCATCAGTGCCCCTGGGTGAAGAGATTTGAGGCATTCCGCAAGGAAACTGGGCAATCAGTTGACAGGCCCTTCACCTCCAAAGATCTCGTTCGATTCTTCGACTCAGTGGTGAGGGAGCATTATGCAGTGCTTGTTCTCCCACAAAGATGACAATCAAAACTATCGAGGTGGCTAAGTTCGAGCCTGCACAGTCTCCCTCGTCTCCAGTGTCAGAGGTCGCTCGCGGGCCGCGGGTAGGGAGTAGTCATCATATTGTCTCGCCACCTGACATGACAATTCATCCTCTCTGTCGTTTGTTTGATCGCCACTCTCGCTTGCCCTCAAGGCCGCTGCGCGTAGCAGCTCGCCTAACAACAGCACTGTGTTTTATTCATCAACCTCGCGCTAGCAACGAGGAACTGATGATGAATGTTGCACTTCCTTGTCTCAAATAACGTCTTTCGAAGCGAGAGAATATAGACTATACCTTCCGCTTTTGGCCGCAGCTTGTTGCCTCTACCATTCTACTCGGACGTCAGTTACTCGCTTCCGTACTTTGCCCGACTTGCTACGACCTATACATGCCCAGAAAGAGCCTTCTAATGGCCTGGACAATAATGATCTGCTACCAAGTCTTCCGCGGCGCTGCAATTCATCACTAAGCATTGTGCCTCCACTGTTGCACCCGTGTCTGGATTGTAAACGAAGCACAACCTCGAGGCTATTCACACAACATCTATTGATATATAGGCAAGCAATCCGGCACCATTTCGTCTCCCTTCTCCCATCCTTTTCCACTCCATCTTCTTTCTCTCTTCTACTCAACTACAGTCTTGTGCAAGCGAGCATGTTGCTCATCACAGCCTTATCTCTCCTTCCCCTGGCCTGGGCCGCAGCCACACCGACCTCTTGCGCTCAGGTCGTCGCTGGCGGGTTCACTCTCGTGCACAATGGCTCTTTTGCCGGTACCCTGGGCGGTAGTCTGGCCTCAGCAGCACTTGAATTCTGGCAAGTAACGTGGACCATCTTTTGCGAGCCGAAGAGACTAACGCAATGTAGTGAGTATCAAGCCGGGTGCTTTGATCGTGCACTCCGAAAGCGCCACGAAGCGTATGCGGATTCCAGACGGGGAGGTGACTGACAAGCGCAACAGTTGTTCCGCAGGATAAGAAACGCAGCGGCGAAGTGATTCAATGGGCCCTGAACGGCACCCAACTGGTGGAGGGGAACCGCGCTTACGGTCCACGCAATAACTCTGCCGCCGTGCTGAGTTCCGACCACTACGTATTGACGGGCCCTCTCGATACGGCCCCGGCACCTCCAAGCAGCGAAATTCTCAAATGCATCGTCCAAGGCCAGAGCTTCCCCCACTGCCACCTCTCCTGCTCCCTAGGCAAAGACGATGAAAGTTACGTCTGCCCGGAGAATCAGACGTGGAAGATATTCCCAAAGGGAGCCGCCATTGCTGGATGCGTCCCGTTTCTGCCCTCAATCCGGCAGGGATTCTATTAGCCATATGTAGACACGAAACATATGATCTGCTTACGCGTTGCTCACGCTTCCGCCCGTCACGTCTAGACAAGCTGGATCATGACATCAAGGCAAACAAACGAACCGCAATATCTTCCTCAATGCCGCCAAGATTCTGATCTCCTACGGTCACTTCAAGTGGTCCGAGGCCAAGGGCTTCAAGATGACCGCCCACGACAGCTCGGTCTTCCACCACTGGCTGGACGACGCAACGCGCGGGGGTCGCCTCTTGAAAGGTCGCCTCCTCCTGAACGGTCGCCTCCTCCTGAACGGTCGCCTCCTCCTGAAAGGTCGCCTCCTCCTGAATGATCGTAACCTCCTGAAGGGTCGCCTCCTCCTGAATGATCGCATCATCCTGAAGGGTCACCTCCTGCTGAACCTCCTGCTGAAGGGTCGTCACCTCCTGAATGATCGCCTCCTCCTGAATGATTGCCTTCTCCTGAATGATCGTAACCTCCTGAATGGTCGCCTCCTCCTGAATGATCGCATCATCCTGAATGGACGCCTCCTGCTGAAGGGTCGCCTCCTGCTGAAGGTTAGTCTCCTCCTGGAAGGCCCGCCTCTTCCTGAAGGGTCCGCCTCCGCCTGAAGGATCGCACGCAGGCCAAAACGTGGATCGGCTTGGCCACCCTCTCTCGTACGGTGCGAGCATATCTCACCCACGTCATCACCCGCGGCACAACATGCTGGGATACGGTCATTGCCCGTTGCCTATCCGCCGTCTTGGTTGCCGCCTTGGGTGTGCGCGCCGGTGACACCGGCCGGTCAGACCGCCACAAGGGCATCGAGTACATGCAATACCGCCACATCGAACTCTACATCGATGGAGATACGCCGATCTTTGCGCAGCTCCGCGCACGCATTACCGTCGAGGTCGTCGATTCGTCTTCGTGCCACGTCTGCCCTACCGCTTTGCTGCTGGCTCATGCCTTGCGTCACTCCCTCGTGACTGACCATATGTTCATTCAGAATGTCCTCGAGCATGCGATTCGTCGATCAGACCGCAAAGTCGTGTGGTTGTTTCCAAATCCCCCCGTCCTTGCTGCATTCGATCAACGCGCTGCACGATACGTCCACATCGACAAGCCCGCGGCTATCCACCAGACACGACAGACCATCCGCATGATGGCCCTTGTTGCCGGCATGGTCGACCGTGCGTACACTCATGCACTTCGCTCGGATGCTGGCCGCGACATCGCCCACATTGATCAATCGGCCTTCGGACGGTGTCAGCCTCAGGCAGGAGCTTGACATGTGTTAGATTAGGTAGCCTAGCATGTGCGCTCACACTTAGCATATGACATCCTCCGTTGACTCAATCGACTCTCCTGATTTCAGAGGGCAGCGGGTCGGCTTTGCAAACGACACTGTCCGTCACAGCCTCGGTCACGCTCCACACACATGGGAAAATGGAGTCAGCTAGGGGCACGTTGGAGAGAACAGTGCAGATCTGTGCAATGCCCTCGTGGCCAATGTCGGCATGGTAGACTGTCGCGAGCCACGGTTTGCATCGTCGGGTGGGCCGCAGCCTCTCGATCTCGTCAATGCAACAAACATCCCTTCCGATAGACCTCGTGACGGCAGAGACGATCGGACTTTGTGGAGGGAAAGGACAACGTTGTTTGCTTTTGGAAGAGAAGGTGATTGAGAAGAGTGGTTGTTGCGGCGACTTTGCCTTAAGCTGTGAGGCTGTTTGCAAACGTCAGAGCGCCGCACCAGTTATAAACGTGCTGCATCTTAATTACCCGCCGGCACGACGGCCCGCGCCGGCAAGGCTCTCTTTCGCCGTCGATCGTTGTGGTTGTTTGCAGGGCCAACTACCGTCAATCACCTCAACACTGGCACATCCCACTAGTCACCACTGCAATGTCTTATATGGCGTTTACAGAATCACCATCGGTGCCTTGTCGCAAGTACCCGCTCGGTGAATGCTACGACGGGCTCTGCATGCGCGAGCACCACCCCAACCTGAGCCCATACTTGCGCGATTACCAAGAGCAAGAATTCGAGGTGTCGAAAGAGCCGGGCGTTGCTTGTCAACGATGCTTGCAGACAATGAGAGAGGTGAGTCACTCGGCCAGAAGATCCAGATACCAGGAATCGTTTTCTAACAAGCTGGAAATCATAGTGCGACAAACGGGGCCGCGGCGGCGAAGACGACCCTTGCTCGGAGTGCCGCTGGTTCGGAGGCGAGGAATGTCGATGCACCATCATCCAGGACTGGAGCTACAACGACCAAGCGTGGACTCAGATGATGATGAACGCCGACGAAGACTATACGATCTTCACCGCACCCAGACGTCGCGATGTTGACGCCAACCCCGACGGATCTGCACCCATCGCCATGCCAGCTGCAAGGGTGAAGCCCGACTGGAGAGGTGAATCGAGGGATGAGCTGCTAGCAAAAGAGGAAATGCTCCCCTACTTCGTCCGCGAGCTTCCGAGAGCCTACCTAGATCCTTCGTGGGCGTCTCTCCAGAACCAAGAAACGGCTGCCTCCAATGCCAGTGAAGCGTCAGAGGGCCAATCCGACGGTGAAGACAGCGATGTGATGTCCTTCTTCGAGCCGAGCACTTCAGCCTCGGCACTGCCGCAATATCCAGCGCCATGGTACCCCCGGCCTCCAGCAGACCCGATCGCCGGCGAGGTTGTGGCACAGACCTGGTCGTGGAAAACTGGCATGTGGAGGTTTACGTACGCGAACGGCGTTGAGGTGACGACTTGGCCATCGGACCGGAATGCGAACGCTCCCCCACCGAGCGCGGATACTTCTGTACACTGCACTCTGTCACAACAGGTAGACGCTCTGTCTCTGTCTGGACAGTACTCGAATGCCCTCGCGCCGTCGACCGATCACGGTGATGATGAGCGCCCATCGAAAAAGCGGCGCACAATGCAACAAGCACCGTCTAGCTCCGCGGTGACTACTCAACAGCCAACCGCTAGGCAATCGGCCGTCGAACAAGGCCGACCCGATGCGCCACAAGAGACGTTCACCTCGATGGAAGTGGACGTTCCCGCCGTCGAGGATCCATTCCTTGCCGCGACGGCAGTGAAGAGAGTGCGCGATGAGGACCAGATCTACGAGGCCTGGGAATCCGACCAGTGATTTTCGTTTCGCCTTTGTTTTTATCACTGGCACCGACCACCCGCCTCTGTTTTATCATTGGCCCCTTAGCAATACTCGCCCTTGCTCTTGCATTGGCTGACAACCTGTTGACCTGCCTTTGCTTTCGCACTGTGCTCCAGATCGGTTTATCATAGGTTCTTGAAACTCATCATGTTCTCAACTCAACGCCAGATCCCATTGCCGTCGCTCCAAGACACACGTCCAGTCATATGGCCGCGCAGGGTCGATGGCGGTAGTGCGCGATTGCACCGACCAGACCTCTTTCAAAACGTCCAGCGCTTCTCGGAGATTTTGGAATTCCCTGTTCTCCGCGATAGTCTCCATTCGATTCTCAATCGCCGCCCTGTGCTCGGTGCTTTGCGCCTCTCCCCCGGCCATGAAGAGGGGGAAGAGAAGGGTACATTCCGGCGAGCTGCCGTGGGGTAATGAAGTGATCCGGGTGACTATCTCGCCCACTTCTGCTTGGATCTGCTGTGTTGCGGTTGTTGGATCGGCTAGTCGGTGGTATCGCAATGCGCGATAGAGGCATATTAAGATGGCGCTGCGATAGCTATCCGCCAGCATGATCAATGGGTCGTCGGGGGAGCCATCCGCTCGCCATTGTCGTAGCTCTGCCTCGATGGCGTACAGTCTTGCGGCTATCTCGGCGGCGTCGGAACTATCGCCTGCAGCGGACGCAGTATTGCTGGTGTTCTCGTAGTTGGTCAGGGTTTGAGACAAGACGTTGATCTCGCCTAGCAGCTTCATGGGCGGTACGCCAAATCCGAGGTACGTGTCAGGGACTTGAATGGCGTCTGCTCCGAGAAAGTCCAGGCCGGGAATCAGCATGGCGCGGCTTCGCGAGACGCTGGCGAGGATGTCATGATAGGAGAAATTGCGGAGCAGCCACCGTCCCTCTGCACTGCTGTCCAAGGAACTTGCCAGGCTACTGTCGTCCAGTCTCGGGGATACTGTGGAATTGATGATGCGCGCAGCGGCGGACAAATGGCTGTACCAGCTGAGGGTGTTGCCGAGAACGGCCTCCATGGATGTGAGCACGAGGCAGATGGCGAGACAGGTCAGGGGAGGCAAGTCGCGCAGATTCGTCGCGAATGATCTCAAAGCAACCGAACGGTCCTCGAGTGCCTTGACTTGTACGTTTTGCTGACGGATGGCGAGATGGGAAGTCGACCACGCTACAAGCGTATCCATCAGGGGCGCGTCCGTCATGGCCATTGGGAGGAGGATGGATAGGAAGCCATTGTTCTCCGCATTGGTCGAAAGGGTACTGGCAAACGATTGAATGTAATATCGGAGGGCCATTTGGCGATGCGATATGTCGTGAGCTTCATTGCCACTTCCCGCCGCCCACGCCGGCGTCAAAGGCGTCGACAGAACCAGCGCGGTGGAAGTGTTCTCCTCTCGATCCGGAGACGGACTACCTCTGACAGTTCGCTCATCCTCCCAGACACACCTGAGATTCAGACGAGTGCATTGCGCGCACCGCGATTGCCGCCCACCCTCCGCACACTTCTTCTTGCGCCGGCGGCATGTCAAACAACCCTGCCGATCACGAGTGAATCCAGTCAGCTTGTGCAGTTTGCGGCCAGGAGCGGCGCTCTCCATCGTCCAGACATTGATGAGGGGTGTGGGGTGTGGCAGAGCGAGAGATATCATGCAGGAGGTCGTGGGGATCTAGAAGTGCGCCAGAAGCGCCATTGGCGCCAGGGACCGGCGTAAGCAGATAACGTTAAGACGGGCTCACGTGGGGCCGATTTGTGGGGATCGCGTGGCCGTTTGGGAGCAGGGATTGAATGCTTCCTCCTTGCCTCCACCGACTGCCTGATCCTAGTCAACACCGAAGAGAGTTCGGCGCGACTGTCATTAATCGCGCGGCTCATCCGCCTTCCCTGTTTGCTTTATTCGGCCTTATTACTAAGATGCACTGGAGATGGTAGCTCTGGTGCCAGAGATCAGGAATATGGGCCCTCTCCACCGAGTAGAGTTTGCGTATGGTAACGACGATCACAGATGCATGAACGTTTGACGTCTTCTATCTCTCGCTTTTTATGCTTTCTTTCTTTCTTTCCTTCCATCGATAATTGACCCTCTACAATCCAAACAATCATGGCCAACAACGAGCGACAGTGGTGGAAAGAAGCCATCGTATATCAAGTCTACCCATTCTCCTTCAAAGACACCACAGGGAATGGCATAGGAGATCTGAATGGCATCACCTCCAAGCTCACCTACCTGCGCGACCTCGGAGTCGATGTCATCTGGCTGAGCCCCATCTACGCATCTCCCATGAAGGATCAAGGCTACGACATTTCCGACTACCGCGCCATCAACCCCGACCTGGGCACGATGGCGGATTTCGACAATCTAGTCGCGGAAGCGCATCGGATAGGGCTGAAAGTGGTGATGGATCTCGTTGTCAACCATACGTCGGATCAACATGCGTGGTTCCAGGACAGCAAGGCTGGTGGTGAGAAGCGGGACTGGTATATCTGGAAACCGGCGAAAATTGGTACAGACGGCCAAAAAGAGGAACCCAACAATTGGGGTGCCATCTTTGGCGGCTCTTGTTGGGAATGGTCTCCTGAGCGTCAAGAGTACTACCTACACGTGTTCGACGTCTCTCAGCCTGATTTGAACTGGGAGAACCCGGACGTCCGCACCGCAGTCTGGGACATCATGGAGTTCTGGCTGGAGAAGGGCTGCGACGGCTTCCGCATGGACGTAATCAACTGCATCTCCAAAGACCCCGGCTTCCCCGACGTGCCCATCCTCGACGAATCCCAGAAATTCCAATACGGGCTCAAATCGCGCTTCAACGGACCGCAAGTCATCCCATACCTGACCGAAATGTACGACAAGGTGATTTCAAAACGGCAGCCTGCCATCTTCACAGTAGGCGAAACGCCCGGCGTGGCGACGCCTCAGGAAGCCATTGAATACCTGCAAGCCGGCCGGCCTCTGCAGATGCTCTTCCACTTCGAGCACATGTACATCGACCACCAGCCGGGCAAGACCTGCTTCTACAAGCGGGAGTGGGCCTTGACGGAACTCAAGGCGATTCTGGGAGGCTTCATGACGTACATGCAAGACCATGACGGCTGGGACAGTCTCTACCTTGAGAACCATGACCAGCCGCGTATCGTGTCTCGTTGGGCGGACGACGGCGATGACACGCTTAGGGAGAGGGCGGCCAAGATGCTCGCCTTGTTCCATGTCACCGGTCGGGGCACAGTCTTCATCTACCAAGGCCAGGAAATCGGAATGGCGAATGCAAAGCAGTGGACTTTCGACGAACTGCGGGACGTCGAGCAAATCAACCACTACAACACCATCAAAGCTACTCGACCCGAGGGCGCAGATATGAGCGATGTCTTGGCCGATATCCAGCGAATCGGACGAGACAACTCGCGCTTGCCCATTTCTTGGGACGCTTCGCGGAATGCGGGCTTTACTTCGGGGACGCCGTGGATCAAAGTCAACGAAGACTACCAGACTTGGAATGTGGCTTCTCAGGAGGGCAAGAAGGGCAGCGTGCTGAGTTTTTGGCAGCAGTTGTTGAAACTCCGCAAGAGTGAGCCTACTCTCGTTTACGGCAGGTTTGAGCTGGTCGATGAAGCGTCGGAGGATGTGTACGCCTATACCAGAAGCGATGCTGATGGTGTGTTCCTGGTCGTGTGCTCGTTCAAATCAAAGGAAGTGTCGTGGAACTGTCCTATTGAGGCAAAAGGCAAGCTGATCATGTCGAATTACGATGTGCAGGAAGGAGACGGAAAAATGTCGTTGAAGCCATACGAATGTCGCTTATATCGCAGATAGAATCAGCTAGAATGTTCACCACTTTTTGCCCTCCTGATCAACAGCCACAATCGTCTCCCTCAGAAGCCTCACAACCTCGCTCACCTCCTCCTGAGAGATGATGTAGGGCGGAGAAATAATCACATGCTCCACATGATACTCGCCCGTGTGACCCAGCGTGCCCAGAATATTCAGCCCAAGGCCCTGCGCAACCTCAACCACGCGATCCGAGTATCCGCTTCCCCTGGCAAACGGCGTGCGAGCAGCAGGATCTTTCATAAACTCAATCGCCCAGAACAAACCCCTTCCTCGGATGTTGCCAACATGCGGCAAAGACGACAATTCCGCCTTCATCTCCCGCTCCAGCTGCTCGCCTCTCGCCGCAACATTGCCCAACAAATCCCGCTCAGCGATAATTTTCTGCACCTCCAACGCAGCAGCACACGCATTCGGATGCGCCTGGAACGTATGACCATGAGCGAGCGTCTGAGAGCCCTGAGCAATAGCATCGAAGATTTTCTGCGAAGCGAGAACGCCAGAGATGGGCACGAAGCCGCCGCCGAGAGCCTTGCCGATGGTCTGGATGTCTGGACCCCGGAAGTCGCCCTCGCACTCCCAGGCGTGCATTTTGCCTGTTTTGCCCATGCCGCACATGATTTCGTCGAGCATGAGGAGGATGCCGTGTTTGTCGCAGATGCGGCGCATGGCGCTCAGGTAGCCTGGGACGGGAGGGACGCAGCCTAGTGTGGTGCCTGGGATGGTCTCCAGGATGAAGGCTGCGACGTTGTCGGATCCAATTCTAACGATGGTCTCCTCGAGCTCAGTCTCGAGTCTCTGCAAGTACTGTGCATCTGTTTCGTCGCTACCTTGGCCTCGATAGGCGTAGCATGGGTCGACAAAGGTCACGTTTTTCGACATCCATGGTTGGTAGAACTCGCGTCTGGATTCGTGGCCGGAAACACACAACGCACCGAGGGTGTTGCCGTGATAGCTCTGCTTTCTGGCAATGAATTGATTTTTCGACGGGCGGCCCGCTTCAATCCAGTATTGCGTTGCTAGCTTCAAAGCAGCATCGGTGGCTTCACTGCCCGAGTTGACGAAGATGGCCTTGCCGAGTCCACCGGGTCGGTTGTGGAGGACGTGTGCTGCAAGGTCTTCGGCAGCATCGGTCGTGTAACCCATTGAGTAGGCATAGGAGAGGGATTCCATCTGACGCATGACGGCTTGGGCGACTCTCGGTTCGCTGTGTCCAAGACATGCCACCGCTGGCCCGGCGGAGGCGTCGATGATGGTTCTGCCATTGTCGAGAGTAAACTTGATGCCCGATCCAGAGATTATGTTGGCCGGCTTGGTGCGTTGTGAGCGGTGGAAGATGAATGACTCTGGATGGCCGTTGGCCTGCACTTTGTGCGGGGTCTGGTCCAGCTTGATTGTCATGATTACGACTTCAACTTGGTGTGAGGAGATGAATATAGAGACTCGACCAAGATGATGATTTTATAAGCAGAAACGTATTGCAACCTCGACTCACCGTCCGAAACAACATACCAGATGGAGCAATCTTTAGACTTTTGGCGGGCGGCAAGCGTCGGCGAGGCTTTTGAGCGGCGATTCCAGATCAGCGGCCCTGGACCCTCTCTCTAACCCAGTACGGACTAGCGGCGTCAAGCGCGGCTACGACATCGCAGCGTGGGCGGCGGCGGCATGACGGAGATCTCACCTTACCCCCACAGTCTCCAGGTTTCCAAACCCCATGATCCCATGTGGCAAGAGGCGAGATAAGGTATTCTACTCCACGGCCAGGGCGAGAGCGTTTGGGGTATTGATCGACTCGTTATAAGAAGTGAGGATGCCTCTGCTCTGACCCATCATCTTTGACCGGTACTTCGACTCTTCTCCAACATACGCCCATCATGTCTGCAGACGACAAACAACCCACGTTCTTTGCGGAGACGGCAACGACGACGACGAATGAGAAGGAACTAGCCGTCAATGCTCAGCTCGGTGCACAAGAGCAGCATGAGCTTACCGTCAAGGACTCCTTTCGCCTGTACAGGCCAGCGATAGCATGGTCCTTCCTTTTCTCATTAGGCGTTATCATGTGAGTATTTGGACAGAAATGCACTTCTCTACATGCTCTAACACCCTCACAGGGCCGGCTTTGATCCCCAGCTCGTCGGTTCGCTCGTCGCCATTCCCACTTTCCAAAAACAATTCGGCCAGAAAATCGGTCCCAACGAATGGGTCGTCGCGGCCAAGTGGCAGTCAGCCTTCAACCTCGGTGTTCCCGTTGGTCAAGTCGTGGGATCTCTTGGAGTTGGTATACCCCTGGACAAGATTGGCAGACGCTGGACACTGGCATGTTGCTGCATCATCACCTGCATCGCCGTCGCCTTGCAATCTTCCTCGCAAAACAAGCCTCAGATCCTGGTTGCCGAGCTGGTCAATGGTGTTGTCCTGGGAGCCTACCCTGTAATCGCCCCTACCTACATTTCGGAAGTAACGCCTGTGGTATTCCGTGGCTTCGCCGCCGCCTTTGTCAATCTCTCCTTCGTCATCGGACAACTGGTCGCCAGCGGGGTGCTTGCTGGAACGCAGAGCCGGACGGATCGATGGTCCTACGACATCCCATTCCTCGTTCAGTTCGTCTTCCCGATCATCATCTTGTGTCTGCTCCCATGGGCCCCAGAAAGCCCCTGGTGGCTCGTACGGAATGGCAAAGATGCAAAGGCGAAGAAGGCGTTAACCCGGCTGGCACATCCATCGGTCGATGTGACGGCGACACTGGCACACATCAAATTGACGACCGAACTCGAACTGGAGGAGCGTAGTTCTGCAACTTTCGCAGATTGCTTTCGTGGAACGGAGTTGCGACGTACTACCATCTCTACCATGGTCTATGCCATCCAGCCACTCGCCGGCAATTTTTTGGTCATCGGTTACGCAGTGTGAGTGCATGTGAGACGCAGATTGTACCGTTTGCGCGCCACTGACGTTTCGTGATTTTACAGGTACTTTTTTGAACTCGCTGGCCTTCCCGTCAATTCCTCCTTCTATCTCGGTGTCGGACTGCTCGCGCTTGGCTTCGTGGGCACTTGTCTTTCCTGGCCACTCATCAAAGTCACCGGCCGAAGGCGCATATATAACTGGGGGCTTGTGACGCTCATGATCTTGCTCCTCCTCATCGGAATCCTCGACTGCATTCCCCTCAAAGCCGGCGACCTGGGACCAAGATGGGCGCAAGCTGCATTGATGGTGGTGTACAATTTCTTTTACGACCTCGGCATCGGGCCTCTCTGTTTCGTCATCATCTCCGAGACATCCTCTGCCAAGCTGCGCGGCAAGACGATCGCCATCGCGACGACCGTCAACGCGCTCATCAATGTTGCTTGTGCCGTGGGCATTCCATACGCCATCAATCCCGACCAGGGCGATCTGGAGGGCAAGCTGGCGTTTGTCTTCTTCGGCGTGTCGGTACCCTGTCTCATCTGGTGCTGGCGCTGCTTGCCGGAGACAAAGGGACGGACGTTCAACGAGTTGGACGTCATGTTCCAGAAGAGACTGCCGACCAAAGAGTTCAAGACGTACGTGGTCGAGGATGATATGGCGTTCCATGTCTATGAATGATTTCTGCTGGATCTGTGTATAAATGATAGAGATGTACATATGATGGCATAGAGATGATATATATGGTGACTGATACATCAAATGATGTTATGCTGATACTACTACACTTTGGAAGGCCATCAAAAGCAGTATTGCTGTCGTCTGTCACCATGCTGCCAGCCTCATCGTGGAGACGAGCTCCGCTTGGTTTTCTGATTGGTCAGATCGAAACGGCGCTAGCGGAAGTACCAAATCTTCCCTGAAACGCCGTCCGAAGTCCGCGAGCTCGGGGAAAGGCACAGCGAGCTCTGAGAGGGATTCGTTGTGAGTGAGATGTGCGATCCAGCCTAGAGACCACATGCCGAGGCACTCCGCAACCACCACCATCACCTAGGTACGGCTGAAAGTGCCTCCCATAACTGGTATTTGGCGGCAAGAGAGGACTTTTATCACGTACCACTCGTTCACCCGATCTGCATTTCCATCATGGCCGACGTCGTCAAGCTGGAGTACCGCAGTAACGAGCGAGGCTACATCGCCATCATCACCTTTGACAATCCGAAGAAGCTGAATGCGTTGAATATCGACCATTACTTCCAGTTGGCTAAATACATGAGAGAGATTGCTCTGAGGGATGATGTGTATGTTACCGTTCTGGTGTGTTGTATCAAGTTCTCTCTCAATCGCTCCTCTCCCTACCAGTAATGCTAATACGAACTCCAGACCGGCAAAGGCAAATACTTTTCAGCGTAAGTCTGGATCTAACACCGCCGTCGGACCTGGTCTGACCAAATTACAGCGGAGCTGATGTATCGACACCACCCATCCAAAGAGACGGCGACGACCAATACACCGCCGGCCTACGCACATTCGTCCCAGCCAACCTCGCTCTCACCGAAGCCTTCTACTCACACCCCAAAATCCTCGTCGTCGCCTTCAACGGCCCGGCAATCGGCCTCTCCGCCGCCATCACCGGCTGGGCGGACTTTATCTACGCAACACCACATACGTTCCTTCTCACCCCGTTCTCCAGCCTCGGACTAGTGAGCGAAGGCGGTGCGAGCATAGGCTTCGTACAGCGCATGGGAATCGCCAAAGCCAACGAAGCGCTCATCATGTCCAAACGACTGACGTGCGAGGAACTGGTGCAGTGCGGCTACATTAACAAGGTCTTTAATACCCTGCCCGGCGAGCAGGAGAAATTTCTCGGCCTGGTGTTGCAGGAGGTGCAAGATCGATTAGGGCCGCATCTGGTGCCGGAGTCGTTGACGAAGATCAAGGCGTTGATTCGCAAGCCTCAGCGGGAGGCACTTGATGCGCAGGGTGTTGCGGAGGCTTTTGGCGCTTTGGATGTCTGGATGAAGGGCGTGCCGCAGGAGCAGTTTCGGCGGATCGCGAGTGGGGAGAAGCGGCATAAGTTGTGATCTGGGTATGGCGCTCTCTTCAACTTGAAGCAAATCATGACCCTGCTGGTCATTCATCGGGCACTTGCATACGCGGTGCAAAGCTCTGAGATGCACCTTCCCGCCTTGTCTCACCGTTTGCTGCCGCGCGCACTTGCTTCGTTGCCTCGACCGTACGTCCCCTTCCTCCCACATTTCAAAATCACATTGCACTTCGGATGTGACCTTTTTTTATTCATCCCACGCTTCCCTCACGATGGCCTCTTTCGCCAAGAACAGCGACAACTTACGAGTGAAGACGAAATACTGTGATCTCGAGATCCGAGTGGACGACATCTCCTTCTATGTCCACCGCATCATTGTATGCCCAAATTCAGAGGTGCTTGCAAAGGAGTGCGACGATGCTTCCAAGGTACCTTGGCCCGACCAACTTGTCTATGCAGTAGCTCAACATGGTACTTGCAGGATGAGATGGCGTGCGTCGTTGTGCACACGTCGTTTAATGCCGACACGATGGAACGAATGCTACAGTTCCTCTACGAAGGCGACTACATCGTGAAGGAGACACCCGGGCTATCGCCGTCCCATACCGGACGCGAGCTCATCGACGATGAGCCAGCTCTCAAGCGTCGATGCTTGTCCCAAAGTGTTCCACCACCCTCATCCACCCCTGCAGTGAAGGTCGAGAGTCAAGAGAACGACGAGCATGTCATCAACGTCGCTATGAGCATCAGCAGTGCGGCTATGAGCCACGCCGAGGCGTACGCCATTGCCAAACACTACCTCCTTCCCAGTCTGAGAGTTCTGGCCTTGGAGCGCTTCAAAGCATGCAAGTCACTTTCCTACAAAGAAGAATTCGCCCGACTGGTCTCCATCGTCCGTCTTGATGCGGACGATGGCCTGCTAAAGGAATTGCTCTCAATTCTGTTCGACGACCACCTCGACTGGCTGACCGACGACACCTTCGCGGCAGCTCTCACCCAATCCATCGGGCTGCATGATTTTGGTGCTGCAGTCCTCGCCACCCTCTCTGGAAAGCTCTTCGCGGAGAGGGAGCACAGACGAGAGGAAGCAAAGCAACCAACGGCAAACGACCTGCAAGCCGAACTCGACCAAGAGAACAAAGCACTGGCAGCAGCAAACGATCGAGTCCTGCAAATCGAGCACAACGCAAGACTGGAAACGGGCAAGTTGCAGCAACAACTCGACGCAGCCCTCGCACAAGCCGAGAACAACAACAACGTCGCCAACGTCAATCGCAACCTGCTCAAACAGCGGGGCGAACTGCTCAAAAAGGAAACGGCGCGAGCGGACAAGGCGTCCGCCATCTGGAAGCAGATTGTCAAGCTCGTCAATGAAAGGCAGGACTGCGACGGATGCGGCAGCGCGAGGTATCTGCGCCTGGTGAAAGACGACCGATCGACGAGCTTCCCCAGCGGGTCGATGCTCAAGTGCGTTCGTTGCAAGCAGCAGTACTATGGCGATCTGATCTAGTGGGCGTCGTTCATCTCATTCAGCCATGTAATCTACAACCTCAAACTTCACCCCCCTCGCCAAACCCAGTACAAACTCCCACGTCACCGCCGCTCCCACCCTCCACTTCCCGCCAGGCTCCAACACATCCCCTCCACTGCCTCCAATCCCACTCCTGACCAACAACCGCAAACTCGTAAGGGTGGCAACAAGCGTATACACATCGACCGAAGTGCGCAAATCATGCGGCAAAATAGCATGCAGAATCGAAAACAGACGATCGAGCGGAAATGCGGCTGGTGCGAGGAGACGGCGCGAAATCGTGCGCTTCTGACTCGGTCGTCCGGCTCGCCGCTTTTTGCCGCGCTCGCTGGTCTTCATGAAGTAGGTTGCGTCGAGTTTGGCGGGGTTGTAGGAGGCAAGGTAGGCGGCGAGGAGCAGCCATTTGGCGTAGTAGGGGAGTTCGTGCGTCGTGGCTTTCCTCTCCACCGCAGCAGCAACACCATTGGTAGTGGTAGTGACAGCACCGGCATCAAGGATAGAATGCAACAGCACGCCCTCGTCTTGAAACAACCTCCTCTGTGAAACCAGCAACCGACTGAAGTCCCGCGTTCCAAATTCTCCCGCTACAACAGGCGCTACGAACGCGGGCCAGAGTTTCAGACACGCTTCGCGGAAGGATACGAGGTCCCGCGCTGCTGCCGCTCCCAGGGAATCCCAGACTGCGGCGCAGAAGCGCGGCCATAGCCAGCTTTTGTCTTCTTCGTGGAGTTCGGCGTCGTAGGATGGATCTCGTGGGGGTGGGATGGTGGGGAAGATGGCGGGTGAGTTGCGGGAGAGGATGTGCAGAGTCTGTTGGCGAGTGTAGGGGGTGAAGTGGAGGTGCGGAATTCCAGGGTGGTGGAGGAGGCGCGGGGTTGGATGGCGGAGGATGAGGACTGTTTGGAGGGTGGGAATCTGGAGTCGATGCGTTAGCTTCTGCACAGAATAGATGGATGCAAAGAGACGCACGTATTCCCGCAACCTCGCCAACGCAGGCAAAAGCGTAGGCGGCGCATCACGCAACTTATCAATCCCATCAAACACCAACACGAACTTCTTTCCCTCCTCTTTGCCCAAAAGCAATTTCTGAAGGTGCTGCACGAGCGCACTCAAATTCTCGCACCGAGTATTGTACGCTTTCGTCCCCGTTGCGCCGTCGTCTTGTAAAGCCCGTACGACAGCGGCCACAGTCCTCTCGAGCAAGTGTCGACCCGTAATACACTCTCGACACCGAATGAAAGCGAATGTTCTCTTGCTGGCTTCTAGATATCCGCGAACGACGCTGCTCTTGCCTGTTGCGCGGGAGCCGTGGACGATGATCGTGGAGGGAGTCGGGAGGGAAGGCTGGTGGTTGCGGTCGTTAGTTGCGCCTTGAACTTCTTCGGTGGTGAGAGGTACGCACAGATAATAAGACGCTCAATTGTTTGAGCTGCGCATCTCTGCAGGGCCATTGCTCTGCGAGAGTGAGCAGAAGCTCGTCGGGGAGCATGCTGAGGCCCATATTTCCCACTCTATGGCGCTGGACACCTTCCTCTAAGCACCGCATGAAGTCGGGAAGTTCTTCAGAACGCGGGGAGACGCGACGGCGAATAGAGTTTGCACTAGGCTTGAAAGGGGAACAGCCTGGCCTCGTTGCTTGCGGTCACGTGATGAAGATTGAAAGCTTGATGCAAGCACTGATTATGAGGGCATTACGAAGGTACACTATCAGATACAGTCCCAATCAATCTGGCGCTCAAACGAGCGAACGGCCCAGATCATGCACCCACAGATCCTTCGCCTTCCTCACTCCTCATCCTCAATGAACGTACGCGCTTCGAGGAATGCGCTCATGTCCGCTCGCTGCTATCCAACAAAACCGATTTCAAGGGACTTCCCTCCCTTTAACATTCTCTGAAACACTCATCATTCGCTTGTAAAAAAGAACATCACCGCCTCCCAGTCGGCGGATTCCAATTATGAAACTTGGAAAAACTCGCATCGCTCTGCGCCCTACGACGGAACCCCGGTGGCTGCTGCTGCTGCTGTCCTTGTTGTCCTTGTTGCCCTTGCTGTGCCTGTTGTGCTTGCTGCTGCTGTTGTTGCTGCTGATGATGGGCCTGCTGCTGTTGAGCTTGCTGGGCAAAAGCCGGTGCAGGACGGAAGCCAGGTGCATGAAACGCATTCGCGCCAGCGGGAGCGAGTGGTGGCCCGCCGAACGAGCTTGCATACGATCCGCCTGGCGCTGGAGAAGGGAAGGAGGGTTGCGACGTCTGCGGAGGCGGGGGAGGTTGGGATTGTGGAGCCGCCTGTGGAGGCTGATATCCAGGCGGTGGGGGCGGGGCGAAAGGTCGGTTGTAATGCTCAGAAGCCGCGCCTTGCTGAGGCTGCGTAGCTTGTGGAGATACAACGTACAGAGGCGTCGGCGGTAGTCGGTCATGACTGGAGGATGCCGGGCGCGGCGGAAAGGGACGATTCGCAAAGGGATCGAAAGGTGGCGGCGCAGCGCGGAAGTTGCTAGGCTGCGCGGGTGGTTGCGAGAACGGTGATTGCAGGTGCGGAGCCGCTGGAGCGGGTGCCGGTGGAGAAGAGTGAGACACTGGTGGAGGAGGTGGAGGCCACGAAACCGGCGGGCGAGGAGGTCCATCACTGCGGCCGAGGATTGATGCTGGGGAAGCGAGAATGGGAGATCCGGCACTTCCACTGCCACCAAGCGACTTGCTCAACTTCCTCTGATGCGACCAACTCCTTCGCGACATGCCTTCTCGCTCATCTTTGGTCGGCTTGGGTTTGAAGACGCTCATAGCGTTTGCGGTGCTCGGCGGATTCTTTGGCTTGTCGCGTTGCTGGCCCTTTTGCTCCAGACCCGTATTGCGAAAATCGCGCATCGTAAACATCATGGAGGAGTTTGGTCTCGGCGGAGGCGACTTGGCTTTCAGCGTCGGACGCGGTGGCAATTCAAACAGAAGCAACGGCGGCTCCTGCGGTCGAGTATCTGCGGCACCGGGCTGACCGGTTCTCTCTGGCCACGATGGTCGGGGCCGCACCGGGTCAAACACGGATAGACCATTCCTAGCGGGCGGAGGAGCATCGGGCTTGCGTTGCTCCATGCCGTACTGCCTCTCATCTCGCGGAGGCATGCCCATGCCAAAAGTGAGCGGCGGCCGTTCATCATGGCTCGAAGACCGTCGATGCGCCTCAGCTGGAGGGCCACGACCAAGATCTCTCCACAGCGAAAAGTCCATTCGTCGATCATTCGGCTGTGGCGGAGAGAATTGCGCTCCTGGCTTTGGTGCTGATGGAGGTCGAGGACCCAGTGATCCACGATCGATATCCCACATGCTATTCCTGCTTGGCTCTGGACGCCCATCCGAAGCGGTGGCCGACGGCGGCTGAGAGCTGCTGATTCTGGTAATGCTCACCCTTGGCGATGGAAGCATTGCCTCGGGCTGAGATTCCACGGGACGCACAGGATTACCTCGACTGCGCGGGGTCGCCGGAGGCAGCATAGAACTCTCAAAGCGGTCTCCAAGTGCCTGCGAGGTGCGAGGCGACATTTCGACGGTGATTGGAGCGGGGCGGTAGTGCGTTTGAATCTGCAAGTGAGGCGGCATGGGGCGCGAAGACGGACGGCGTGAGCCCGGGTACGGGCCCAGCTTGGTAGAGGCTTGCGTCGAAATGGCAATCGACGGCCGTGACGCAAGATCGCCGAGCAGTTGTAATCCTCGAGCATCCTCGTTGCGAATGACCGGGATTTCCGTAGCCTTCTCCACCTCCGTTGCCGCTTTGGCCAGAAGAGCGGTGTTGTCGACGCCCTCACGCCGAACCTTGGCAGCCTTGCCGGCTCTCTCGTCCATGACAGTAAAGCCCTTTGCTTTCGCAGGCCGCTCATCTTCATTCAGCTCGTCCAGCATGTTGCGCACCTCAAAGCGTGCGGTCAAGTCGTCAGTGGCGCGCTCGGTCTCCATGAGCTCTCGAGTTCGGGAGAAGTAGACATCGTCGAGCGTCTTGCTTGGCTTCTTGAAGCGATAGCAGGTGCGTTTGGGCTTGGGGAGAACGTCATCCTCGTCCTCCGTCTCGTACTCTCCATTACCAGCCTCCATCTGAACCGCTCTCGCAATTCGCAACATCTCGTGCTCGATCTGCGCCAGGCGAAGCTCCTTCAGGTCGTTGAAGTTTTGCACACAAGTCGCCTTTCGCATGAGTGAGGTCGCCTCTAGTTTCTGCTTCAGCTGTTCCATGTTGCTGTCGACTTGGTATCGCACGCGATACTGCCTCTCTTCCAAAGCCTCGTCAAGACCTTTCTTCACGTACGAATACTCGGTTGCTTGCGAGTGCATAAGGGGATCACTTTCCAGACCGTCGATAGTTCGTTGCGCAATCTCGGCCAACACCACTTTCTGCATGCGAGCTATCGCCCGATAGCTTGACTTGAGCTCTGCTTGTCTTGCCAGAGCCTTCTCGACCTTTGGGATTGGATGCATGGCTCTTCTTCGCCCCCCGAAGCGTCTGACTGGCCGGCCTACACCGTCAGCCTCTCCACCTTCGTCTATATCTTGGGCATCGACATCGATATCCATGTCATCGCCGGCATCAGCTGCTTCCTCCTCCGCAGCCTGGACAACGTCTTGGAGGGCAGCTTCCAATGTCTGAGCATGGGGCAGATTTTCATCGGAGTCTGACGTGCGCGTAGGCGGTGATATCGGGTTCGAGACAGCTGGTGTAAAGTCCACGGATTGCATGTCGGCATAGTCGGGTTGGACATCGTCGTCGTCAGTTCGAGAGCTGGTGCGCGACTCTTCACGGTCAGATAGGTCTTCCGCCGGGACCACTTCGATCGCATCGCCTTCGTTAATAGCGGAAGCATCGACTGCAACACCGAGTGGGATGTTGCTGTCGTCGAGGATGCTGGCCGGCTGGGTCAACTCGATGCTGCTTCCATTCACAGGCGATGTCGATCTTTTCCGCTTTCGAGAAGGCGAGGGAGTGAGCAAGGTTGGGGAGAGCGGTGCAAGTGAGCTGTCACCATTGAGCCGGTCATCTGACGAGAGCAGGCCGTTGGTGGTGATTTCACGGGGAATGGGGGGAAGAGAGGCATCTGAAAGTCGCCGGCTCTTGATCGAGCCTTGGCTGGCGTTGCTGTGGGCGGTGACGGGGCGGGAGTCGTCGAACGAGCCTCGGCGGCTATCGTCGCCGTCCAGGGAACCATTGATTGACGGGCTGCCGTTGGTAGTGACGGATTTTGCGGCGCGGCGAGTCGTCATGTGCAACGGTTCTGATGGGTCGAATCTGCCCGGCTTGCTGGCTACCTTTTTGCCCCTGGTAGCGGACATGTTTAGGTCTGTAAACGACATCTAAGGGATGAAGTTAGCGAGATGGGCTCAGTGATCTGATTAGAATTGATGATGGGTGCAGGGTGGGTGAAATGGTTGCGACGTGGTGGAGGATGGGGGAAGATGAAAATTGGCGGGTCGAGGAGGCGTGGCAGGCTGCTTACTGCCGCCGCGACGCACGCTCGGTATGAAGAGGAGTGCGTCGCTGCAACAGCATCAAGCAGGTTGTGTCAAGTCCATGTGGCAGCGAGGCCGTTGGAATGACAGATTCCGCGACGCAAACGACTCGCAACCACGCGGCGGCGTCGATGGTGCGATGGAGCGGCTGGTGACGAAGGGGCAACGGCCCCGACGGCAACCAAGCATCACAGCCGTTCCAAAACACAACCAAAGCAAAGGGTCAACGTACCTGATAGATCTGTAGGGTTCCCTGTAATTGTAGACGCGATAGAGTGTCGTGGGTCGAGGTAACAAAAGGTCACCCTGGAGGAGGCGGATGGAAAGGGAACGGCCGCACCGCCAACACAACGTGTAACGGGGAGGGCGTGATAAGAGACGCACGCAACGACAAAGTTCTGCCCCGAGCGAACAGACTCCCCACGAACAACACCCGCGTGATTGGGGGGATGATGCGGAGGTGGACGAACGTGCAGCGTGGTCGATTCCGATCAAAGGGCAGGACGGCAACACATCAATCCATTCGCATTCGACCGCATTAAGCTTTCTGGGTTGCGCTCTCCCGCCCGAGCCAATCAGCGTGCCGCGCTAGACGGTTTTCAATTTTCCGCCAGTGCCGCCAAGTCTTGGTCCAACGGCCGCATGTCAAGGAGTGAACGTAATGATGTGTTGATATGTGAGGATAGGAAAGGTTCGTGAGGTTGAGGAAGTAATAGAGCGTCGTGGACGATACAACAAAGCACCCATCTTGTGACTGCAGTTGTCCGAATGCTGCCCGTGCAACCACTTCTCTCGAAATCAATCGTCGTCAAGGCTGTTGCTTTTGTTGGCACGGATCGTAAGAAAGACTCGTAGATCATTGAGACTGAACCACTGGGACACCGTGTAAACACGAAACAATTGCTACGGAACGTTCACGATCGTATTAGCGTAAGCTAACTATCAATCTCTGCCTCATCCATTGCACACAGCCTGAGCCTACGCTCCTCGCAGCCCTGGTATCGCAGCCGTATGCAGACTAGTAGTAGTGAGAGTCTCAATCACAACATGCTTGAAGTACACTCTCGTGCTTTTGTAAGTGAAAGTTGGAACTGCGGGCGAGCGTAGACAACTCTTCCTCTCTCCATCAGGGCACGAGTTTCACCTGCTCACACCCTTAGCTGCCAGGAGCGTCATCTGGACCCTCATCCGGCTGCTCGAACAGGAAGTTGGCCGCCAGCTCCTCGTTCTTGTCGCAGGCGAAGTAGGCTTGAATCACCATGTCGCGCTCAAAGCCGAGACGACATAACTGCAGGAGATGTGTTAGCTTGATTCGAATGAACCATAAGCCAGAAACGATCTGAACTCACCCTCTCGATCGCCTCCCGCTCCTCCTCCGTCACCGAGATCTGCTGAGCACCGGGAGGCAAGGCCACGTCTTCGTCACCACCATCTTCGGCAAGCAATTGCATGAACTGTTCCGGGTTCTGGGTGATGATCTGAGCGAGCTGCGGGTTGGCCGCGGCGACTTGTTGGAGAATCATCTCGAGCATCTGCGGCTGCTGCTGCACGACCTGACGCAATTGCAGGAACTGGGGGTTGTTGCGGAGGAAGTCGAGGTTATTAGCACCGCCTGCACCACCTCCCGCACCTCCGCTGCCTGGTGTTCCGCCGCTTCTAGCGCCTCCTCCCAGCCCAGCTCCGAGCCCGGCTCCAAGCCCACCTCCTGCGCCTCCGGTATTTCTACCCGCTGCGGCTTCGAAGAGATTGACCGGCTCGTCACCGCCCACATCAGCAGGGGGAGGGGACGTCGCTGTGTTGCCGCCAGCCGCAGCCACACCGCGCTGTTGGGGTGACTGCGCTTGTTGTTGTTGCTGCTGCTGTGCCGCCTGCTCTTGTTGAAGATTCTCCGGAATGCCTTCTAGCAGATACTGAACCGCTCGGTCGGGGTTGAAGAATGCGGCACGCATGGCACGGTCGATCTGGTCACGGGGGAAGCCCATGGCCTCCATGTTGGCGATGGCGGCGGCACGCTGCTCGCCCATGGCTAATGCGGAAGGATCATTGAAGTTGCTGGATTCGGTTGTGCGGGTGGTGGTCGGGGCGGACGGCGGGGCCGGCGAGGGCGAAGCTGGAGGGTTTGCCGCGGTGGTCGTCGTCGTTTGTGCAGGGGCGGCGGGGGCGGCGGGAGTCGAAACAACCTGAGCTGGTGTAGATGGCTCAGCAGCAGGAGCGGCGGGCTTGGGCGCGGGAGGTGCTTTGGGCTTGGAGGTCATGCAGACGATGAAGCCCTTCTCCTCAATCTTGTACGACTCGATGGTGTTGTCATCTTGAAGGATCTTGCCCGAGTAGATGAGCTTCTGCGTCGCCGGTTCCCATCCCTTCTCTTGGCTGATCTTCGCTTTCACCGCACCGATGGTCTCGCTGGGCTCGGCGTCGATGGTGAACTTCTGCTGCTTCAGGTCCTTGAAGGTGAGCTTCATATTGATGGCGGGGCCGTTTGGCGGCAGGTGGGAGGGATGAGGATGAGAAGAAGAGATGTGTAGTGAGATGTAGAGACGATGGGCCTGGATGGAGTGATGGGTTTGTGAAGTGAACGTCACTCCAGGCAGTGGCAAGCTTTCGAGTTTCAGTGAAGGCAGGGCAGTGACTGCGGGTGGTGGCGTTCACTTCGAGACCCTCTCGATGAAGTTGCGCCAAGCAACCAAGTGGGGCACGTCACCCACATAGCCTTACCACATCGCTGCACCTCGGAGAGGACACCTCGCGGCTGAGCACACTGCAAAGGCCGTACAGTAGTTAGCGATGAGAAAAGCAAAGCCACCTGAGTAGAAAAGGAGAAGGACTTTCACGATATCTACGGTTACAAAACCACAAACACATGCCGCGCCTCTTCTTCCCGTTAGGCGCTCCAGTGTTCTATACAGCACCCTCTCCGCTCTCCTCCTCTCACTCTCACCCCGCTACTGCTGCATCTACGAGTCGCCAGACTTCTCGAGATCCGAGAGAATCTTCTCGCCCTTCTCCCGCGCCTCGTCGAAGCCGCCGACCATGTAGAAAGCACCCTCGGGCAGGTCGTCGCCCTCGCCCTCAATGATGCGCTTGAAGCTGGAGATGGTGTCCTTCAGCTCGACCAGCTTGCCCTCGATACCAGTGAAGACCTGGGCGACGGTGAAGGGCTGGCTGAGGAAACGCTGCAGCTTTCGTGCGCGCTCGACAGTGAGCTTGTCCTGTTCCGACAACTCGTCCATGCCCAAAATGGCAATGATGTCCTGCAGCGACTTGTACTCTTGCAGAATCTGCTGCACGCGACCGGCGGTGTTGTAGTGGTCGTCACCAATGACACGAGGGTCAAGGATACGGCTCTTGCTGTCCAGAGGGTCGACGGCGGGGTAGATACCCAACTCGGAGATACCACGCGAAAGCACAGTCGTGGCGTCCAGATGGGCAAAGGTGGTGGCCGGAGCGGGATCGGTCAAATCGTCAGCGGGCACGTAGACGGCCTGCACGGAAGTGATGGAGCCCTTGCGGGTGGTGGTGATACGCTCTTGCATACCACCCATGTCAATGGCTAGAGTGGGCTGGTATCCGACGGCAGACGGAATACGGCCGAGCAGGGCAGACACTTCGGCACCGGCTTGCGTGAAACGGAAGATGTTGTCGATGAAGAGGAGCACGTCCTGTCCCTCTTCGTCGCGGAAGTACTCTGCGACCGTGAGCTGTAATAGATTAGTATAAAGAAGTACCCAAAGTGGCCGGGTTCTACAAGTACTTACACCGGTAAGGGCGACACGAGCACGGGCACCCGGGGGCTCGTTCATCTGTCCGAATACGAGCGCGACCTTGGACTCGCCGTCGAGGTTGATGACACCAGTCTCCTGCATTTCGTGGTAGAGATCGTTGCCCTCGCGGGTGCGCTCTCCGACACCAGTGAACACGGAGAAACCACCGTGGGCCTTGGCGACGTTGTTCTAATAGCAAGTCAGTGATACTCTTCACATCAAGGAGCTCAGCAAATCTCACAATCAGCTCCTGAATGAACACAGTCTTGCCGACACCGGCACCTCCGAAGAGACCAATCTTTCCACCACGAGCGTACGGGGCGAGCAGGTCGACGACCTTAATACCAGTGACCAAGATTTCGGCAGAGGTAGACTGATCGACGTAGGCCGGAGGCTCGGCGTGGATGGGCAGCTTCTTCTCGTGCTTGATCTCGCCGCGCTCATCGATGGGGTCACCCGTGACGTTCATGATACGCCCGAGCGTACCTTGCCCGACGGGAATCATGATGGGGGAGCCGGTGTCAGTGGCCTTTTGGCCACGCACCAGACCCTCGGTACCGTCCATGGCGATGCATCGCACGATGTTCTCGCCCAAATGTTGCTGTTTTTCTCGTATTAGCTTTCCGTGCAGCCATTGTATTCATCATGATTTTCGTACAGCGACTTCGAGCACGAGCTTTTGACCATTGTTTTCAGTGTTGACGGCCTGGAGAATGGGTGGGAGGACGTCGGTAGGGAATTTCACTGTTGGAGGAGGACACGAAATTAGCTTTGCCGGTCGTCGCCGGGGGTTGCAGCGGAGCTCTCACCGTCCACGACGGCACCGATGACCTGGTGCACCTTGCCCTCCTTCGCATTCTCGGAGCTCTGGAAGCGTTGGGAGGTGATGGGCACGCTGATTTTGGGCTGGAAGGCCTGTCGGAGGCCGGCTGGGCGGATGGTGCGCTGGAAGGCATGGGCGCGGGCTGCGCGCGCAATACCGCTGTTGCGGGGTCAGTGCCATCACCAATGGGCCTGCAAGGGGCTTGTACGCACTTCTTCAGCATCTTGAGGGAGTGACGGATGGCGTAGAGTGGCGATGGGAAGCAATTGGAGCTGTGAGACGGAGCTGGGAGAGCAAAGCAAAGACGGAGAGGAGCAAGAGAGGATTTCCCGGGAGATGCCAAACTCTAATTCGCCTCCGAGGTTTTGCCGGACTTTCTTCCGATCTTCGCCTCACAACAAGGCGTATACTCGTTTGTTGCAGGTGTGTGGCCAAGTCGTCGTCCTCGCCAATCTCCTTCATTGCATGCCGCGTATCCATCCAGGACTGATTCGCAGAACCCATGCAACTAGCCCGCTCGTCGCGAGATTGCTGCCAATATGTAGAGATCTACGCTCGAGCTACCGGGAGCTGACCTGGCTGAGGGATCATGCACAACATATCTGCAGAAATGCTCCTCTACAGAACGCCAATCGACTACTCCAAAGCTATGTTCTAAGAAGATCACGAGGCGAACCATTGCAATACATCTTGGGGACTGAGTACTTCGGTCCGCTCGAGATTCAATGCCGACCTGGCGTATTGATCCCAAGGTCTGTTCACTTATCTGTGCCACTGCTTCATTTTATCTGATTGTTTGTATAGACAAGAGACTGCGGCCTCTGTCACACATCTCGTCAACCTTCTCTCTTCTGCCGGCAAGACATTACCTCCTCGACTTCGTGTACTTGATCTTTGCACGGGAACGGGGTGTATACCACTGTTGTTCCAGCATGAGTACTATTTTCGACATAAGGGCCAGAACGACAGCTTTCCCCGACTGGATGTTGTGGGCGTAGACAACTCCTCTGTCGCATTGAGACTGGCCGAGAAGAACAAGCGCCTCCAGCTCGCAGCTCTCAGGTGGAGCTCATCGAGCACTTCTACAAAGCATCAATCTCTGAAAGCCATGACCTTCATGTACGCCGATGTGTTGAGAGGGGAGGAAACTCTCCAGCTGGGTACATTCGACATCCTGATCTCGAACCCGCCCTACATCTCCAGCACGGACTACTGGCGCAATACATCCCCCTCAGTCCGCAAGTTCGAACCACACGAGGCTCTTGTGCCTCCTGCGAACGCTAACGGCTCCTTGAACGACGCTCATGACGGCGATTTATTTTACCACCACCTACATGATATTGCTCTCCGAGTCAATGCTCAGATTGTTCTCCTCGAAGTCGCGGATCTAGAACAAGCCCACCGCGTGTCTCGCGCTCTCAATGGGCCATGGGATGGCGTTGAGATCTGGCGAGATGAGCCAGCAGCCCGTGACGAAAATGAAAACACCGTTTGCAGTAGCCACTTGGGCAGCGCAAGTATACCAATCCTCGGCTTGGGGAATGGAAGGTCGGTTTTCGCTTATCGTGGCCGCGGTGCAGCTTGGCTTGGAAAGTAAAATCGGATGTCACGATACTCCAAACCGATGAGAGGGTGTTTTTTTAAGCAAGGAAGCAAATCCCATTAGACATTACTATATCTGGCAACTCCAAAACGCCGTTTCCCGCTATGATGTTTCCCAAGAACGCTCCACATTACCCGGTATGCTTCCCAAGAACGCTGCAAACTCACCTGACTTACCCTGATCAATGCCGTGCTCGCCAGTCCAGTCACATCTCCTCATCAAGACCGCCACCGACCTCCTCAACCTCCTCAACCTCCTCATCCTCCTCGATCTCCTCATCCTCCTCAAGCTCCTCATCCTCCTCGATCTCCTCATCCTCCTCAAGCTCCTCATCCTCCTCATCAACACTCAACCCAACAAAGTCATCGGCACTGCGAAGCACCCCAATCTCCGCCCTCAGCATCGCCTCAGACATCCGTAGCGTCCTGGCGACGCCCGAAAGGTTGGCCTCGACGTCGACATCCGGCAGCTCCGACAGGACTTGCAATAGCTCTTGGGTCTTTTGGTACCAGAGGCGAATGACCTCTTTTTTGTGTTGCGCTTTGGCTTTGGCGTGCTTGTCTTTGGGGACGAGGATTTGCGCTGCGTCCATGTCCTCGTCGCTGTAGCCGGAGAGACTGAGGGGGCTGATGTCTCCGGTTGCACTGCCTTCGTACACGGGAGAGTGGGTGGGAGTCGATGGGTTGGCTGCAGCTTGCGTGTTCAGGTTGATGGTGCTCATAGCGAGGGGAAGGTTGGCTGCGTCGCTGTCTTTGTCGTTGCTCTCCATCGGCTCAGACGATTTATGGACACTCGGGGCTTTCACGAAGCTGGGTCCAGCACCGTTGAATCTCCGCATGAACGTACCGACCGATTGGCCGCCTTTGCTGGGTCGATTCTGGGCATGCGAGGGGTTTGAGATGAATTTCTTTTGAAGCTTGCTCCGGGTATCTGCCTTGGGCGGCGATCCCTTTCCGTGCTTCATGCCGTGAAGAGCCACTTCATCGATCTCCTCGCTCGTCATACTGCTGACTGACATGCGTCTCCCGAAGAATTGAAGATCCAGGTTAGCCTTGGCAGCCCGGAGGTTCTCGCGAACGGTCGCAGCAGCGATCTTGCCCTTCCCTTTACCTTGGTAGGAGGGCTCGGAGAGGATGATGCGATTGAGAAACTCACTTTGGGCAGCTTTGATCTCAGGATCTGTGTCTTTGGCAGCTTCCGTTCCCCAAACCTGGTCGAAGAGCGCCACCGTTGCTGTGTCTTTCTTCGTCAACCCGGCGATTGCGTTGCGTCTGTTCGATTGGGTACGGTAAGCGTTGGCTTTGGTGACTGCAGCTCGATGGTTAGTGAGCACAATCGGGAGCCGGGCCTTACCTTTGCCCTGGTATGGGGGCTCAATCCGTGGTCCCATGACTGTGTCTTGGTTGGATTGGGTTGTCGGCGAGGAAGAGAGGTCTGGGAGGCGGAGTGTAGAGAGTCTGGAGGTGTCGGAGTGGAAATAAAGTTGAAAAGTTGCCTTTGCGAACGGTGGGCGAAGAGAGCGAGTCGATCGAGATTGCGTTGGAGAGTGGTGGCGGTTGGGGCCCGTCGATGTGGGCTGTCCCTCAATGCACAACAATCTTGCCGGTGCAGTCTCGATTTCGTACGCTGTTTTCGTTCTTGTGTTCGTGCGGGAAGAGGAAAGACTTCTCAGGATCGAGAGAAGAGGACAACATATATAGAAGGAGAAAGGCCTGAATCCAACAAAGGAACAAAGGATGCTCATGGGTGAAGAAGAAGTCCTTCACACTGTGTCTTATTTTAACCATGGCTCTTTGTCAGGGTGAAATGAAAATGGGTTGACATTGTCATTCACCATTGTCATCCGGTCATTCACCCGGACTCGTTACAATGCCCGACTTACGCATTCTCATCGACTAGAATGGGTGAGAGAGGCCTTGCAGATCGATCGCAAGGCTCTGAGTATGCAGGTAGATGTCCGGAGAGTAGTGGTATTGGCATCTCGGCCTGCAACGAGCTTGTACATCCTAGATGTCAAATAGAGACTTTGTCACATTTCGTGACCTTCATAATAAAAGATCTTAGGGCAAATGTAGTTGTTGGATGAGGTGAAGTGTCAAGAGTCGCTCCAGCCCTCCGAATTTCGGCAGAGCCTCGGCTCGTCGTGGCCATTCCATCGACGGCGCGTTCACATGCTGCCCTCCTCACCCTTTCGTCCATCGACATCACACCCTCATCGAGTCTGCCCTCCTCGACACCATGGAGCAGCTCAAGCACGCCGCCGACCACACCAAAGTCGTCGTCCGACTGCCCGAGAAATGGCTGAACATGTACAGCGACTTCATCACCAAGAACGCCGGCGCGGTGGGCCAGGTAGAGGGCGCGTTGCGCTCCATTGCCTACATCATCCCCGGCCGCTTCAGAGAATCCGAGCTTGCGTCTGAATCGCTCAATTCCTCCGTCCAGCTCCTCTCGCTCTACCATGACTCCCTCCTCACACGCGCGCTGGCGCATTCGCTGCAGCAGAAGCAGCACCAGAGCCCGCATAACCGCTACACGCGCTACTACTGCTCGCGAAGTCCCACCTACCGACGCACGGCGACGATGCTGCAGGTGGTGCAGTACACCGAGCTGCTACTGGAGATGATGGCGAAGCGAAGAGGAGAGAAGACGAGATGGAGGGTGGTAGTGCTGCTGGAGGCGATCAAAGCGTTGTGTCGATTGGTGCTGATGCGACTGACGAACTCGCGACCGCTGCTCAGTCCGCCACTGCCCGAGCGAGAGCCTATGGAGGAAAAGGCGGAGGAGGAGACGATACACAGTCCGCCATCGGAGACGACTACATTCTCGGAAGCGGGCAGTGAGCAGTGGACCATGCCGCGCACATCTCTTACCCTACCGCCTCTCCCGACATCCAACGACATCTCATCGTATTTGATGTCCAAAGTGCTCACCGCCGACGACATCAAACCGCCCAAAGCGCTTCTTCATCGCGTTAGCGGGATTGGCGAGGCAGCGGAGATCATGTACATTCTGCGCCCCGTCATCTACGCCGCCGCCATGTCATACTGGAGCCAACGAGATGAAGGGAAGCGTAAGGCAGACTGGCGGCCGTGGTTACTCGGCATCAGCATCGAATACGCCGCGCGACAACTTGCAAAGAAGGACCTCGAAAGCAGACGACCTGGCGGCGCAAGAGGACTCACGCAGCTGGAGAAGGAGGAGTTGAAGCGACGAGGGTGGGCGCTGAGCTGGTGGGCGATGCGCGGCACATTTTATGAGAATGTCACCAAGGGAATGATCCAAGGGTTTGCGAAGAAGCTGCAGAACAAGCCGCTGCTGGACATGGTGGGCAATTTGCTGCAGGACTACGAGTATCTTTGGGACGACTTTTACTTCAGCACATCTACTATGTAAGGGTAGCAGGCAGGGAGCGTTGCTGCTTATTGTCGGGCTTTCGGGGTAGCAAGCGTTGGTGTCCATGGATATGATGTGAATGGGACGGACGTCTTTGTTCTCTGGGATCTGTCATTCTTGATTTAATTCCAGCAACTAAAGCGGCACGCAATCCGGGCTTCTTTGTTGGTGAGCGTGAGACGATAACATATAATCACGTGCTGGCTGGGTGGTGCATGTGACTCGTTGCTTACATACGCGAAGCGGGCGAAGTGGCGGTGTCGCTGTCCCGTCCTGTCCTACCCCACCCTCCGCCTCCCTCCCAGGCATCACCTTCCCGCGTCACCCTGCCTTCACCAACCATCCCCTATCGACCTACAATCCATCCTCTCAACCCGCCTGCACCCGAACAACACCTTCTACCAAGTGAACTCCAAGCTGTACGCCTGTTACAGCACGCGAATACGCTTATCGGTCGCACTCCACCAGCGTCACCGCGTCCGGCACCCACTCCAGCAAGATGCGTTCCAAGTTCAAGGATGAGCGTAAGCGAGCCCCGACGGCAGCCAGGCAAGACAGCGTGCTGATCAGCTGTGTGAACAGATCCCTTTGAGAAGCGCAAGGTCAGTGCTGCCACGCCTTCACACCTCACCACCCCCACCACCCACCCAGCTCCGTACTGACCCCAGCACAGGCCGAAGCAGAGAGGATCCGCAGCAAGTAAGTACCGCCTCTACCCCCTCTGAAACCCCCCCTCTTTCGCCTCCTTTCCACCCGACTAACCCGTCCCCCGCCCCAGGTACTCCGACCGCATCCCCGTCATCTGCGAGAAGGTGGAGAAGAGCGACATTGCGACGATCGACAAGAAGAAGTACCTCGTCCCCGCCGACCTCACCGTCGGCCAGTTCGTCTACGTCATCCGCAAGCGCATCAAGTTGAGCCCCGAAAAGGCCATCTTCATCTTCGTCGACGAGGTGCTGCCGCCGACTGCTGCGCTCATGAGCAGCATCTACGAGGAGCACAAGGATGAGGACGGATTCCTTTACATCACGTACGTGGCTTGTCCGGAAAGCGTGAGTGTGACTCAAGGCTGACTTGTTATTGTAGCTACTCCGGCGAGAACACCTTCGGCGAGTCTTCGTAAAGCGCAAACGATGAATGGAACAAGCGGCGCTTGAGAGGACGAGAAGGATATCTTGCGACGAGGTTATGGCGATGGGCTTGATTTTCATATGGTGCAAGAGCTGGCAAATACGGATCCTCAATCACAGATACAAACCGGGGCGGAACGGGCAAGACACACGCGGCTGAAAGCTCGACGACGACAGTCGTATCGGACTGTGTGCTCGACCTACAACTCTAGGAGCACGTCCAGGTAGCTGCGAATCCCTCTACCCCATGCTCGACCCGTTTCTGCCTTCCCTATTCCCTGCAGTCTATCGTTGTCATATGACGCGGGCGCCTACACTGCTTGACTCATGCGTACGGGTCATACACCTTGTGAACGTGGACACGCAATGTCCTGCTGCTTATGAGCCTGTCTCAGTCATACTCAGCCTGCCCTAATGATCGTCTTCACATTTCATCAACCACATCAACCTACGAGCCTGTTCTCACGTCTCGACCTAAGCTGCCTCTGCCTAAGAATCTTCCCTGTCACAAATTGCTCATAGCCGGCTCGATGAACAAGAAGTGCCGTTCACGGCACGATGACTGTAATTACATTCCCTTTCCAACAGATATAGCATGCTCGGCGAAACGTCGTCACAACCTCCATCGTCTACATATTGAATCATCTGCCCATGCCGGTCAACCAATGATCCGCAGCATCTACTAGATCTGTTGGTCGGCGGCCACAAAAATGCAAACCTGTTGGGGTCCTACGAGTCTCGCCTTGCTTTCCTCCTGTGAAAAGGAGTTTGTTTTTTTGGTCTTTTGGCCGCAGGTCCTGGGTTCGAGTCGGAGTGGGTGCTTTGTTTTTTGTCTCGTTGGACGATTGTTCATGTTGTGTTCAACACGAATGCTCCAATCGCTCGCTTAGTCACCTTTCGAGCTTCACCTCAACTTGCATCGAACAAGCACTCCAATCTAAACAGACACTCCACCATCTCCACCAAAGATAACATCGCCATCCATCCCATCAGCTTGTTGAAGTGTCGCAATGTCAATCCCCTACATCATCTCAAAGTACCACTCGCCTCCCCGCTTCTCCCATCTCCCCCGTCCCAAAACTAACCACCCCTCCCGAAACCGCAGACGTCTCGACCCCATTTTCGCCCTGAGCGTAGGCATCGCCGCCGCTGCTGTGCGCATTAATCGCGAGGAGAAGGAGAAGGGGAACACGACGCAGGAGTCTGTGCGGAGTTTGAGGAGGAGGTGGGATTTGTTGTTTGAGAGGGAGGAGGTGGGGGTTGGTGCTGGTGCTGGGGGGAAGATGGATGGGAAGAGGGCGGGGTGAGGGCTGGTGTGGTTGATGGGGACAAATTGGAAGCTTGCGCAGTCTGGCGAGGGACGTCGACTCCGAGAATGGATCAGAGCAAGGATGACTCGTTGATGCGGACATGAACAGAAGGTCATGGCTTCGCGGGACGAAGTGCCGATGGCTTTGCGGGAGCATTTGTGGTGGCTTCTGCGCGACTTGTCCCTGAAGGATACGCAAACCTCTACGCTAATAGTATGCATGGGGCCTGTGACCATGCATGGCATACACCGCTATCAGGACGCAAAGCCTCTAGAGGACGCGCTGCGCTTGTTCAAAGGATCAAGGAGATCCGAGAAAGAGGCAGACTCTCGGGGACATCATCTCAAGAAATCAACACCTGCTCCTCCTCCCACCACCGCCGAAACACTTTCAGCCTCTCCGTCCTCTCCCTCGCCAACCGCCTCCCCGACTCCGTCTTCATCATCCCCTCCAACCTCTCTAACTTCTCCCCAAAATGGTCAATAGAGGTCTCCAACCCCCTCTCCGACGAAATCTTCGCCGCCGTAAAGGCAAAAGTCCGTGCAATGCCCACGGCACCAATAGCATCCAAGCGATCCGCATCCTGCACAATGGCCAGCTCAGGGTGCGAGTTGAGGATGGCCTGCACGAGCTGCGGCCGCTTGACTTCTTTCGAGTACGACACGTGCTCCACGATGAGCGCTACTTTGGCTATCAAGGCAGGCGGACACCCATGCTTCTGTAATACCTGATCGATCATGTGCTCCGCGCTCTCGCCTGGCTGGACGTATTTCGCATCGCCGACGTCATGGAGCAGGGCGGCGAGGACGATGGTTTGGTTGTCGAATTCCTTGTCTGGGTTTTCACGCTGTTCTTCGCGTAAAATGTGGTTTGCTAGTGCTTCTACGCGTAAAATGTGGTTGAAGTCGTGCGAGGCATCGAAGCGGGACATGTATTGTTTGACGTAGTCGTAGACTCCTTTGTATAGTTCTGAGCTTTCGAAGGTCCTTGAGCTGGTTGTTGGTGATGATGGGCTGTCCGGGTTGCCTCCATGGACGGATCCGTTCGAGAGATGAAGGGCTTCCATTGTATCTAGATAAGCGGGATTTCGCAATCTAGTGTTGGGTATATTTAGTTGAAAGTGGTCAACAGATCATCATCGCAAACGCGTGAATCTCAACTTCACGTAATCGGTCTTGCGTGGCTGAAGCAGCCTTGAGCCGCAGTCTTGGCACGTCCAGCCAAAAGTTTGGGGAAGCCATCCGCGGCGAACTTCACCAAACGACCCGTCCATCTTGTGCGCCACAACTCATCCCCCCATCCTCCACCATGCCTGCCACGACCAAGGAAACGCTCGAGTACATCAACAAGAGTGTCATCATCGCTCCGGTGGGTGCGCCAGATCTGCAAACCCCCGGCACGTGGCGCTAACATAGCAGCACAGCTTGTCCTCCTCTCCGCAGCAGATCACTACGGCAGATCACCCAAAGGATCCAAGAGACGGGTTGTCGGCGTGTTATTAGGACAGAATGAGGGCACGAGCGTGCGGGTGTCCAACAGCTTTGCTGGTAAGATGCGCAAACATGTCGCAAGTGGCGTGGTGATGGCAGACACAGTCCTAACGAGTCCAACCTACAGTGCCCTTCGAAGAAGATGACAAGGACCCCTCTGTGTGGTTCCTGGACCACAACTACGTCGAGTCGATGAACGACATGTTCAAGAAGGTCAATGCGAGGGAGAAGCTGATCGGATGGTATCACACCGGGCCCAAGCTACGGGCGAGCGATTTGGAGATCAACGAGCTGTTCAAGCGATACACCCCCAACCCACTTCTTGTCATCGTCGACGTCCAGCCCAGGGATATGGGCGTGCCGACTGATGCCTATTTTGCGGTGGAGGAGATCAAAGATGTGAGTGTGGTCGGGATACGCTGATTTGTATAATGACTAATCACACACTTCAGGACGGCACAACCACCGCAAAGACCTTTGTCCACACCCCGAGCATCATCGAAGCAGAGGAAGCAGAGGAGATTGGCGTGGAGCATCTCTTGCGCGACATCCGCGATGTGGCGGTCGGCACGCTGAGCACGCGCATCACCTCCCAACTGCAATCGCTGCAAGGCCTACACTACCGCCTGCAAGACATCGGCCGATACCTGCAGAAAGTGCTCGACGGCGACCTCCCCGTCAACCACGCGATCCTCGGCAACCTGCAAGATGTCTTCAACCTCCTCCCCAACCTCAGCACCCCCAAAGCCGCAATCCCCAAAGACGGCGCGACGGTGAACGGCGGCACAGTCAACGGCGGCCATCTCACCGCAGGCCTGTCGGAGAACACAGAGCTGGCCAGAGCCATGAGCGTGAAGACCAACGACCAACTGATGGCCATCTACCTGTCGAGCTTAATACGCGCCATCACCGCTTTCCACGACCTGATTGAGAACAAGATCCAGAACAAGCGGACGCAGGAGGACGAGGATGCGAAGAAGCGGGAGCGGGAGGAGGAAGAGGATAAGGTGGAGAAGGAGCTGCAGCTGCAGGAGAAGATGATGTTGAATGGGACGAGCGAGAAGGCGGACAAGGAGGCCAAGGGAAGTGAGGAGAAGGAAGAAAAGGGGAAGAAGAAGGGCTGAGGAGGTGTGTTTGATACAGGGAGATCGTTTCATGGCATTGCATAGGTGCTGGGCGTCAGGAGCATGAAGCGCAACAGCGCCGCGAAGAGAGCGTGTGACGCTTCCAAGCGTTTCGTTCGCAGACGTATGTATGAGAATAACAACCGGCCCTCTCCTGCGCCTCCTACCTCAGTCACCCCATCCTGCTGCCCAGCCCGCTAGTTCCTCCGCTCCAACCTCGCGCTCCTCCGCGGCTCCAGCAAAGAGACTGCTGTGCTCGACAAGAAGGCAAGCAAGCAGATGCTTACACACAGGCGGCATGGCAGCAGTAGGGAGATTGATGAGATCTCCTCCAAACGTCCACTTCTCTCGTCGAGAATCAGGCAATTGTCGCCTCGAATCTGGGTTAGTCTCCCCTGGCGTGTGAATGGCAGCAGCAGTAGCAGGAAAAGCCGCAAACGCAAACGCAGGACACGAACAACTCCACGCCTCCAAGCGGACTTCATAGCAAGCAACAGCAGGCTGAGCGTACTTCACCCCACGATAACCCCGACTGGAAAGAACCTGAGCGGATCTCACCACGTATACATCCGCGCGCCGCCGTCCCAAAGCGAAGCCAGAGGCTGGAAATCGACTTCCGGGCGTGGGGTCCGGGTGATGAAGCGCAGGACTTTGTCCGTCCAGATTTTGGCTTTGATGAGGAGGCGGATGCGGATGGTGTGGGGGTTGAGGTTGCTTGTTGTCCAGGCGCGCAGGCGATGGCGATGAGGCTGGATTGGGGTGTGGTAGGTTGGGTAGTGGCCGAAGTTCTCCAGGGCGCGGATTTTGGCTGACTGCGTAGGGTGTTCGGGGAGGATGTCTGGGAAGAGGGTGAGGATTGGAGGGAGCTTGGGTGTGCGGTCCTTCATTTTGGTTGTGCTGAGGGTGTGCTTGGTTGAGAATGAGACGAGTGATGAGGTTGCGGTCGAGCAGATCGAGGGCGGGGAGGAGCTCGTTGGGAAAGAGGACGTGCAGAGTGAGGAGGGCGTTTTGGAGATGTGGAGTTTGGTTGATGAGAGGGTTCGCGGGTTGTTCGGCTGACGATTCGCCGTCTTGAGACTGGATGGATGAGATGAGAGATGCGATGATCTCGCGTGGGTTTGGTGGAGATGTCATTTCTGCAGCAAAATGGGTGGCTGGCAGACGTCGCCGTTTGTCAAGTGAGGTTGACTGGCGGAGCGAAAGTCGATAGTGGAGTTCTCGACGGCTCCATAGTAGTGTGAGGATACCATGTTGCGACTCATCTGGTAATTCCTCGTCCTTGTAATCCGAGAGGTGTCCACTTAAGCTATCTTGGTTTGTCTTTCAAGTTATGGTCAAGACCTGGCCTTCAGGTGAGGTTGAGAGTTGACATTCAGTCCTTCACGTCGTCCAGCCTCAGGGAGAGGATAAGACGACACTGCTTGCCCGTTGCGAGCCGTCACGGGCCTACATGAGGAACTGGTAACACATTGTGCTCCTCTTCTGGGCCGCTCACGGCACGAAGTGAAGTGAAACGAAAAGATTCCACGTGACCGACGGGAAGGGATCGTTGATTAGTCAGCTGTCGTCGAGCTCACGTCCTCCAGTCACAGCAATACAACCTTGCTCCTGATCATTGCAAGGACGACGCGGTCATCTGCAGCATCTGTTCGACGAACGTAAGGGTCTCTAAACTCCACTCGATCAGCAGATCAGACCTGAACGCGGCATTGCCAGCCTCCACCACCGTCCGCGGGTTCTCCACTACGAGCTCCAGGTTCGGACACGCTGCACATATCGGTGAGCTGTAGAGTTTTGATCGCACACACCGACTCAGCGATAGCGAAAGCTTGCAGGTTCGTTTTGAGAGCTCAGCTACGCATCTGCGTCGCGGAATGGCCATTCATGCAGGCGCAAGGCTTAGCTTTGCATTGGCGTCTACATTCATTCTGTGTACTTTCCTAATCAGGGCACTACACTTCTTCCGTCGTGCTTCAGTCCGTTGCGACATGCATTGGCTTTGCAACACTACAGCATCACGGTGGCGACCGCGGAGGTCGTATATGAAGCCGAAAATGCCGATGCTGTACTCGCATTCGACACTCATCTCTCAGACATTCTTCAAACCACAACATGGCTCAGCCAGCCTCTCTCAAACCGCAATACGGACACCGCCTGGTCCCTTCTCTTATCGATGAGCAGGCTGAACGGAACCCGGATGGAGTCTATGCTCTCGTACCACGGTCAAGTGCAGTCGCTGATGGTTTGATTAAAGTCAACTTTCAGCAGCTAGCACCAATCGTGGACACAGTGGCATTCTGGTTGACAAAAAATGTACTACAAAGCAAGGATGACGTCCTTGCGTACATCGGACCAATCGACCTCAGATATCACATCATGACGCTCGCCGCATCGAAGACTGGACATCAGGTAACGATCTCCATAGTACAAGTATGGAAACGATGGTTTCTGATTATTCCGCAGATCCTGCTTCCCTCTCCGAGAAATACAATCGAGGCTCAACACCGATTGTTCACGCTCACTAATTGCTCAGTCCTACTGCACGATGCCAATATCAAGTCCCAAGAATTGCTAGTGGGCAACATGGCGGACATCCGCGCCGTTGCGGTCCCGTCTCTGATTGATATGCTGAGTTTCACGCGGGGCCAGAAGTATCCATACGACAAATCATTCGACGAAGGGAAACTCGACCCTTTTGCCATATTGCACACTTCCGGTAAGGTGGATGCTCTCGGATATATACTTGGCGATGGAGCTGACCAGACAGGTTCTACTGGGATCCCCAAGCCTATACGATGCTCGTTGGGATGGGCCAGCACTATCGATGCGAAGAACGCTCATCCGGGAGTCGACGGCTTGACCATGCAGCCAGAATACTTTCGAAAGAAGACGATTCTTGTGGGTAGTTGGGCCACGTGCCGGTTGGACTATGACTAACATCTCATACACAGGTAGCACTGCCATTCTTCCATGTACGTTTGTCGGACGGAGAGCTTCCAACCAACCTAATACTTCTATAGGCCGGCGGAATCGCCCTCGGTTTCCTGGGCCCGTTGTTCTACGACTACACTGTGATGACCGTCCCTAGCGGAGTCCCCATAAGCACTCCATTGATCGAAGACATGCTCGAGGCCTACAAGCCAGACATGGTGTTCATGGCCCCTTCCCTACTAGGAGAATTCGCTCGTGGCCAGAATGGCTTGGCAAGGCTCTCGAAGCTCGAGGCTGTAGGCTACACCGGAGGGCCGCTTGCCCATGACGTTGGAGAAGAGATAAGCAAAGTCACGATGCTAATCAACAGCTGCGGCTCGACGGAGATTCTCATGGCCCCTACGCTGCAACACTACGCCAACGAGGATTGGGAGTACCACTACTTCGACCCTGGCATGAAGGGGATAGAGTTCCGCGATCGCGGCGGAGGAGTCTACGAACAATTCATCGTTCGCCACGAATCGACCGACCCCTACCACGCTGCTTGGTATACTTTCCCAGATCTGAACGAACTCCCCATGCATGACTTGTACGCAAAGCATCCTTCTCGGCCTCATCACTGGAAGAACATCGGCCGGTCAGACGACATTATCGTCTTCTCCAACGGCGAGAAGATCAATCCCGTAGACATGGAGAGCCATCTCCAGAACTCACCGCTAGTCAAGGGGGCGCTGATTGTCGGGCAAGGACAATTCCATTCAGCCGCCATCATTGAGCTTCAATCAGCTGCTAGGGGAATGTCGGAGCCTGATATCACCGACGAGATGTGGCATCTCGTCAAACACGCGAATGACCTTGTCCCCGCGCATGGCAGGATCTTCAGCAAGGACCACATTATGATCGCACCGGCTGAGAAATCATTTCTTCGAGCGGGGAAAGGCACCATCCAGCGACGAGCAACGGTAGAGTTCTTTGGTCCTGAGATTGAAGAACTGTTTGCGCGCACTAGCGAGGCCGCTCTGCCACAGAGTGGAAAAGACGACCAACCCGCCGAAGTGATCGACATTACACAGCCTGTAGAGGAAGTGACCATCACGATCCAGTCTTTGATCGAACACACGCTAGGAATCAAAGGTCTCGACACTGACATCGATCTCTTCGTCGCCTACGGTGTCGACTCTCTGGCGGTAGTCAGGATTGTCAAAGCGCTCAGACTCGCCGTCACCGCTGGTTCTTCCGCAACGCCTGAGATGCTCGCCGTGACGGCTGCCATCGACAATCACTTTGTATACCGGCATTCGACGTGTAGGAAGCTCTCATCGGCACTGCGGGAACTCTCATCTGCTCACGAGACGAATGGCAACGGCAACTCCAGTGCGGAGGAAGTGCGCCGCCTCTTTGCCAAATATACTGCAGATATCCTTCCCAGGTCTCCCAGAGTAGAGGCAGAAAGTCAGACACGCAAGCCTGAGACTGTCATCCTTACCGGCAGCTCTGGGTCTCTGGGGATATACATCTTACACGAGCTCTTGACGTCTCCCAGCCTCCAAATCCGAAAGGTGTACTGTCTGAACCGTCGACTGGACGCCGGGAGGATCCAGGCTGAGCGCCACGCAGCCAAAGGACTCGAAACGTCCTTCGATTCGCGGGTGGTGTTCCTCGCCATCGATATCGGACAACCTCACCTCGGCCTCAACGACGAGGACTACAAAACACTCATGAAAGAGACGTCCCTCATCATTCACAACCAATGGCAGGTCAACTTCAATCTAGGCCTGGAATCCTTCGAGCCACAGGTTGCCGGCGTGCGACACTTGATCGACCTGGCCGCCGCGGCGCCTCTCCAGCCTCCAATCATCTTCACGTCCAGCATTAGCGTCGCCTCGCACTGGCAGGCGCACCACGACCGAGACGAGGAGGTCCCCGAGACCGCTATCGAGGACTGGACGGCGCCTGAAGCGCAAGGCTACGGCGAATCGAAATTCGTCAGCGAGCAAATTCTCGAGCGAGCAAGTCAGATGAACCACGCTTCGAGTGTCGTATTGCGAATCGGGCAGATTACTGGGCCCGTCACTACTGGAGACAAAGGCATCTGGAACAAGCAGGAGTGGTTTCCGTCCCTCATCGCGAGTTCGAAATTCCTCAAACAGCTGCCGGACTCGATTGCTGGGCAGAACGAGATACGCTGGATCCCTGTGGACTTAGTGGCGCGGACCATCATCGAGATCTCCGAGAGCAGCCTGAAGAGCGCCTCGAGTGGAAGCTGCACGGCGCGATTCTACGACATTTTGAACCCGAGCGCATGCGAGTGGAGCGAATTGGTGCCTGAGGTTCAGCACTGTTTAGAGGCGCAGGGTTGCGCGGTCAAGACGGTCAGCCTGGAGAGCTGGATTCTCGCGCTGCAGGCTAGTGCGGCCGATGGCGAGGAGGCGTCGGATTTGAATCCGGCGATTAAGCTGCTGGAGTTTTTTGAGAGTTTGCAGAGCGGGAGCTATGGTGCTCATTTTCACGTGGGCAACGCGGTTCCTTTGAGTGCTACGTTGGGGTCTTTGAAGGCTGTTAGCAGGGAGTGGATGGAGATTTGGTTCCGGCAGTGGAATTGAGAGGGGATGTCAAGTCCGGTGTTGATCGGCTGTTTGATGCCAGATGAGCAAATGCTTAGATTGCGGGCAATCAAGAATCACGTGAAGTCCAACACGGAAAGAAGGCACGTGACTGCGTGCCGTGGAGGTGACCAGGGTTTCCCGATTGGGCCAATGGCTACTGCCTTGCAGGGAAGTGACCGTTGGTTTCGCCACTCCGCGTCAAACGATGACGAGAGCATTTATCCTGCTCGCGTCAACTCTGCGACATCTGGGGCGGGAGACGTTTCGACTTTGCATATTGCGTGAGGTAGGCTCGTCACCAGCGGTCAGCAAGCATCATCATGATCGTTGAGGACAAAGATCTTGATTGCGACGGCTGCGATCACATGCAGAAGAGGGCATCATTGGTTGTGCGCATAATAAGACTTACTACGCGTGAGAAGTTACCGCTCACACTTCCAATTGTCCGTCTAGCCTCTCGCTCGATTTGTGCATGCATTGGAGCATTCAATGGCGGGTGGCGAAACATTCGATACGGATTGGAGCATGTGACCAAGCCGGATGTCGTACGTCCATGGATAATCCCATCGGAAGCCCGTGAATAAGGGCGGTTCGGACAGACACTTATCCGTACGTTATGTAAAGACTGCCCTGCCCTGCGTCACCTCGCTTGCACGACGGGGGATCTGGGGTGCATGTTTGCCATTGGACATGGCGTGGCAAGTGTAGGGGTACGCATGTATGATACGTAGAGAGTCTGGGCGAGGCGAGGTCATTGGGTGTGGCGCAGCAGCGTCGAAGCGGCGAGTAGCGCGTGGAATGCGCATTCGATACTGGTACGTACGAGAAGGTCGTCGATGATGAATGAGAGTGGAACGGCTAAGAATAGATGACGACGCGGGAATCGTGCAATGCTGCGGTCATCATGCTCGTATGATGGGATGAGATGAGATGATTGCGGACGGAATGAACGGAGTAGGAGACGGCGAACGGCCGTGGCGGAGGAGTCGGCCGAAGCACGGGGCTTGGCGGTGGAAGGGTACGGCACGGACGAGGAAGTGTGGCGAAACCGCCAAGCCGGAGTGTGATGTCGCCTTTGTTCCGTGCGGTGGTGTGCACTAGCATTCGATGTGGGCGAAAAGTGGGATGAGTCACTTGCGAACCGCGCGCGCTTGTCACTGGTACACGTCCGCAACATGAGTTCCAGCCCACGCATCCCCCCTCCGGCTTACCCAATCTACCTCATGTCCAGGTGGCCAGCTGGACAGAGCAGGAGCGAGGGAGCCAATCACCGCCTTCCATTCCTGGATGATGCCTTTCCAGCGCCTTCTCTCTCGGCGGGCGGCGCTCGCTAAGCGCCCGTCATCCCTCTCGCCCAACTCGCTCCATCGCCGTGTCATGTGCGCATTCACGCGGCCCAGTCCAGTGCCAGGCAGTCCAATGCAATGCCTCCCCCATTGACCCCTTGGCGAATGGTCATTGATGCCAGCGCAGGCTAAGTCTCTCTCTCTTTCCCTCGCAGTCATCATCCTTGGCTGCCTAGTTCGCTCTCGCCTCCCACTCACGCACGCATCCCACTATTCTCGCCGCTCCCTCCCCCGGCGATTGTAGCCTAGCACGCACACTCACCTCAGACAGCCTCACAGTCACACAAGACATTCCCTTCCGTCGCTGCCTGCTGACTTCAAAAGGCCGCCTGCTCCCCGGTCTCACCATTCCCCCGACTTTCGCATTCGCCCACCGCAGTCACCACCCCTCAATCTCACCCACGGACTTACGCGGACTTCACGCCCCGACGCCATTGTTAAGCAGCACAATATAAGACGCAGCACCGCCACCCTGCCCCATCCCACTCTCTTGCGCCCGACTTGATTCTTACATCCTCATGACCTCCCACGATTCCTCACACTCTCCTCTACCCTCCCCCTCTACCACTACCACCACCATGGCCGCTCAGCACACCAAGCACATCACTGCTCTGCAGTCCGCAGGCTATCTCTTCACCCCACCCGAGAACACGGTCGACTCCTTCTCCCACCAAGAACTCGACGACGAGGAACTGCAGAAAGAGGTCTTTGAAGGGTGGCGAACGGCAGTCCGACAGCCAGCACAACTGTCCCCCATCGTCCACACCCCGCCCGCCTCGCCCAAGACCACCACCCTCCCCAGCATCACCTCCGCCATCGGCTTCACCGTCTCCGACTCACCCCTCTATCCCGAGCAGACGCCTCGTGCGCGCATCGATTCGCAACAACCGCTGTTTGCGACAGAGCCGTCACTTTCTCCGTCGCCGAAGCAGGCAATCGTCAAGCCGGTCGCATCACCCACGCTCGCCACCCCCGCCCCTGTGCGACAGACCCTCCACTACCCTCACAATCTCGGCGTCACCACCAAGGAGCAAGCGTGGCAGTACTATCAAGATCGCATGGCGGAGTTGCAGAAGATGCGAGGGCCGCGCCTATTGCCGCAGCCCGAGAAGTCACCGAGATGGAATCTGCACAAAGAGGACCGGCGGCAACTCGAGTCGCTGACCCGACCGGCTGGCGTCTCCAAACCGCGACCGGCCGCCGCACGAGTCCCTGCGAAGGTCAAGGCACCCCTCGCGCCGTCCACTCTAGTCAAGGCTGCGCCCTCCAAGCGACGAACACCAAAGGCACGTACGATGCATGAGTTTGTCGACTCCGCCTTCCCGCAACGTGAATCCACCACCAAGCACAAGCGCGCACCCCCGACCAAGAAGGTGGAAGGGGAGAATGTCAACTGGACGGACCTACCAGACTATGCGCCACCGGTCGCCGACCTCGACACCATGCCCAGATCGCTCAAAGTCACCTGGCACGGACATCCGTTGACCCCCACCGATGCCGACGTCGTCCATCTCCACGAACAAGAAGTGGCGGTGGCATCGACGCTGCGGCTGAGCGCGGCCATCTACCTTACCAACAAGCGCAAGATCTTCCAAGCGCGACTGCAGTCACTCAAAGACAATAAGAACTTCACCAAGACTGCGGCGCAGAGCGCGTGCAAGATCGACGTTAACAAGGCCAGTCAGCTGTGGGAGGCGTTCGACCGCGTGGGCTGGTTCAACCCGGAGTGGTTCAAGCAGTGGTTGTGAAGGGGATGTTAGGAGAGAAGATTGCTGAGGCTACTTAATGGATGAGACTGACCATCAGTCGCCGGACGGCTGATCACTATTACTGCGATTTGCTTTTTGTTTTCAATTTGCGAGGGATTGGATTGTTTCAGGCGCCCGGCGGCGCCATACCGGGCATGGAGATTGACTCACGAATGAAGGAGGAAGCGGATGCACGACACATATCGCGGACTTCATGGATATACGATGATGACGACCACGGCAACCGCATATGCAGGTTAGCGTCGGAGGACTCAAGCGTTCGTTTTTACAAGGGAGGGCATACGGACAATTGGAGTTTGCTTTTTCATGGGATGGGTTGGAAGCACGGCGTTTTTGGCACAAGATACCCTCCTCTCGTCTGTAGATTGCTATTTGGAATGGACTCGCTACACTCTATTGAATGAAATCATCCGGCTTTGATTGTTTATTTCCTGCATTGTGAATGTGTAGTTACCTACATGTAGGTAGATTCCAAGAGTCTTGAGGTGCTTGGCGTTGGCGATTCCTCACAGCCTCCCTCCTTCTCAATCGGGCGTCGGCGTAAGATCGTCCAGCCTCCGACCGAGAGACCCTGAACCCGCGGGATCCGCGCCGCCTCCATCGACACTTCATCTCACGTTTCGCGCCATCGTCACGGCTCGAAGCAGCACACCACACCGCCATGTCGACACAAGTGATGGAGCAGTCGCCACCCGACTCGCTCCACGAGGAGCATCCGGACAAGTCCAAGCCCAAGTCGCGGCGGCCAGCGAGTTACGTATCCTCCGCGCGGATGCAGAGGGATGGAGAAGAGTGATGGCTAACACCCCCTCTCCACAACAGATACCGCCTTCCGGCAGCAGCGCCTGAAAGCATGGCAGCCCATCCTCACCCCCAAGACCGTCATCCCCCTCTTCTTCGCCATCGGCATCGTCATGGCCCCCGTCGGCGGCGCCCTCCTCTACGCCAGCTCCAAGGTGCAGGAGATCATCATCGACTACTCCGACTGCGTCGCCTCCGCCCCGACCTGTCCCACCATGGGCCTCGTGCCCAGCGGCAAAGTGTCCGCTAGCTTCAAGAGTGCCACCCCGTCCGGCTCCGAGCCGCGCTGGTGCACCAACACCACCGACGTCCCCTATGGCATCAGCGGCAACTACAAGGTCCCCACCGACACCTGCCACCTGCAGTACTACATCCCCGACACCCTGCACCCGCCCGTCCTCCTCTACTACCAGCTGGAAAACTTCTACCAGAACCACCGGCGCTACGTCAAGTCCTACGACCAGAACCAGCTGCAAGGCCACGCCGTCAGCGCCAGCGACATCAAGTCCGGCGACTGCAGCCCGCTGCAGCTCGGCGAGGACGGCAAGCCCTACTACCCCTGCGGCCTCATCGCCAACTCCCTCTTCAACGACACCTTCTTCTCCCCCGTCCAGCTCGACACCATCGCCAGCAGCGACTCCCAGGCCGTCTACCAAATGACCACCGACGGCATCGCGTGGAGCAGCGACAAGGATCTGTATGGCAAGACGAAGTACAATACCAGCCAGGTGGTGCCGCCGGTGAATTGGCGCAAGAAGTACCCGCGCTATGATGATACCGAGTTCCCGTTTCCCCCGCTGCACACGGATGAGAGCTTCCAGGTGTGGATGCGCACGGCGGGCTTGCCGCTGTTTAGCAAGCTGGCATTGAGGAATGACACGGCGCCTATGCAGGTTGGGCATTACAGCATGACCATTTACGACGGTGAGTTTGATGGGGGAATGAGCATCAAGGGAGATGGGCCATTGCTGACGTGACGACAGACTTCCCCGTCACCATCTACGACGGCAAAAAGTCCGTCCTCATCTCCACCCGCACCGTGATAGGAGGTAAGAACCCCTTCCTCGGCATCGCCTACTTGGTCGTCGGAGGCCTATGTCTCATTCTCGGTGCCGTGTTCACCGTCGTTCAACTCGTGAGGCCCAGGTAAGCCACCTCCCATCGTGCACCGCACTACCTGAACAAAGAAAACGCAGCTAATACGCCACGTGCAGAAAACTCGGCGACCACTCCTACCTGACTTGGAACACCGACACACCCTCCACGGCAACCACAACCGGCCGCTCCCTCCGGCCAGGCGAGTCCGGCGCTTGAACGACACCAAAAACGCTCTTTGTCCCCACGTGGATGTGGATGCACGTCTTTTCCCTTTCATTGTTTGCTGCATAGACGAGAATGATGGGGGTTGGCGTTGGGGATCCTTTTTCCAGACGACTCCGCCGTCGGGGTCTGCTCGATTGGGGTAGGTGTAGGTATGTTTTGTGTACGATTTGATCATTGCCATCTGATGCCTTTGCTCCCTTCTCATGTGCTGCTCATCGGCCGCTGGTCAGATCTGTCATGCCCTCCCAACGGATCCGCGTGCCGCTCCACGCGACATTCCTGTCCAGGCCTCTGCCAGAACAATGCGTCCGTCGCTCATCCTTTATCCCTCCCTCCGCTTTCCGCAACACCTTCTGGAAGTTCGCCGTATCTGGCCATCCCCCTCGGCTGGCGCCTTTGTCTCCCAGCGTCCACGGCTCGCCCGACCGTTTGCAGCTACATTCTTCCTCGCATCAATGCCGACCCTCACTTTGACCATTGCCACGTTCTGGACCTATATAGGGTCTGGCCAAGGCCATCGTCGATATGCTCTCCTCCTCGTTACGGTCGTCTTCCTCGCTCGGTATTTCCTTTCGCTGACATTCCAGGTGTACATACAGTGGACATAACGCAACATTCCTCGGCTCCGGATCTTTTCTTAGCAACACCAACATGAAGACCTTCACCCTCCTCTCCGCCGCGACGGCCGCGCTCGCCAGCCTCGCGTCCGCCAGCACCCTGCGCAACGCAACGCACTTCGTCGACCAGCACAGCCACCAAATCGTGCCGCGCTTCGGCTGCGACGTCGACCTGACCAAAGCGAGCGAGCACTTCAAGCACACCATCGCGCGCATGCACAGCAACAACCCCGCCGCCGCCAACCACGCCTCCGCCCTGGGCACGCGCGCCCCTCGCTCCAAAAAGCAGGCGCGCAAGTTCCAGTTCCCCCTGCGCGTGCCCACATACTTCCACATCATCTCCACCGCCGCGCACAACGGCAGCATCACGCCCAAAATGGTGTCCGCGCAGCTGGGCGAGCTGAACAAAGCGTACAACCCGTACGGCATCTCCTTCGACTTGAAGGCAACAACGTGGACCGTCAACGACGCCTGGGCCACGACCGACTTGTCGGACGCGCAAAACGCCCTCCGCCAAGGCACCTACGACAACCTCAACATCTACTTCCACACCGACCTCTCCGGCGGCCTGCTGGGGACCTGCACCCTCCCCGCCCAGTTACCATCAGACTACACCGCCGCAACGTACATCGCCGACGGCTGCGACGTGAACGCCAACACGATGCCGGGCGGGAGCTTCTACGGGTACAATCTAGGCAAAACGGCCGTGCACGAGACTGGGCATTGGTTGGGGCTGCTGCACACGTTTGAGGGGTACTCGTGCTCCGGGCCGGGGGATTATGTCGCTGACACGCGGGTTGAGGAGGCGAGCACGGATGGGTGCCCGACGCATCCGCCCAAGAACTCGTGTCCGGGTGTGGCTGTGGCGGGCGCGGATCCGATTCATAATTATATGGATTATTCTACTGATGCGTGCTATGAGAGTTTTACTGCCGGGCAGATTCAGAGGGTGCAGGAGTTGTATGGGGAGTATCGGGCGGGGCATTAGGTGCTGTCTTTTTTTTTGGTGGGTTGAGGATGGTTGATTGACGTTTGCATATATCGGCACGACATATAATAACACAACATAATGTAATAATGTATTCATCGAGCAACACAACGAGAGGAAACCGCTTCAACTTCGCTAAGCTCTACCGATGTAATCCTTACATACTACCCACCCACCCATCCATTCATCCCAGTATGAATGCTTGCCATTTCATTTTCCGCCTTACTCCTTTCGAGAAAATGAAAAGCCACTCGTCCTCCGCCTCTCCTTTACCTTCCTTCACCGCCTCTTGCTACGTTCACTCTCCACTCCCTATTCATCCGCCATCTTCCATCCCTCCAACCACCTCAGATGACTCCACTGCTGGTTAGGACCTTCCATACCGAATGAAATCGCCCTAAACAGCCAATAAAGCCCGACAACAGCCGCATACAGCACGCTGAAAAGCGTCCACTGCACGCGCTTCGGCAGCGCACGCGTGTACCAGTCCACGATAAAGCCGGCACACAAGATAGCAAAGTACAGCGCGGGGTAGTAATGATGCACATACGTGACACGCGCCATGGCGAGGAAAGGCAGGTAGTGCAGCACCCATCCGATGACGGGGTAGATGCCGGAGTAATGGAAGTGGTCGACCTGGGCCCACGTGAGCTCGTCGTAGCCGCGCTGCCAGCGAATCAGGTACCACGCGAGCATGGCGACGAAGATGCCGAGCGAGGCGGTCGAGCCCCAGTACACCAGCGGGTTACCGAGCAGGAAGTACTTGACCGTTTCGTCGTCCCAGCTGCACATGCGCAGGCCGACGTTGAGGAGGGGCCATTGCCACGGTGCGGAGGCGAGGTCGTCTTGCTTGTCGGGGTCGGGGACGAGGGCGTTGTTCGAGGTCATCATGGCTACGTTGAGGTGGACGAAGTCGCGGAGGAAGGGGGACTTGTAGGAGCCTGGGTCGCCCGGAGGGACTGGGAGGGTGTTAGTTGAAGCGAGTATGAGGAAGGCATAGGGATGCTTACGCTTCTCGTTCCAGTGAGACTCCACGTTCCAATGCGTGTACACGTCACGCGGCTTGTTAACCTTCACACACGTCGTCTCAATCTGCTTGAAACCCCACTGCGGCAGGTTGACGTTGCCCGCGCGCAAATAACATCCGAGATCGGCATGCTTCAGGCGGAAAGCGGTGGTCAGCGTGCGAATCTTGGAGTAGTCACTCGAGGCGGCATCGTCCACCACCTCGATAATCCAGTGATCTTTCGTGTCGCCCACGGTGGTGTTGCCGTAGCAAGACACTTCGTAATCGCTCTTGGTGACGGGAGCGGAGACCTGGTGAGAATGGAGGTTGCGGCCGGTCTGGGCGTGAACGAAACGAAGGGTGTCGCCGTTGCCGACAAACTTCAGTGGTGCCTCCGGGTCGAACAGCGGCTCATCGCGGTTGGGGTAGAAGAACCAGTCGTTGTTGGCGTCTTTATGGTGGTAGCAAGTGATTTGCTGCTGCTGGGAACCTTCAGGGAAGGTCTGAACGTGCGAGTGGAGGAGTCCACCACCGTAGCCCATGTTCTTGAGCGTGGCGCGCGACCCCAATGCAATCTCGAGCGGACTGTCTTTGCCCACCTCGGTGCCTCGCAGATTCGCCTGGAAAAGCGAGGACATTTGAGCGTCGCCGGGTCCACTGTTCTCAAGGATCAAGAAGTGGATCCAAAAGGAGAACATGTAGACCATCAAGGGGAGGATAATGAGGCCCACCACGCGGAAGCCAACATGCGCCGCCAGCTCGACCTTGGGCATCCTGAGATTGCCAAACTTGTTCCACAGATCTTCAATGGTGTAGAGACCGACGAGCGCTGTGCCGAACATGCCCACCCACTTGACGCTGCACACACAGCCGATGGAGAGACCGCTCATCATCAGCCAGAAGCCCCATTCGGGAGAGAAGGGGTCGTGTCGCTGGTTGTGGAACTTGGCCCAGGTGAAGACGGTGGTGAAGGTGAAGAAGAGCAGCATGCTGTCGAGCAGGATGAATCGGCTGATGGTGGTGTAGCTGTTCTCGCACAACACCATGGCGGTAATCAGCCACACGGTCGGCCGCTTGAAATGCAGCTCCTTGGCCGTGAAGTAGGCGAGGGGAATGCACAGCGCGCCGAAGGCTGAGTTGAAGACGCGCATGTAGGTGTAGTTCAACTCTTCCGGGTACGTCTCGCCGGACTTGAATTCAAAGGAGCCGTTGTAGCCCGCGAGCAGGCCGGACAGACCGACCAGCATCTTGCCCAGGGGCGGATGGACATCGAAGTAGAACTCTCGCTTGAGGTAGTGCGAGCCGAATTTGCCAAAGTGTGCTTCGTCCCAGGTGACAATGGGGGAGAGGCCGATCTTCCACATGCGAGTGAAGAAGGCAAGGGCAGTGAAGATTAGGGGCGCGATGATGAACTCGTAGTCGTCGAGGGTCTGGAGGAGGGAGGTGGTCTGATGGGAAGCGTCCTCGATTAGCCAAGTATCTTCGAGCGAGTCCACCGGGGGAACTCTACCTTGTGCTTTGCCTTCTCCTTCTCATCCGGCACTCGGGGGATGACAGGGACGAAGGTGCCATTGGGCTGACCGGCAACATGTCGTTTCCTCGCATCGCCGTGCGCGTCTAATGCGCTCGTCGTCGCATCTTGGGCCGCCATTGGGATGAACGGCGATGGCCAGATGTGTGTGTGAAGGGTCGAAAAGGACGGCAGAAGAATTGACGACTTGCGTCTCCCTGGCCGTAGCTCGAAGGACTCTCCCTTTCCAAAGGGGTCAAGGGACGCCGATGGAGTAGCGTGGTGGGAAGGGACTGAAGATGGACGCGAGGTAGATTACGGCATTAGACCGAGGGGGATGAAGGGGAGGAAGAGCAGGAGACAAGGGAGAGGCGTGTTGCGTTGCAAGCGCAGTGTTTGGAGATGCAGTGGAGAGACAGTAAAGTACTTCGATCACGTACTACTGTACCCGCGTGTCTCGTAACGAGCCGCGCGACCAACTATTTTCGCCCAACCGCCCGCCGCGCCTTTCCCGTTTGGGAAATTCAGGGTACGGCGCCGTCAAGGCTTCGTGTCCTTTAGCTCGGCACGTGCTTGCGCCTGAAGTTGAAGGGTTTGGAACAATATGCATCCCCCAAGCTATCCAATATGCTATGAATGCATTCACCATGTTATTGATCACCATCCTCGTCTTGCCCAACTTGTCGATAGCGTCCACTCCCGGAAGCACTGCCCTCTCTCTTGCCCCGCTTCATCATATTGCCTATCCAGCCGCCCAAGCCTTCACTCGCATTGCCGTCCTTGCCATCTGCCGCTTGTAGTGACAGATTCGGAGGCTGCACATCCTCATCGCCTAGACGGAATGACGAGACGGGCGAGCGATTGCCCGAGAATAGCGACTCGGCTTCCGCCAGCGTAGCAGGCGTAGGTGCCGCCGTGGTAGCATCGCCGAAGATCGAATTCATGTCTTCCAGACGGACATTGGCTGTTTCGGGGTAGATGAAGTAGACTAGATCACAACGTCAGCAACTCGCGTCATCTCACTGCGCTTCACACCCTTCACTCACCGACGACAAAACTAACAGCGCAGAAGAAGGCATGCAGCAGGTACAGTCGCCACTTGATCGTCTCCTGCAAAATCGGCGTCATCTCCCCCACCAGCCAATTGAACGCCCAGTTCGTCGCAGTGGACAGACTCGCGCCCTTGGCTCGAATGCTCAAAGGCAGAATCTCCGGCGGATACAGCCATGGGATCGGGCCCCAGGAGTAGCCGAAAGCGGCGTTGTAGATGATGACGAAGACGACGACCAGCGTGGCCGACAGTTCAATGTCGATGTAGATGAAGTAGGAGATGGCGGAGAGGGAGACAATCATGGCCAGCGCGCCGGAGAGCAGGATGAAGCGGCGGCCTAGGCGGTCGACGACGTACCACGGTGGCACGGTCGATGCAAGATAGGTGATGCCGTTGATGCCCGTCATGAGGATTGCGTCGCGCCCGACCCAGCCGGCTTGCTCGAAGACCAGCGGGGCGTAGTAGGAGATGACGTTGATGCCGTTCAGCTGGGCCAGCGCTTGGGCGGACATGGCGATGAAGACGCGCTTGTAGTAGCGGCGGAACATGTCGCGGTAGGAGCGCTCGCCTTCCTGGCGTTGCATCAGGACATTCATCTTGATCTCGCGGTACTCGTCGCGCGCCTTGACGCTGTGAATGTCGCCCATGCCGTAGAGGTTGGCAATCACGACAATGCCCTCTTCGTCGTGGTCGTTGTCCAGCAGCCATCGTGGTGACTCGACGATCAGGAAACTGCCCACCGCCAATAACCCTCCCATAACCACTTGCATCAGAAGCGGCAGCCGCCACGACCAGTCACTTTCGATGTAGCTCGAAAAGTAGTCCATCCACACGCTGGTCATGTATCCGAAGATATTTCCCGAGAACTCGATGCACGCCAGCTTGCCACGGTTATGCGGCGGGCTGATTTCACTCTGGTAGACGGGCACGATCGTGCTCAACGCACCCACGCCGAGACCAGCAATGATCCTGCCCACCATCATCATCGGCATGCCAGTCGCAAACGCCTGACACGCTCCTCCCACCACAAAAATGACCGCTCCGTAGAAAATAGTCTTCCGCCGGCCCAACACGTCTCCAATGCGCCCCACACTCAGCGAAGCAATAAACGCCCCAACCTCCAGAATCGCCACCATGGTCCCAATCTCGGCCGCGCCCGGATGGTTGAAGTAGTCCTTGAAGTGCGGGCCGGTGATGATGCCCGACATGACGCCCTGATCATAGCCGAATAAAAACACGCCGAGCGAGACGAAAATGGACAAGAAATAAATCAGCTTCTTGCCGTGCAGGCCGTGCATGCGCGACGGGCCATCGCCGGGCGCCATGGCGAGGACGAGCAGGCGTTCGCCCCAATTGATGCGTCGCGGCGGCGGTGTAGGGATGGGTATGTCCTCCTTCTTCGGGACACCATGCGAGGCCTCGTTGTGCCCGTCTTTCTCCCCGCCCGAAGCAGCAGAGTCGTGGCTAAGGTGCCGCCGTCCGCCCAAGCGGCCTCTTCGATCCCGCCGCGGCGAATCGACAAAGACTCGGTGCGCAAGCGGATCCTCGTCTCCAAGCTGATCGACCAGGTCCCCGGTATCGCTCAAAAGGGAGAAGTCGGAGTTGGAGTCGTCGTCGTCGTCGTCGTACGCCTCGTCCGAGCCCTGCTCTTCTGCTCTCCGCGCGAACCGCTCTCGAGCACTCCTCTTCTCGTCGTGGTAACTGCCGGCACTGCTCCGGCGGCGAGCGGAGGAGGAGAGGGTGTGCAGGGGGATGTTGGCAGGCTTACGGGTGCTGCTGCCGCTGCCAGCCAGATGGAACGGAATGGTGGGCGAGGGAGGTAGGGCTGTGGTTGGAGCAGCCCTCTACTCCACATGCGAAAGGAGGTATCCGATGGTCGAAGAGTTTTTATGTGGGGAATGAGGTGCAGGTGTTTCCGGAATGCCCCCTCGGGTTTTTTTGGTTGCGCTTTGGGGATCGTTGGACGGGAGGTGTGGGTCCTGACGTTGGCAAGCCGAGAGCCTGGCCTTGACGTCGCCGCGTAGCCTGCCTGGGACTTTGGGAGATAAGAGAAATAAACAATGTGGAAGATGGGATCAATTCTATTCTAACAGCGTATCATCATCTATGCCCAGGGTAATATCTAACATCCACCCGCAAATGCACAACAACGTTCAAACGCTCGCTATGCAACACACAACGCTCTACCCAACCCTCACGCACCCATCCTCGAAGCCCACCAAACCATCCGCCGGAAATACTGCGCAGCAAAACTCTCCGTGTAAAACGAATGCTGCGAGCTATGATCCGCCACAAGATTATGCGCCAGCTCATGACACAGCGTAATATACCAATACGAGCACGCCTCGACCTTGCCCTCAGGCGACGCCATGCCAGCCAAATGCAGCTGCACAAAGTAGCGCAGATTGCAAAAGATGCTGCCGTTGGTGTTGAAGGCGATGGAGGCCCCGGCGTCGTCGTGGAAGATGTTGAGCCGCGAGGTGGGGAGGGAGAAGATGGCGGCGACTTCGGTGAGGATGAAGACGAAGTTGGCGAGGGCGTCGGCGTGGGTGGTGAGGAAAGCGGTGGGGTCGGGATTGTGGCGGTGGAGGAAGAGTTTGATGCTGTTGCTTAGGTCGGCGACGAAGACGAGGTTGTTGCCCGGCTTGTTGTCGCAGTAGGAGGCCGTTTCCTTGACGGTGGTCGTCTGCGGGGGGGAGAAGAGGGTCGAAGAGTTGTAGGGTCTGCAGGCGCTGATGGCTGCTTCGAGATTGCGTTGGAGATCTCGGGGCGAGGTCACTTGTTCCGTGCCTGGGCCAGCACTGTTCGGGTCGCGCGCATCATATGGCGGAGGCACATCTTGCGAGCCGTTGGTGAGCAGGTTCTGCATTTGCTGTTGAGCGGCGGTATTGCCGGCATTCATGCCGAGGTGCTTGCTGATCGAATTGAAGATGTTGCCTCGCTTCCCCCGGCTCGATGCTGGAGGTGAATCGGAAAATGCGCCGGGGATGGACAAAGCGCGCTCCGGCGTTTCGACATCACTCGTCTGCTCTTGGCCCGACACACCATTCGTGAGAGCCGGTTGAGTCGGAGGTGGAAGTGCCACAGCTCGTGCCTTTACCTCTTCCTCCGCCAGCCGCTTCTGCTCCTCCTCACGCTTCCTACGCTCGCTATCAGCAATGCGGGACTCGGCGGCCTTTGCCCTCAAAATGCGATCGACATTGTAGCCTTTCGCCTTTAACCGCCTCAAATCGCTCTCCATCAGCATTTCGAGTGCGAGGTAATCCTGCTGACGCGGCCGCTTGAGCAACAGGCTCATCAACGCTCTGCTGACCTCGTAAAGATCATATTTGGCAGTGATGAACAGCGTAGCCTCTCGCTTCGACTCCCTGTGCAAAGCAGCCGTCCGCTTCTCGACAAATTGCAGGCGGTACCCCTTGAGACGTCGCGTGACTTGCAGAAATTCTGTCGCTTTGACGGTCAAATTCTGCTCCAGCCACTTCGCATCGTGTCGGATAACATCGGCAGTGTGGTCGTAGAGAAACAGCCGCGACCGTTCGACAATGAGCTTCTGCAGCAGCGATGCCCCGGACTGGTCTCGCAATGGATTCCCCATCCGCTGATCATCCTCAACGAGCTTGCTCAGCCATGGCGTCTCAAGCGAAGCATACAGACTCTCCAAAAGCTCCTCCTGCGGCGCAACAAGTAGACTCGATTGGAAGATGCGATAGGTGGCGAAGTCATCCAGCAACACCATTCCAGGCGCAGCGGCCAGCGAATACTCCTTGATGAACATCTCCTCGTCTTCAAGCTCGCGCACTTTCTCATCATCACCGGCTGGCAGATTCGAAACTTGCTTCTCCGCAAGCAGGCACGGCGAAGACTTGAGTTGCTGCCAAAGGCTCTTATCCTTCTTCAGCGTCGCCGCGCTCTCCGCAATCTTCCTCAAAATCTGCAAGTACTTCTCGTGACCAAGCGTCTCCAGCAGTCGTGCGGGCTGCCGGACAAGCATACTCGCTATCTCCGTCGCGCTCGGCTCATGCTTCGACCCAACCCGTAGCAAGAATGTATTGGCCTCCGCATCAAAGTCCACGAAGTCGAAGATGTCACCGTATGTCGCGCCGTCGCCAATGAAGCACGATGTGGGCGTCACATAGCGCACAGCACTGCTGCGCTTTTCGCCTCCTGATCGCTGGAGTATCGGAACGATAGGCGCGTTCCCCAATCGGTCAGTCAAATTGCCACGAGGCGGTAACTCGTTGAGTCGACCTGCAAAATACCCATACAGCGCCTTTGCACTTGCATAGTCGGTCGGAGGTGTCTTGACGAGTCGTTCCACGCAAGTCTCGATAGATGGATCTGTAAGGACACCAAAGGTCTGCGAGTACTGCAGCAGGTCCTCGCGCAAGATGCGAAATCTAAGCACACCCGCCTTCGGATTGGCGAAGCACTGCGACGGCTTGGCAATCTTATTGTTACTTTCTCCTGCGAAAGGCTGGACGGGAAGGAAGGCTTTGTCGATGGCGGCGACGTTGACTTTGTTATAGCCGTTCTGGAAGTTGTTGATGATCCAGTAGTCAAGTGCGGTTCTCTGGAGGTCGCCACCGTTGGGTGCAGTGCTCAGGATATTGACGAGATCGTTGACAGAAGGATACGGATTCAGGCCGAGCATTCGCAGGAATCTGCCTTCTGGAGTCGATGGCCGGTACTGGCCTGGCCAAAACAATGCGGGTAGACCCAGTTTCTTCACCGAATCGGTCGGCTCATACAGCTCAGAAACGCGGTACAGCTTCCCTTTGTCTGTCTGATCAGCGGATTTGATCTCAGCCGTACAGATCGGCGTGTTGCGGAGCCTCTTAACATCCTCTGCCGGTATGTCGTCCTTGACGCTGACCAGATACCTGATCAGATCCACGTGGCTCCACTTGCTCTCTTCGGTCGCGGATACATTGGTGGATTTGGCCATGAGCCGGTCGAACACCACGTTCAGCTCGACGGTCTTTCGCACGCCGAGAGCAGCCAGGAATTTCTCCTTCACGCCTTGCAAGCCGGTGATGGTAGGGAGGTCATCGAAGAGCTTCACGCTTGCGAAGTATGCCCGTGGTGGTATACGCATGCCCAATTTCGTCGGTATTACCGTCCTTGGGGATAGTAGAGTGACAGTGGTATCCTTTGAAGATTGCGAAAGACTGTCCCACGCCTTTGAGATGACTGGCAAGACTTGTGCGGCCACAGCCGGAGTAGTAGTCAAGCTCTGGCCGGCCCCAAATCCATATCCGTCGCTCTCAATAATCCAGCGCAGCCACGGCACAATCTGAAGCTCGTCCCAACCGATAGACTGAAGCTGTGTAGGAGATAGGCCTTTCGTGATCCGGAAAGGGATCGTGTTCGGCGGTGTCGGCATCTCTGCAGGTATCTTCGCCACGTTGACGAAGCCGGTGATCTGGCCAAGTTGCAAAACTGGGCTGGCCGACAGATTCACAAACTCCTCGCGGATACTCGCCACCGTGCCATCGAAAAGGGTCTGCACAACGCTGGCGTCAAAGTCCCCTCTCGCAACCTTCGAGCATGCCCATTTCACCAGCTCCGTTACTTGCTTTTCAGTGAGCGCCTGCGCTTCGAGTTCTTTCTTGATGTCGCCGGTGGTGATGTCGGACAGCAGACCGAATTCTCGCAGTTTCGTCACAAACTGGTTCGACTTCTCCATCACTTCGTCCGGCACGACCGGAATGCCTTCCACGAAGCTCAGATCTTCGGTCGCGACGCGGACCATCTGGCTGGGCAAGACGCCACGAGTGGAGAGAACGTCGATGCTGGCCTTCTGGTTGCACATCCAGAAGGCCTCTTCAATGTAGTCGCCCACCTTGCTCGACGGAGTGGATTCATCGAAGTTGTATTGCTTGTAGGTGTGGATTGCTGAAGGCAAGACGGAAGTCACATCTTCTTTTGTAATCTTCTTCCTGCCGTCTGCAGATGCAATGCGATCGAGCTTCGCTTTCAACTCGGACATGTCGCCTGTATATGCTATTCGACAAGCGATACCAGCCACGCGCAGCATTTCCACGTTCCAATCACGCACGTATCTGGCATTGAGATCAATGCTCTCTCGTTCGACGGTGGGTATGACAGATGGGGCCGAAATGTGAGCGAGAAGGCCGGTTGTTTGAGCAGTCGGAAAGCCGATGAAGATCTTGCCATTCTTCGTGGGAAGGACAGACGCGAATATTTCGCTAGCTTTCTTTGCGCCAGCGCCAGAGATGGTCGACATCGACGCAGAACTCTCGTCGTAGGACGAAGTGAGAATGGCGATGCGTGTCTGCTTCGGAGGTGGCTTCTTCGTCGCGCGTTCCAGCTCCTGCGCCAGCTGCTTGCTTATGAACGTATGCACGTTGACTGTGCTTATTCGCAGAAAGACAGTCGCTGTGCTAATACCGGTCAAGTCTTCCACGAGGGCTCGTTGCAACGCCTCCTCTTCCTTGCGTGCCCTCTGTGTTGCTGCATTGGTGCTGGAAGGCGCACCACTAGTGAGCTTTGCGAACCAGCCGCGAAGTGAGCTCGACGATGCGCTTTCTTGCTGTACAGCTGCAGCAACGTTGACGGGTTGGGGGACCTTTCGATCCCACCCCACCACATTCATCCACTGCGCATCGATTTGCGCATTCTGGTATTCGACGTCCGAGATCTTCATCAGGCCGTCTCTCGTCTTAGGGTTAACTTCCTTCGGTATGCTGACCTTGGCGGCCGGTGCGATCTTCTTCGTCAACGTGAGGACATTCCAATCGTCGAGGTACAACTGTATGGTATGTAGTCCGACGAAGGTCAAGCTTGTCGCCAAGAACTGACACAGACTGAGAAGTGGCGGGACCGGCGTGCTCTGACTTCGATAGTCGAGGAGGAAGGTAGTGCCCTTCTGCACCTGCTCCTCCGGGAGTTTGCCTCTCCTCGTGAATAGACTGTCCTTCTTCCAGTAAAATGCCATGGTCTCTTTCCCTGATGATACAAAAGGCGACTCGCAGTCTGCAAAGACACTGTAGAAGCCCACTCCGAACGCCCCAATCTTGGTCTCATCCGGGTTGCCCTCTGCTATCCTCTTCAACCGTTGCCAGTCGTTCTCGTTGAACAAATCGCCATCGTTGCTCACCAGGAGCGTCTTGACGGTATGGTGTAGTAGGACGTGTTTGAGCCTTTCGGAAGGGTCTTGGCTCTGAGGGAGGGGAACGGTGGAGGAGGGCGAGGTCTCGAATCGGATGGTAACGTTGGTTGCCTGTGCGTCGGCCGCATTCTGGATGAGTTCGCGAAGAGTAGTCCACTCGCCGGAGTATCGCGCGAGGACCTTGTCGATCAGTGCTCTTGTGTTGACGGTGACTGCCTCTTCATCCTCGTGCGAGATCATCGTCTGCTCGCGCAGACGGGCGTAGTTCGTCGACGCCATGTCGGATGGATCTGCGGCTTCCTACACCATGTTGAAAGAAGGAGGATGCGCAAAACGAACAAGGAAATGTACAGGTGGCCAAGAGGGACAAAAAGGGAAAGGTGACAAGGAGGTGTGCCTCGATAGAATGTTCTGGTGTCTCAGGGACGGGGAGTGGTGTGAGGTGGCGATGATTTGTTGCCGCATGCCATTTTAGGCCTCTGCAAGCACATGCACGTCACGTCCTCAGGCTCCAGGAAACTCACGCGTGGCTCCGCCCGGGACGGGCCGCGGGAGCATGCGCCGCACGTCACACGCCTTGAACTTCACTTTTTTAGAGTTTCCGCCATCGCGGGCTGTCAAAGCTTCCCGACCCGAGTTCGTTTACTTTGGCCCGCTGGGCTGTTTACGCCTGCTCTCTTGCTGAATGTCACCCTTTCTCTCTTTCAGGCCAGGTGCATCGCAGGCAGCGACCATGTCCATCGATCCCCAGCTCATCTCGGGCCTGCTTCAGGCTACCATCGACCCGCAACGGCAACGGGAAGGTCAGTACACTCCCCACTACCACATCGAGAGTCATGGCCATGAACTAACAACTGCACGTATAGCCACGGAAAAGTTGACCGCAGAAGAAGGAAAGCCTGACTTCTCCCTCGCCGTCCTCCAGATTGTCGCGACCGACTCATATCCCCTCGGCACGCGACTCGCTGCCGCCATCTTCTTCAAGAACTTCATCCGCAGATCCTGGGTGGATGCAGATGGCAACCACAAGCTGCCGCCGAATGAGGTGGACACCATCAAGAGCGAGCTTATTGGGCTGATGGTCAAGGTGCCGTCAAACATCCAGCTGCAGCTAGGAGACGCCATCAGCATCATTGCCGACAGCGACTTCTGGGAACAGTGGGAGAGTCTCGTGGACGATTTGGTTTCCCGACTGACTCCCGATAACGCCATCGTCAACAACGGAGTCCTCACCGTCGCACACTCCATTTTCAGGCGATGGGAGCCCCTCTACCGCTCCGACGAACTCTACACCGAGATCAACCACGTCCTCTCCAAGTTCGCCCTGCCCTTCCTTCAACTATGGCAAAACACCGATCAGGCTATATCGCAGAATGCGAACAATCCCACCGCCCTCAAACCGCTGTTCGAGACGCTAGATCTCATCATGAAGTTGACCTACGATCTCTCCACGCATGATATGCCACCGCAGTTCGAAGAGCACATCGCTGCCGTTGCAGGCCTCTTACACAAGTACCTTACCTACGAGAACGCCCAGCTCAACACGGATTCCGACGACGAACCCGGGCCTTTGGAGGTCGTTCGTGCGGACGTGTTTCGTGTGCTCGTGTTGTACACGAAGAAGTACGAGGAGGAGTTCCGGCCACATCTGGGTCAATTCGTGGGAAGCTCGTGGAACATGCTCACGGCGGTCGGGCCCGAGACCAAGTACGACCTGGTCGTCAGCCGAGCGTTGGACTTCCTCACCACCGTTGCGAGTATACGACAGCATGCAGAGAATTTCAATAACCCGGACGTCCTCGCGCAAGTGACGGAGAAGGTGGTCATCCCGAACTTGTCGTTGAGGGAGTCAGACATCGAGCAGTTCGAGGACGAGCCAATCGAGTTCATCCGCAAGGATCTGGAGGGCTCCGACGATGACACGCGGCGGCGTGGTGCCACCAACTTCCTCAAGAAGCTCATGGAGCAGTTCGAGAAGCCGGTCACGGACTGCGTCTCGCATTACGTTACCCATTTCTTGGCGGAATATGCAAAAGATAAAGCGAACAACTGGAAAGCTAAGGACACCGCCGTTCATTTGTTCTCCTCTATTGCGGCAAAGGGTGCGTCCACTGCGGCCAAGGGCGTTTTGAGTGTCAACCCGAACGTGGACGTCCTCGACTTCTTCCAGAAGAACATTGCCGAAGACCTGACCAAGGCGGATGCATCTCCCTTGCTGGTGGTCGATGCCATCAAGTACCTCTACATCTTCCGAAGCATCCTTTCTGCCCAGAATTGGCAAGCTGCTTTTCCTTTGCTGGTGCAGCAACTCAACTCCTCCAACTACGTCGTCTACACATACGCCGCCATCGCGGTCGATCGAGCGCTCTACCTGACCGACGATCAGCGACAACCAATCATCCCTCGAGAGTCCATCGTGCCGCTGTCAAAGGACCTGCTGCAGCACCTCTTCAAGCTCATCACCAAGGAGTCCAAGCCGGAGAAGGTGCAAGAGAATGAGTTCCTAATGAAGTGTGTGATGCGGGTTCTCATCGTCATCCGAGAAGGCGTGGAGCCCATTGCCGATATGGTGCTGGCCAATCTCGTCAACATCACCAAAGTGATTCGGCACAACCCTTCCAACCCAGGCTTTTGCTATTACCATTTTGAATCCCTCGGCGCCCTCATCCGATTCGCTGGACCATTGCAGCCAGAGAAACTGGAGTCGACCCTCTTTCCAACTTTCATGGAGGTGCTCCAACAAGGCACGGCGGAGGAGTTCAATCCTTACATCTTCCAGCTGTACGCCGCTCTGGCCGCCGTTCAACCTGCTGGAACGCTCTCTACCAACTTTAGGGACCTGATTGGGCCCGTCCTCACGCCGTCGATGTGGGATAGCAAGGGCAACGTTCCCGCACTGACTCGACTGCTAATCACTCTGCTTCCACCCGGCGCGGAACACATTGCCGCCTCGAATCAAACCGAAAAGATCCTCATCATCTTCCAGAAACTCATCAGCATTAAGGCGTACGACACGCACGCCATGGATCTCATCGAGGCCGTCATCGCCGCCTTCCCACCTACCGCGCTGGAAACCTACTGGGTCCCGATGCTGCAACTCATGTTCACGCGCCTCTCCAACGCCAAAACAGAGACCTTCACCATCCGCTTTGTGCGCTTCTACCACCTCGTTTCCGCCCTGGTCAACCGCGGCCTGGGCGCCGACTTCTTCATCAGCATCGCCGACCGCGTGCAAGAGAACATCTTCACCCCCATCTACACCACCATCATCCTCCCCGACACGCAGAAAATCACCCGCCCGTTCGACCGCAAAACCGCCGTCATCTCCCTCACCCGCACCCTCGCCGACTCCCAGGCTTTCGTCGACCGCTACTCCAAACGCGGCTGGACAATCACCTGCCAAGCTCTGCTGGAACTCCTCATCAACCCTCCCGTCCCGCAGACTGCCAACGACCACATTATCGAAGACCGCGATGTAGATGAGCTCGGCTTCGGCGCGGCTTTCACGCAGCTCAACACGTGCAAGCAGCCGCCTCGTGACCCTTTCCCGGACGTGCAGGATGTCAAGGCGTGGGTGGGCGTTACTCTGCGCGAGGCGGATCAAAGGCATAGTGGGAGGATTGAGCGGTTTGTGGGGGAGAAGTTGGATCCGCAGGGAAGAGAGGCTTTGGGACAAGTCATGGCTGCGCAGGGATGAGAGGGTTTGCGAGAGAAAGGCGAGGGGATGTGTCTGTCTCTACCGTCTCTGATACCCCGATGGCAAAAAAAGCATACAAAAGTTTACCTCCCCCCCCAAATCCCCTTGGTGATTCCGGTAGATAGGACATAGAAGATGAATTCGATGACATGTAAAAGGCACGCGTCTTCCCTTTCCTTCTCGTCTACATGTATCCGCCATCGCCCAACGAATGCGCCGAACGGGCGCATCTCCGCGACATCGTATCCTCCACTCGCCAACCCCTAAACCAAAACATCAAGAGTCGTCCGACGGAGATGTGCCAAATTATACCGTTGACCGTCAGCAAACAGACGAATTCACCCCTTGATCCCGCTTGCAGCCTTGCAGCGCAGATGGCCGCATTCCCGTAACGTCAACATTCAGTATCTGGCGCCTCCTATGCTAGAAGCCCAATTTTCGGCCAACGGAGATGTGCCGTGTTGTACCTTGCACCGTCAGCCAACGAGCAAGTTCGACATTTGGTTTGCACGTGGGTTTTGTTGCCTGGATGGTCGGCTCCCCGAACCGTTGATTGCAATGTTGGGTGAACGGGCTAGACCAGAATCTCGAGCGGCGGCCGGCGGGGATGTGCCATATTGTGCCTTTGACCGTCGGCTGAGCGAGGAATCCAGTGCTTGTGCTTCCGAGGACTGCCTGGATGGCTGGCTCTCCGAGCTGCTGTCGACTGCGAAGGTTCGCGGGTATAGGAATGAGGTCGAGGTTTTCATATCGGGGAGAACTGTGCGAGTTGGTGATTCCGGACATCCGTCAAACCCATACCTGATTCTATCTTCCATTCAAAGTGCCTCTATAGGTAACTACATATCTATCTCACCACCACAAGAAATTCACACAAACAACCCCTCAACATCCTGCACGCCCAAAAGCCGACAAACACCCCCCTCGCAAACCTGCACCATCTCCCGCCGCCCATCCAAGTCCTTCAGCAACTCATTCCGCCCCCTCAGCCACGCGCTCCCCTCCCCATCCCCCACCCGCGAAAGCGTATAACCAGGCGTCAAACTGGCCTTCCAAGCCCTCAGCAAAGCCTGCACAGCCGGCCCGTCGCCTACAACGGTAATGCCCTTCACCCCACACTTGGCCGCCACGACGCCGCCCATCATTCCCGAGAATAAACCGGGGTGCTGGCCGATTTCGACTTCGAAAGTCGCGACAGTCTGCTTGGCGCGAGTGGCGTAGCTGTCGTCGTTGAGGAGGGAAGCGAGGCGGAAGAGGTTGCTGGCGGAGACGCCGTTGGTGCTGGGCTCGGCGTTGTCCATGCCGTCTTTGGCGCGGATGAGGATGTCGGGTTGGTTGGCGGGGGTGGAGAAGAAGGCGTGCTTCTCCGCGTCCCAGAATTGGCGCAGCTGCGCTTGTTGCAGCGTGTCGGCGAAGGAGAGCCAGGCGTCGTTGAACGTCGCTTCGTACAGGTCTATGAGGCCCGAGATGAGGAAGGCGTAGTCGTCTGCGAAGCCCGGTGTTTCGCCCGGCCCTTCGCGGTAGACGCGGCGGAGGGTGTTGGTTGTGGAGTCGAAGAGGTGTTGCTGGATGCAGGTGACTGCTTTTTCTGCTGCGGAGATGTAGGAGGGGGTGGAGAGGGCGGCGCCGGCGCGGGCGAGGCCGCCGATTGCGAGCCCGTTCCAGGCTGTCACAATTTTGTCGTCGAGGGCGGGACGGGGTCGGTTCTTCTCCCGATGGGCGAGGAGTTTCTGCCGGCCGTCTTGGATCATGCGCTTGACCTGGTCCTCGCCGAGGCCGGTCTCTTTCGCTAGATCTGGGATTTCGTATTTCACGCAGAGAGTGTTTTGCCCGACGAGTTCGCCTTGTGCGTCGAAGCGCGGATCGATGTTGCCGTCGGGTCGCACATCCCAGTATTTCGAGCATATCTCGACTTCCTGCTCGGATAGGATGGCTTTGAACTCGTCCATTGTCCAGACGTAGTATGCGCCTTCTGTTTTGTGCTTGTCGATAGGTGTTGAGTAGGAGTCGGCGTCTTCGGAAGCATTGATGCCTCCCAAAGAAGACAGCATAGGCTCAGTAGTCATATATTTCGCGACGTCGTGAGCTGCTTCGAGGAAAGAGTCGGCTTTTGTGGCCAGCCAGGCATCGAGATAGAGCGGTAGAAGCTGGGCGTTGTCGTAGAGCCTGGTGGGTAAAGGTTAGCAATGGTTGAGATGTCAGAAGCAGAGCGGACATACATCTTCTCGAAATGCGGCAGACTCCAATCCTTGGTGACGGAGTACCTCGCAAAGCCATGTCCCAGCTGGTCCTTGATTCCACCCTTCCACATGCGCTCCAACGTCAGGACGGCCATGGCGCGAGCCTGCACACACTCCTCCTCGCCCACCACCTCTCGCACTTCAGGCGCATACGAGCCCAAACGCAGCAAATGCGCCATATGCGTCGGCGTCGGGAATTTGGGCGCCGCACTGAACCCGCCGTAAATCGAATCAAACCTCCCCTTCCAATAGACATACGACTCGTCCAGCAGATCCAAGTCCAGCTCATCCGTCGCCTCCGTTTGTCCCTTCTCCCTCAGATTCCCCTCTTGCGCAAACTCCCTTAATTGCTCAATAATCCGCTTCCCATTCTCCCGCACCCGCCCCTCCTGCTCCTTCCACACCTCCGCCAACTTGACCAGTATCTGCTCAAACCCCGTCCCCATGCGCGCCCGCTCACTCCCCGGCCCAGGCCAATACGTGCCCCCAAAAACCGGCTCCAACTCCGGCGTGACAAACACGTTCAACGGCCAACCCCCACCCCCACTCGTCGCTTGCAGAAAGTCCATATACTGGCGATCAATGTCCGGGCGCTCCTCCCGATCGATCTTGACGGGGATGAAGTGCTCGTTCAGCAGCTGCGCGATGCGCGGGTCGGCGAACGACTCGTGCGCCATCACGTGACACCAGTGGCAGGCGGAGTACCCGATGCTGACGAAGAGCAGGCGGTTCGTTTGTTTGGCGAGGGCGAGCGTTTCGGGGGACCAGAGTTGCCAGGCGGTGGGGTTGGAGGCGTGCGAGCGGACGTAGGGGCTTTTGCTGTCGGCGCAGCGGTTGGTGAGGGAGACGACGCGGGAGGCGCTGCTGGTCATTTTGGCGAGGTGGGAGGGGGTGGAGGGGTGGAGGGGGAGGGTGGATGTCGTTGGGGATGTAAGGCTGTGCCGCGGGGGAGGAGGTGGGATTGCTCTGGAGTGGAGGAGGCGGTGGCTGGACGCAATGATTCTAGAAGGGGCTCGAGGAGTTCCGGAGAAGCATCGTCGGCGTAGCACGTGTTGCATCAAGGGTCGAGATAGATGTGGGTGCAAGAGTTAGGTCGGGGTGTCAGCGGTTGAGTAAGGCAGAAGCCATTCCGGGCGCCGAGCGATTAAAAGTCAGGGTCCTGGGCAACGGCAACCCCACGCAGCCCGTTCTGTAGAAGGCACGTCATCGCCGATAGAAGATGGGGTCAGATTAGATAACACGGACACAGTCCTGGTCTTTTTTGAGTTCTGACCCGGCACGTTGGTCGGAAGGATGTGAGACACCCGAAAGGCAATCGTAAAGCATCGCCGCAGTGACCAGCGCTTATTCGGACAGTAAAGACGAGGCGTCGACGATGGAACCAGGAACAGAGAAGGATCACAGTCACAGTCGAATTTGCCATTTCAATGACCAGCTAGATAACTACATGAATCTGTCCGGCAGGTTCGATGCAATCGCAGCGTGAATCTCGGCGCGTGGCAGGCGCCCATCGTTGGGGAATTGGAGAAAGCAGATCGCGATTAAAAGCCGCGTCGATCAAAGCCCATCGCAGAACGAAAGAGTAAAAGCTGTCATCGACGCAATCACAGACCCGTGTTCCATTGTGCAGTCGGCTGGCCGAGCGGCTCGCCGATGTTCTTGCCGTAAGCGCCTTCGACATTGCCTGCAGGAATCAGTCAGCTTTGTCGTCGAACACCATCATCCGTAGTCAAAACTTACCAGGGCCGCCATAGTTGCAGACGGTGAAGTAGGGAGCGACATCACTGCCCACACCAGAAAGACCTTGCCCGGAGCAGTCTTGGGTGGCGCATCCGACGGTGCTGGTAGCCTTCCACACAATCTGCGAGAAATGGCCCCAGTGCTCAAAGTTGACCATGGATGGCTGGGCCTGGTCGTATAGCCCGTTGAACCAGTTGACCTCGCCGTTGTAGAAGAGATCGGTAATGATGGCCGAGATGTTGTCGGATTTGACACCGGCAGCAATGTTCTGGCCGTAACCACCGCCACCCGTAGCGCTGCGCATCGTTAGTGAATAGACGGGCGAGAAGGGACTGGTCCAGGGAACTTACGTGTTGTGCGCATAGACACAGGAGCTGGCAATCTGGGCAGCAATGGAAGCCAAGTTGTCATCCCAGGTCACGTCCGAGGCGGAGTGGTTGGCACGGTGGATGTTGTGGTGGTAGACGGCGATCTCTTGGTAGTCGGTAGGCGTCGCACCTGGGTTCTGCGTAGGAGTGGAGCCACCGCCATTGGACGGAGAGCTCGGCGCGGAGGTGGGAGCGGACTGCGTGGGAGCGAAATGCGGGGCGGTGTTGGTGTTGGTTGAAGGTTGCTGAGTGCTGGGCTTGGTGGACGGGAAAATGTTGGAAGTCGTGGAAGGGGTGGTCTGGGGAGGCTCCTCTCCATGGTGGTGGTGACGGTGATGGCGGTGGTCCCCGAAGCCGAACCTCTGGTTACCACCCGTCGGGGCGGAACCTTCAGGCAGAGTAACGGTAACGTAGTCGGTCACGGTGATGACGTCGATGTCCGTGGTGGTGACGAGAGCACGCTTCTCCTCATGCTTGTTGAAGGGCACGGCTAGCGCGCTGGCGACCAAGGCCGCGGCGACGAATGCAGAGCGCATGGTGAATGAGATGTCCTTGAAGTGAAAGTGACGGGAGGACAAGAAGGGGCGAGATGCGTGTGCTGGGGATCGCAGATCCGGTTGAAAGGCGAAAGAGACTGTGTGTGACTGGAAGGGATGGTTAGCGAGTGATGCGACGTTGCGTGGACATTATATAGGAAGATGGGCAACGACGTGTGCGTAAAAAGACGTGCCGCGAGGTGTTGTTGTGGTTGTGGGCGAGGTACGTAGAGGGCTCATGCTCGTGTATGCAAGGTCTCAGCTGGACCATGGATGGGACTTACAGTACTTTCCGGCTGGCGGAGGCTCGACCTTGACTCGGCAGTGAGGCGACTGCGTGGCGCTGGTGGGTTTGGATTCTTCAAATGAATGTGGTTGCAGCAAGCTGCAAGTCGAAGGAGTGTTGGAAGAGAAGGTGGTGGTGGTGCAGAGGACGAAAGGCGTTCAGGTGGACGTGGGTGGTGAAGAGAAGGAGGACGAAGGAAGGGAGGGTGGAAGGCGACAAAAGCCCAGGAGCTGCGTTTCGTGTTCGTGGGGGGAGATTGAGTTTCGGGCGACTAGGTCCAGCCTGGCGTTTCAAACTTGGGAAGGTGCGGAGCTCTCCGGGGGGAGGAAGGTGCGGGAGGTGTTAAGGTTGCTAGCGGCCGCTGCAAACGCTGGCGGCGATCGCCCCCTGGACACTGCAAGGCTGCTCCACTCGCGGCGCCTTTGCTGGAGATTGAGTCGGGAGCGGCCAGTCACAGCGCGTTCATGCGTCGTCGGATGGAAACGTCGATTACGTGGGTGGCACAGTGAAACACAAACGGTGCGCGCTCACAAACGGGCGAGGGGGGGCACGCGGAGGTATTTGAGGCCATGCCGGCTTCTGCTCCCTTGCGGCATGCGCGCTTTGTTCAGTCGTTGTGGAAACATACAAAGGCCCTGGAATGCTGCTTGCGGTCTGCCAACACCTTGTCCTAATGTCTCCCCCTGCGCCCAGGCACCGGTACTTGGCCGAGGGAGCACCACCCCTGCTTTGTGTACCTCCGTTTGCGGTCAGGGAGCACGCGCACGCGTGCCCATCACGTGTACCCGTCTTGTCTCATTTTACTAGCCAAGCGCCAAACTCTTCAGTATCCGCTCCTGCCCTTGGCGTTACGCGACCCATCCAAGAGTCGAAACCCGCGTACCTGCAGCATGCAAAGGACGGAGATGAAAGGGAAGGGCGAGGCTCAAGGCCCGAAAGGGGCAAGCCCCAGGCACAGCCGAGCGCCCGACTCGGCGACTGGCTGGTGCGCTTGTCTCGGCACCGGGGATCGTCACGGGAGGAGCCGCGGGGAGGGATCTGAGGAGGCTGGGGTCACGACATCTCACCTCTTCCACCACCTTTCCACCACCTCCTAGCCGAGCCTTGCGGGCTTGCACCTGCACACTTGTCACAACGCCGAACGGACGCCAATGACATGCCCAGGGTTTGCTAAATCCCAGCCGGTGTCGTCGAAATTTGCCGCGCTCATTCGCATCTTCGCCGTGCTCGTGCCAATTCTTGGGACTTCTATTAATTGTCTATCGCAATTTAGATGATCATCTATGAGCAAGAGGAGGCTGGGGCTTACTCTTCTATGAGCACTCCAGAACCTCATCGCCGCAGCATCCGTAACTATATCGGCCCAACCAAAGACGTAACGCCACTAAGCCGCAATGTCACTTCAACCAGACCAAATGCCGGAAGGGTACATGCAGGTCTCCGCCACCTTTGCCGGACTGCGCTGTTCACGGCGAAAGCCGAGAAAACTCCTGCTGGCTGTTTGTCTCTCCCGCCGGCTCTACCAAGATTCAACCCCCGAATCCTCCTGGCTGCACCTGCATCTCGCTAGCGCACATGGGAAAGAACGCTTTCTTTTGCAACTCCAGGCGAGGACAACGTGGCGTTGACAGTGAAGATCGCAAACGCTTAGCTCCCGGGAAGCGAGTGCTGACGGCATTTCACTACTATTCCGCTCTATCCGTTCGTAAGTCATGCGCGGTAAGCAAGGAAGTGCCGGTGGGACGATGCAGCACTGAGACATAATTGCTCTCTACCAGCTGCCCCTCGCATGCCAGCACACCACCCGATGGGTCGTGCAACCACATGAAACTGCCTGTTCCCGATACGAGAAGCGAGTGCATATATTTGGATGTGCAGGTTTCTCCTCAGGAGGAGGATACGGTCGTACCCACCAGCAAACGGAATCGCGGATGCAGTGCTGCCTTCGTTGCTGTTCTCCTTTTTGCCTTGGATCGAGCGCAGCTTGAGCATCGATCGATGTATGCTTGAATACCTTAGCTTTGCCGAGAATACTGACTTTTGATCATGATGCCTTTGTGACTTTCTTTTTCCCTTTGCCTAAGGCAACGTCATCAATCAGAAACATGGAGTGTCGAAAGTAGCTGCTCGGATTGTAAGCGTAGCAGGTCGCGAACGAGGATTGTAGGGGGAGTGTCAATGTGAGCGTTGCAACACAACATCGCAGCGACTGGAGACTAAATGTCCAATCATGCGAGCCGGGTGCACGAAAGAGTCTTCATACATAGAACGAGGGTAAGGCTGAGGGCGCGAGCAGGCAGGCTTCCGAAAGAGGATTAGCGACTGCTGCCTGTTCGGGCAGGAACTGTACTTTATTAGTCATCGCCTTTCGTTCCTTCCCCAAAAACTTCAAGATATGCGTCGACGCAACTTCATTACATCATCTTCTTCAACAACAACAAGCAGCGCGTCCTGACGAGATGTGGAATGCAAGCCGTCAATTCCGTCCGAGCAATAACACGAAAGTCGACCACATCTCTCCCCCGGCTCTTCATCAAAATGGCATCGTCAGATCAGACAGTGGACTTGGTCGCGGACATCGAGAAACTCAACCTGGGTACGGAGAAAAGCAACCAAACGCATACCAACCAGGCTTCTACGACTCCCAAAGCCCATACTACTGGCCCCTCCCAGGCACCTACACATCGCAAACCCCGGCATCGTGGTGGCAAGAAGAACCAAACAACTACTACGCCAGCGGAAAACCAAGCCCCCAAGGCCAACCCTCCTACTGGGACCAAAGACAGCAAACCCTCCAAGGCCAGTCATTCTACTGGATCCAAGGACAGCAACACAGCCAAACCCTACATCGCACCGCACCGCAGAACCAAAGGACATACCGGGCAAACAGAGAGCGGTACGCACCTTATCCCTCCCAGTCATACCAGCCTCCTGATAGCTATGGCGTTTCGGCATACCCTCTAACGCAGCATCAAGGACCACTGCCACCCCTTCCTCATGCGCTCCCCTTCCTCCCTCCCGTGCCTCCGGGCTTTGCACCTCCACCTCTTCCCCCCTATGCTTCAAGCTTTGATCCCACGGCTCCAGCGTATCAGCCAAACGGCTCACTCAGGTCAGTCTCGTTGGAGAAGGAACTTGTATGTGAACAGATTAACATCGATGCTGCATCTAGGCCCGAGTACATGCCGCAACTTCAGACCAACCATGATGCACCGTCGACTTCTAACTTTCACTTTGGGCTCCCGGCAACTGCCCCATACCCGTTGGGACAACCGTCAATCTTCCTCCCTGGGTGCATGCCCAGCCCCGCGGAGTGGCAAATGGCCTTCAGCTCTTTGGCAGTATCTAAATCATCAGCACCGAAGAAAACGCCAGCCCCAAAGCCATCCCCAAGCTACCTCCAACGAGCCCACTGTCCCGCGCAGCGTGACTCAACCCCCCGGCCCCTCCTCGTCATCCTCGATCTTAACGGCACCCTCCTCTCCCGCAACCCTCACAACCGCAGAACCTTCAAATCCCGACCCAAAGTGGCAGAGTTCCTCGATTACCTCTTCACCAACCACCACGTCATGGTCTGGTCCTCCGCCACGCCCAAAAACGTGCGAGACATGTGCAGCAAACTCCTAACCACAGAGCAAAACGCCCAACTCGTCGCCTGCTGGGGCCGCGACAAACTCCGCCTCTCCCAAGCCGACTACACAGAGAAGGTGCAAGTCTACAAGCAGCTAAGCTGGATATGGGAGGACGAAGCCATCCGCGCGAAGAACCCCGACGCAAACAAGGACAACCAATGGAGCCAGGCGAATACGGTGCTGATTGACGATAGCGCTTTGAAGGGGGTAAGTGAGCCTTTCAATCTCGTGCGGCTGGAGGAATTCACGGCGGCGGCGGGGCAGATGGAGACGGATGTGCTGGTGCAGGTGGCGAGGTATCTGGAGCGGTTGCGCGTGCAGAGGGATGTTAGTGCTTACATTCGGTGTTGGCCGTTTGCGTATGATGCGAGCAAGAGCTTTGACTGGGAGGGGTTGGTGGAGGAGGAGCATTAGGTGTCGACTGGGTGGAGGTTTGCGGACCGACTCGGAAGGATTGCATTCGGTCATGGTTCGGAGGAGTTCATGATACCCCGTGGGATGCATAGCCCACACCTCGTGTTAACATTCGCAGCGGAACTGCGACTGTCATCGAGCAGACGCACAATCAAGGACAGTGTCAAGTCTTTCATTTCTTCTTCTACCCCAGATCTGCCGCTATTCCTCCCCTCACTACCTCGGAAATTCATCCTCCAACTGCAAAGCCGCCTTGACATTCATGCTCATCAGCTCCTGAATCAGCAGCTTCGCCGCATACGGCAGCGTCATCCGCACGACGCCACGACTGCTCGCACACCCCTGGCACCAATTATTGTACCCCATCATGCCGCACGCCTCGCACACGTCCACCTCGTGCGCGTCGGAGGAGATCATCAGCCGCTCGAGCAGGAGCTGGCTGGCGCCATACGCAATCAGACAATCGCGCTCCATCTCACCCAATCGCAGCCCACCGGCGCGTGAGCGTCCTTCGGTAGGCTGACGAGTGAGGATCGCGCGCGGCCCCGTGGAACGCGCGTGCATCTTGTCCTGCACCATGTGCTTCAGCTTCTGGTAGTAAATGGGGCCGAAGAAGACGTAAGACGGCAGACTCTCGCCGGTGATGCCAGAGGTGACGAAATCCTTGCCGGAGTAGCTGAAGCCGCGACGGACGAGCTCGGCGCCCATGTCTTCGACTTTGCTGCCGCCGAAAGCAGTCCCGTATTCCTGTGTGCCGGCCAGCACGCCCGCTTTGCCCGCCACAAGCTCGAGCATTTTGCCGACGGTCATGCGGGAGGGGAAGCCGTGGGGGTTCATGATGATGTCCGGCACGATGCCTTGGTCTGTGAAGGGCATGTCGGCTTGCTCGGCGATGATTCCCACGACGCCCTTTTGGCCATGACGGGAGGAGAATTTGTCGCCGATTTCCGGGCGCCGGGTCTGGCGCGTTTGGATTTTGATGATGGTGTTGTCGGCTTCGTTGGCGGAGATCATGACTTTGTCGGCGTAGCAGGGGTCGGGGAGTTTATAGGCCATGTGCACTGCCGCCCACGTTTGCTGGTTGGGAGGCACGGCGGCGTCCTTTTGGAGTGGTGTTTCCTTGAGGATGTACATGTCGCCTGATTCCAGCTCGAAGCCGACGTCAGGTAGGCCGTCTTTGCCGAGCTTCTTGTGTCGGGGATTTGTGGCATCTCGATCGATCAGGCGATCTTGGTAGCCGTTGCCATACTTCTTCAGCGGCATGCTCAATTTTTTGAAGACTTGGCAGCGCCCGAAGCCACGGTCGCAAGAGGCCTTGTTGATGACGAGGGCGTCTTCGATGTCGTATCCTGAGTATGACATGACTGCCACAATGGCATTCTGGCCGGCGGGCAGTTTGTCGTACTTGACCAATTCGATCGTTCGGGTGCTGACGAGAGGCTTGTGGGGGTAGACCATCAAGTACAGCAGACTGTCAATGCGCTCAAACTGGTTGTAGGCGATCGCTCCGATGGCTTGCTTGCCCATGGCACACTGATAGGTGTTGCGAGGGGATTGGTTGTGATGCGGATAAGGGATCAGCCCAGCCACTGCTCCAAGAATCGTGAAAGGCTCGATTTCGAGGTGCGTCGTATGGGCGCCAATGCCATCTTCGTAGACGGCGATGTTCGAATCGTTCTCTTCATTGACATCCAGGTACTCCACAATGCCGCGGGAGAGCGCGTCGTCAAAGTCCATAGTCCCCTTCCGTAATGATTCCAAGAATCGAGCAGTCACCTTCGACCTGCCCTTCTCTACTATGATCAAGGGTCGACAGACTCTGCCTTCGTCAGTAGCAATGTGAACTCCGTTATGCTGGTAGTTCACATAGATGCTGACGAATTCGGATATCCTGCCCATTCTTCGAAATCTCCGGAACCCAACCAGGAACTGCTTGGGATGCCGTGTGAGCGCGATTGGCGTGCCGTTGATGAAGATGATGAAGGCACCCGCGCCGTAGATCTCTTCTCCACACAAAGATGTGACATCTTCAGCTCCGAGGATGAAGACCATCTTTTTCACCGGCTCCTCATCGTCCGCGGTGGTGATGTGCGTCATAAGCGCCAAGTTCTTGATGAGTCCACAAGACTCTCCTTCTGGAGTGTCCGAAGTGCATAGCATGCCGAACTGTGAGGGCTGTAGCGCTCGGGGTCCTGAAATCTTTCGCGTCTTCTCGAACTGGCTGCTGATCCTGGTCATCATGCCTAAAGCACTAATATAGCTCAATCTGCTCAGGACATGCGACACCCCAGCCCGATCCATGCGAAAGCGTTTCAAGGTCCAGTTGCCGGTGGCGATGGCCCGCTCCATGCCGCTGGTGATGCGAATTGCGAATTGCTCAACAGTGTTCCGCGGGTTCCACTCCTCGGTAGGGTGATGTTTCCTCAAAAGCTTGTCCATGTTCATCTTGATGTTCTTCGTGAACTCCTTGAACAAATCTTCAAACAAGAGCGAAAGCATCTGGCCTGCCAGCTCGAGACGCTTGTTGCCGACATAGTCACGATCGTCGACGAGCGAGGGATCGTGCATTGCCATTAACACTCGTCGAGTCATAAAGGCCACGTAGAGTGCCTTTGGTCGAAAGTTCATCCCTGTCACCGTAACGTGAGGGATGATGGTGTTTGCAAGCTTATCCAGCGCCGCCTGCTTTGGTGTTTTGGCATCTTTGCCGAACCTTGGGGCAAAGCGGTCCGCTTTCATTCGGGTGGAAATGTAGTCAAGAGCCTGTTCCTGGGTGAAGACCCCTTCCTGCGCCGCGAGCTCAAGATTTGGAGCGAACTCGTCTTGATACTGAGCGTCACTTCCCGCTGCCAAAAAGAGGATCTCGTTGTCGGACTGGATGCCCATTGCTCGGAACAGGATGGCGACGGGGATGTCTTCGTTGAGGGAGTTATGCTTGAGGAAGAGGGCGTTCTTTTTCAGCAAGACATACGTCTTCGTCTTCACGTTGGCGGTATGGCTGGTGACGGACGCCTGAATGATGCCCTTCATCTGCTCCACGATGATTCTGTTCTTGCTGAGTTGCTCTTGGACGAGGATGACCTTCTCCTGCCCTCGCACAACGAAGTAGCCGCCAGGGTCAAGCGAGCATTCGTTCAACAATGCCATTTCCGAGTCCGAGCGGCCGTTGAGCACGCATTTAGAGCTTCGAAGCATGATGGGAAGCCTGCCGATGCAAATGTCTCGGATGGTGTGTTTGCCGGACTGTTTGGGATAGACAATGTCGACGTAGATGGGAGCGGCGTAGGTCATGTCTCGTAGCCGACATTCATTCGGGGTGACGGTGGAGTCGATGTGGTTCAATTTGTCCTCGAGACGGTCGGGTACACCGACGCGAATGTCGGTGAATTGGATCCATTTCGCTTTCTCCGACCCTTGTGGCGTGATATCGCTGGTGACGAGCTGGTTCGCTTTGACAATCTTCTTCAGCTCCAGCTCGGTGAAGTAATTGAAGGAGTCAATGTGCTGTTTGACCAGGCCTTTGACGCGGAGGAAGGCGGGCAAGAGGTTCCATTTATCTTTGGCCGTGTCGATGGGATCCGTCAGTCTTTTTTGGTAGTAGAAGGGTTTGAGTAGGGCATCAATGTCGTCCGTAGCGGCCTCGGGTCGTCTCTTAGCCGATTGGATCTGCTTGGGTAATGAGACATGCTGCGCTGGCGCAGGATCCTTCTGCTTTGGCTTGAGAGCAACGTTGCGCTTCTTTGTCGCCTGTGGGCAGAAGTCAGTCATGGCCAAATGCAAGTGAAAATTGGGTGGCGTACTTCATTCGGAGCCACTTCGATCGGTCCTGCCTTCTTCTTCGCACGCGGTGGCATCTCGGCCGAGGGTCTGGAGGGAGTGAGGGGTGATGTCAGCTCATTTGGTCCTTCGTGGCTGGTCAACGGTGATGTTCAGTTCGTGAAGCATTTTGACTTTTGATCGATCAAGAGCAAAGTGAAAAGTGTGGCTGATGGCGTCGGTTCAGCCACACGCTTGCCTGGAACTCTATCACGATTAAGCTTCCAGGGTCTGGTCAGGAACCAGAAGCTGAGGACGGAGGTGCATTTCGGGATTTGCTATGGCTACACATGTCTAGAGAATGCCTACAGTCGTACAGCTTGAGGTTGGAGGATGGAAGAGGATTGTCCGGTGTTTGAGCTACATTGTGCAATCAAGCAGCGCCAGCAAGGCCCCAAGCGTCTTTGTCATTTGTGAGGCTAGTCGATGGCAGTGTTGAGCTTAAATTACTGTCACCTCCCCTGACATGCATGTCAAGAGTGTGCAGTGCATGAAGGACGCTTGCTTGCCTGCAGGGCAGGCCCCAAAGAATCAGCGAGGTGCCGTGAGACCTGCTTGAATCAAACATCCCGCGGGAGGATGATCATCTCGCGACAATCCGCCAACCCGAGACTCCACGTGTGGCTGCGGAGAAATTGAAGCCCACTTAATGCGCCGAGGGTGGACGGGTTAGCTTTCCACTCTGCGAGCACCGGGAGTCTTGGGAGGGTCGTTGTGCTGCCGGATTCATTTACGGTTTCATATGCAGTGTTATCTAGATGAACCGTCCCATTCACGAGCAATTTTCGCGTCGTGTTGCCATGATTTCCCTTGCCCCGTTGCGGTGCAGTCTGGCATGGCGCAAAACGGTCCATGCTTGACTTTCGAGCTAACTCGGTTGAGGCGATCTCCTCCTCCGTCCCCGATTCTTCCTTGGTGGGGCAGGAGCATCTGTTGACCGCACTTCTCTCCTCTACACCGCATATCCCCTCACCCCACCCTGCCACCCCTCTCCTCGTCCTCGCCCACGACACACCCACCTCCGTCCTCCCTCTCCGCACCACTGTCCTTATTGCCCAGCATCACATTCCTTCGAACGTGTACAACTAGCAACTTGCATTCCGACATTGGACATTTTTGCGTTGCAAGCACGCTGGCCGTCGCCCGCTCCACCACACCATGACCTTTCCCTTCCGCCAGCCCTTTGGCCCTCGGGACAGCAACAATAACACCAACAGCCCCTTCCCGAATTCCACGGCGGCGGATGCAAGAGGAGGCTTGATGAGGCGCTTCACCACGAACGCCCTCCCCACCTTGGGACCGCCTCCTAGGCAGCAGAGAAGACCGGACACCTTAATGGTAAGTGCATTTCCAGACTTGTCATGCACGGCAGTGTAAGACACCGCGGCGGGCTGGCATGGTAGTACATGGAAGAGGCGGCATGGTCGGTACAGCAAATGGCGGTGAGACTTTGTGGCCCGGCTGCGAAGTTGGATTGGGAGGTGGTGTTGTGGTGTTGAGACGCTTTGGTCTGCTCTTGGCTCTACCGCACTGCGAGACCTCTTCGTGCTGCTGTAGATGGCTGTCTTTGTCCAGGGAAAAGAGGAAGAGAAGGAATCCCTCGAGTCTTCATGGCGGACGAAGTTGCAGTGCAATTGCTAACCTTTTATCCAAGTCCGGCCTGCAAAGCCATGTGGCTCCAGTAAGCTTCCTCCATGGCGTACCCGTTCCAGGTATCACAAATGCTGACGGCCGCAGTCCGAGCGCAGAATTCGCCACATCGAGCGCCTGTTGGAACAGCAGCGCCACATCAATGCCGAATTGGAGAAGATTGATGATGAGACTCGGCGTGAAGTCGAGGACGGCCTTCGTCATGAGCGTGCAGTGTCCGACATGATTGCTCAGAGCGAGCCGACAACGCCGCCGGAGTATCATGAACCCGTTCGCAGTATGTATCTTGTCCTACCTTGGCGCAGTAGTGGCCTTCGGGAGCTGACTTATATCACCGCACAGACGTGACTACTCGCACAAATCGCTACTCGGCAGCAAGCTTGACGTCACCACCAGGCATTCCAGGCAGGCCCAATCGCTCAAGTACGCGCTTGACATCCCCTGCAGTCCTCGGAGCCAGGCCCTACTCCTCCACCAACCCCTCGGCACTCCCTTCTCAGTCTGTCCCTGGCTCCCGCCGTCACTCGGACGACGAAGAAGAAGTCGACATCCTGTACTTTGATCCTGGCCTTCACCGCTCTGCGGCAAAGTGAGTGTCGTGTCTTCACTTCAAGCTCACTTCCTTGTTCTTGCCATATCAAGTCTTGGCGCGTTTCAGCGCGATCACATGCTTCGCCAAACCTTATTGTCCACGACAATACTTATATTCGCTTCACTTCGCTCACAATACCTTCACTCACTCCTATTGACACCCCCTCACAATAACACCCACCACTACTTCTCTTTTTCTTCCGTGGTTCAGCTAGCTAACTTCTTCAATCACAGTCTGAACCGCAACTCCATGCCCGCACCTTCCTACGACCGCCAGCGCAACAGCAACGCAGCAGATCTCCGCTCCAGCCTCGGTGCGCTCGATCATTCGAGCTTCTTCACTGACGAAGAAGAGCAACCATCCGCGCTCCCCACCAAACTGGCCACTAACAAGCCCTCTCCACCAGACATCAAGACCTACCTGCAAGTCCAGCACACTGCAGACGGCTTCCCCAAGCTCATCCGCCGCAGTGACGATAGTGAGCTCGTTTCCGGGCCTTCTGCCGCTCTTGACCTCGCTCTAAACCACTTGTCAAACGTGGAGCAGCCGGGTACCGACCGCCTCACGGCTAGCCGTCACCGCATCTCCCTCCCACCCTCGGCTGTGAGCAGCAACGGCACCATTGCCCCACTCAACGGCATCTTGACCAATTCAAACGACTTCAAATCTGCAGCTGCCGCCAGCCGTCGCTCTCTCGAAGTCAAATTCTCCACAGAAACCAAGCGTCCTTCACTCATGGCTACACCGCCTCGCAGCTCCATGTCAAACGGCATGGCCAAGGCTGCCTCTTCTTACTCTACCAACGACATTCCCACTCTGAAGAGCATCGAATCTGAGCACTCTGGTGGCGTCTCCCTCACTTCGACTCAGCCTCAAGCTCGCAACACCGCCGACTCCGCCACCCAAGACCTCAACGGAGCTCACCGTGACCGCACTGCATCTGACGCCACGGCTCACCCCACTCAGCGTCAGAGCCAGGACTTCGTCAACATCTTGCATCACAACCCTGAGATCTTTGCTACGGCTCAAGCCGCTCTGCAAGGCAACGGTGCTTCCTTCGGCGGCCTTCACTTCTCCGACACCACCAACGGCATGCCTCCCTTCCAAGCTCCTCACATGCCCTACGGCCAGTCGCCCTACTATGGTGGCATGCAGTCACTCAACAACGGCTTCGGCAACATGAACCTCACTGGCGGATACGCTCCGCAAGGCCAGTGGGGAAACCAGCCCTCTCTCTACCAGCCCAACGGCTTCAGTGGCATGCAGCAATACCCATCCAATGGCCAGGCCATTCAAGGAGCCGGTCGTTATGATGCCAACAAACCCGCCACCCACCCCCGCAAGGCCCAGACTGATGAGCTCTACGCCAACGTCAGCGTCCCGGGTGTGGCAGGGCAGATCTACGGACTGTGCAAGGATCAGCATGGCTGCCGCTTCTTGCAGCGCAAGCTGGAAGAGAAGAATGAGCAGGACGTGCAGATCATCTTCGATGAAGTCAAGGATCACTTCCAAGAGTTGATGGTCGATCCCTTCGGCAACTACCTCTGCCAGCGTCTGCTCGAGCACTGCAACAACGAGCAGCGCACCGTCCTGGTCAAGAATGCCGCGCCCGCCATGACTCGCATCGCTCTCAACCAGCATGGCACTCGCGCTCTTCAGCGCATGATCGAGTCCATCGCCACTCCCGAGCAGACCAACATGCTCATCGACGCCTTGCGCTACGACGTTGTCCAGCTCATCCAAGACCTCAACGGCAACCACGTCATTCAGAAATGTCTTAACCACCTCAGCTCGCGGGATGCTCAATTCATCTTCGACGCCGTCAGCGCCAACTGTGTTGTGGTCGGCACGCACCGTCATGGCTGCTGCGTCGTGCAGCGTTGCGTTGACCATGCTACCGGACCTCAGAAGGGTGCCATGGTAGATGCCGTCATCGACAATGCCTTTGCTCTGGTGCAGGATCCGTTCGGCAACTACGTCGTGCAGTACGTTCTGGATCTCAACGAGCCCATGTTCACCGAGCCGCTGTGCCGCAGCTTCGCCGGCAACATTGCCTTCCTTTCCAAGCAGAAGTTCAGCTCCAACGTCATCGAGAAGTGCATCCGCTCTGCCGGCCCCGACACGAGGCGTATCCTCATCCACGAGATCAGCTCGCCTCAGGACATGGAGAGGCTTCTCCGCGATTCCTTCGCCAACTACGTCGTGCAGACCGCCATGGACACTGCCGACGAGGAGCTCAAGGCCATCATCGTCGAGAGCCTGCGTCCCATGATCCCCGCTATTCGCAACACTCCCCACGGGCGTCGCATTCAGAGCAAGATTCAAGACTACGACAACGGCAACACCGGGCCTCTCAACAATGCCAACATCAACAAGTCTGACTCCTCCTCTCAGGCTCACTCGATCGCTTCTGCTGTTGTGCCCTCTGTTCCCCCTTTCGCCGCCCCTGCCAGCGGTCGTAGCAATCGCATGGGCATGGTTGGTGCGCCGCCCGAATGGTCTGTCGGGCACGGCTTCACCGGTCCTGCTGTCAATGGCTTCCACGGTCCTGCTATGAATGGCTTCAATGCTCCGAATGTCAACGGCTTCCCCGGTCCTGCAATCAACGGCTTCTCCGGTCAAGCTACGAATGGCTACCACGGGCCAGCTGCCAACGGCTTCAACGGGCCAGCTGCCAACGGCGGGTATTCTGGCGGCGACACCGGCTCTTCCGGCGCGCCGCGCAGCCAAGCATACAACGCCCTTAACGGTTCTCAGAACTACCCTCAGCAGGGCATGGGCGGCCCAGGCTTCCCCGGCTTCGGTCGTAACCCTCACTACGGCCAATTCTAAGATCACCAAATGCTCCTCATCATGACGTCGCAGATGTCAAGCGCCACCCTCCTTCATGCCAGTCTCGCAAGAGCTATGAACTGCATTCTCCCTAACGGCCACCCCACGACGACAAAGACATGAGCGAGACTTCTTTTGGGCGATCTGCTGCGGCCTTCAAGCTGCACATCCAACGAACGGCATCTTGGCAAAGAGTGTATCTGGACATCATCACTCCCCTCTTGGGATACTGATGACTCTGTACCATTACTTCTCATCGACTCGGTCTCCACGACTGGTTCGCCTGCCACAATACTACTACTTTCACGACTCATCCACGAGGCTTTTCTCTTTCTTTTGTTCTACTCGAAGTCAACATCACAGAAGTTTACGAAATATATCATATCACAAGCACCACGATTCTCACGATTACTGCTACGACGAGAAAACCAGGCTCAACGATTCCACGCACGCAAGTGTCTTTGCTACGACTATGGAAGCGGTAACCCGGTGCTCATCGTACGCGATTGCATTCACTGAACTCACGAACGGCGACAAAAAAAAGACTTTCTTTGTTTTTCAACTCAAGCGGCTTCACCTGCATTTACCAACCCCCCCGGAAACTCGATGATGAACACGACGGACATTCAAGAAGCAGACGGATCGAATCATGGGCGACTGGATTACGAGCGGCTGGATGGATATGCGGGTGTTTCTTTGGGCGGAAGGGATGGGAATGGTTCACTCATGATGCATCGGCGATTGCTTTCTTTACTCATGCCCCTTTTTTTCCTTTCTTCTGCATCACGATCAGCATGACATATCTTGATTGTATCATAGGCCTTTCGTAGAGACGACAATGCCTTTTCCCCAAAACCCTTTCAATCCAGTTGCATGCCTTCACCTGCCGAGGACGTCTAATACCCCTCTCCAGCAGGCCACGCATCCTCCGCCAACCTCTCCTCATCCCCCAAGAACTCCCCCTCCCCACCCTCACGCCCCAAATCCATCTTCTCCAGCTCGCGCGTAAAGTAATCCACCTCCATCTCCTCCTCCAACAACTTGGTATCAAACCCCATGACCTCGGGGAAATTGCGCAGATTCCACCAATGCGTCAACGCCCGCAGGCTCTGCTCCAGCGGCAACGCATCCTCCACCGTCCCATCCACATCCCCCACGCACGCGCCGCCCATCCCTCCCCCGCCACCACTCAGCCAGTCATCCCGCAACTCCGCCGGCACGGAGAGCCACACGGCGGTGATGATTTTCATATTCCCCTGGCGCCACTTGCGCCCGCAAAAGGGGACTTGCGATTTGAAGAGTTTGAGCGTGTAGTACCGCAAAGCGCGGATGGGGATTTTGAGGGTGCGCTTGAGGTGGTTGCTGCTTTTGTAGCTGACGAGGAGGAGGGCGCGGTGCGTTTTGCGGCGCGTGACTTTTTGCAGGACGCGCAGGTGGTTGATGCTTGAGATGACGTTGCGGTAGGAGTAGGTTGTTATTGGGGTTGTGGGCAGCGGGGTGGTTGGGTAGCCTAGCTCGTCGACTTCGGGGGGTTGGGTTGGGTCTAGAGTTGTGGTTGTTGTTGGGGAGAGGAGCGGGGCGTCGAGGGAGGAGTCGCGGTGGAATTTGATGGGAGGTGGGATGGCTTCATCCGAGGAGTCTTCTGCTGGTGCTGCGGGTGGTGGAGTGGGGGGGCCAGCGCGGCTGTTCGCCTGGCAAAAGTGGAAGAAGTTCAGCTCTTCCTTCTCCCAGCGCGTGTGGCATGCCTTGGCGATGTCGTGCGTCTGCCACATCTTCAGGATGAGGGGCACGTAGTTGGAGTCGAGCAGGAGCTGCGTCATGTACTCGTACTGCAGGATGTGGGAGACTTTGAGCCACTTGAGCAGCAGGATGAGGATGCCGCTGATGGCTTTGGAGGCGACTTCTTGCGTGCGCAGCTTGTCTACTTCTTCGGCGGTGTGGTCGGGTGCGTCGGCCGTTCCGTTCTCCAGGGGTTTGATCGAGCCGTTCATTCCATTGACGTCGCTGAATTGAATGCCGGGTTGTAGGCCATTCTGGCCGTTGTTCTTGGACACAATGTCCGTGACGTATTGCAAAGTGGCTTTTAGCAACACGATGATGACGCTTTGCAGGTGCGGCAACGAAGTTTTGTAGAAGGCAGCAACGGCCGCTAAGCGTCTCTGCTCGTCCGTCAGTAACAGAGGCTGGCCCTGCTCTGCCGTCTCCTCAGGAGCCGTCTTTTCGACAATTTCAAACTCTCCCTCATCGTCCTGAGCACCATCTGATGGCTTCCAGCCGCGCTCATACCGCATGAAATCCACCCGTGCCTCCCAAAGCTGCTTCATCGCTCGTGTTGCCCGCATCCGCTTGGAGAAGAGTTCGGCGGCTTCAAGAATGCTCGCAGGGACGTCCGAGCCCATCCATTTGCGACCAACGAGGGCATCTTGAAGTTGAGTGTCGCCTTTGCCGCCGATCTCGTTACTGCTAAGGTCGAGCGGGGGGTACAAGAAAGGAAACATTTGGTTTGTTTGATAGTTTTGTTTCTTGCCAGCTTTGCCAGGCCCTCCGGGAGTCGGAGGAGGGGAAGGAGCGGGCGTTGCAATGTGCACGGGTTGATGCATGATCGACTCGGTACCCACGCTTGGTGCACCCATGTATGCTGAGTCGGAGGAGGCGTAGCTTAGACTCCGATGCTTCAAGGGCGGCAAGATGCTGTTGTTCTCCGGTTCCAGAGGGAAGAGAGGCGGCGGTGCTTGATAAGCGGGATACTTGGAGCTGATTTCTTGCCTGAACAGGTGGTAGTCCAGTGGTGAGGCGGTGATGAGGGGCTGTCCGGCCACGTCCACCTTATCTTTATCCTTGTCTTCACGAAGGGAGCTCTTGACCCTCTCCACATCCTTGATTCCACCCACAGAGACCAAGATGGCTTTCCATGCCAGGAGGAACATCTTGGCCAGCGGAATAGGAGCGGTGTCATCCCACCTCAGTCTTGAGACGGTGTGAGTGAGGTAGTTGAGCAGATTGGGCTCGAGTGCCACAATGTCCCCCTTCAGACGTTGTCCACTCTCACCCGCCGTCGTCCTCGCAACCTCAATAAAGAGATACATGAGGGTCAGACAGCACCACAGTTCCACACTCTCTTCCGGCCGTCGAGGCTGTGGTTCATTGCGGAAGGAGGACTGCTCCACAGGGGCGCTCTGGAAGTCCTTGTCGCAAGTCTTCCGCAAAGCATCATACACCGCCTTCAAGCCATCGCAAGCATGCAGTGTATCCACCATGGCCACAATCCAACGGAGCTGCAGACTCGAAGACGCAAAGTCCTGCATCCTCATATGCCCACCATTCTCCTCAACGAACAGGTCTTCAAGTTTGTACCCTTCGCGTCTTCCCGCCGTCTCTTCCCATACTCCAAGACCAACATACGTCAGAATCATCAGCGCAGACGCCGTCCCCTCTCCGCCATAGTTCTGCGCGAGATACTCGATCCTCTGGCTCAGGAAGCCTCTTCGCATATCCTCCGTCACATCCAGCCAGTCCGCTTTGCCCTCCTCCGTGGCCCGCCACGCCTCATTGAACGCCACTTTGCACTTTCTCAGCTTCGACTGTTCCTCATCGCTGTATGTAAACCACTCCTCCAGCTCCACAGGCAGGGATTCCGCATCTTCGTATTGAAAATCATAAACGCTGTCACAGTCCAACAGCTCTTGTTTGGCGGGAAGGACAGCAGTCGGAAAGTCTCTCCGGATACGTTTCAAGTCGGCTAATGTGAGACTATCAGGCTGGTCTTGAGGGGAGTCGAGGATGGGTTCGGGGGGTGCAGGCGGAGGTTGGATCGGGGGGGCGGTGCCTTCTCTTCGCAACGGCGGGCGAGCGGGGAGATCGAGGCGTCGGGGAGATGCTGGTGCTCGCCGCGGACTCTCTCCTGCCGCGAGGGGAGATTCTGTGGTGGTTGGAGGCGGTTTGGGCGGGCTGCCGTCCTCGATGGCGGAGTCGTCTTCGTCGTCGATGGGTCTCAAGGTTGGACTAGCCTCGCCGGCGGAGGGCAGGTTGGGGTTCTCGACCTCGTCCATTCCGGCTGTTTCATGCTCTCGTTCTTCTTTTGTCTGGCATGCAGTTGCGTATTCGTTGTGAGGGGGGATGCGGTTGAGGCATAGCAAGCCACTCGTGGCGCGTCCGACATGTGGCTTGAGCTTCTCTCAAACTTCCTAAAATGGAAAGCTTTGTCATTCACACCAAGGCTGCCGATTAGCAATTATACATTGCACTACATTTCCTGTATATCGCTGCATTCCCTCCATCACATGTCCAACTAATTAACCATATCTAGTAGATGGGAAGATTTCTCGCCATCCTCTTCCTATGTTTAGTCTTCCTCGTCGGATTCGGCTCGTTTGTCGTCGTGTTGTAAGTCGCATTCGTCGGCAATTTCTTGTACTGCACAGTAGCGTTGCCCTCCTTGTACGTGCTCAGCGCCGGGCCAGTAGTAGTGTAGTTCCCTCCCATCGTCACGTTCGTGGTCCCCTTCGCGATGTCCATACCATTGATGACGCGCTCAAACAGGGCCAACGCAACCTCAGGCTGGTAAAACGGAACCTCGTGCCCCGATTCGAAGATACGCGCAAAGGCGAAGTTGTTGCTCTGCTTCACCTGACCATGCCAGACGCCGTCGGGCGTGCTGATGTTCTCGAAGCCAGCATTCGACCAGCCCGAGGCATTGCAGTTGTCGGCCACAACTTGATTGCCGAGCCAATTGCAATTGTAGTCTGCATCACCATTATACATAGCCATGTAGATTCCAGCATCGATGAGACTCTTGACATCGACCGGCGAGTTTTGCGTGCGGTCGTCGTCGCCTGTGGTCCCGAAGGCGGCGCTAACAAGGTTGGAATCCGCTGAGAAGTTGACAAAGGCCCCGAGAGCTTTTTGTACCTTGGGGAGGTTCAAGTAGCTTTGGAAGAAGTATGGAGGGAAAGGGTCGGCTAGAAGTTCGCGGATGTCGTACTCGTTCCGCTTGCCGTAAATGTCCAGGACTTCCTCCACTTCGTAAGCACAGAAGTTGTCGGACGCCGAGCACACGTCGTCTGATCCGGTGTTGTAGCATTCGAGCGTTTGATCGTAGCAGTTACCAGGACCGTACATCGAATTGTACATCTTTTCCTGGATTTTCTTAGAGAATGGCACCAGGTCGTAAGGGTTTCCCGGTGACACGCTGTAGTTGTAGTAGGCCGCGTACTGGATGAGGGGATCGTACCACCCACTAGAAGAAAATCAGTATAAGGACACTCAGAACCGATGGGGTTGTAGAATACGTACTTTCCAATCATGACAGACTTGAGATTGATCTCATGAGCACCCGAAAGCTTGCCGGACTTGATGAGTTGGTTTTGGTTGAGGAAGTACCTGGACTCGGTCAGTAAGAGATCAACAGACGCTTGTGGCATACACTGACTCATTATACACAGGCGCATAATGACCACCGTAAGACTCTGTCGTGAAATGGAAAGATCCGCGGGAGTACTGGGGGAAAGCACCCATGAAGCCTTGCAAGACCAGCCAAAAGTTGTTCGCAGAGCTGTCGGTCGAATTGGTGAGGCTCGAGATCAGATACTGCGAGTACGTGCCGCAGGTATCCTCGGCGTAATCCGGACAGCTGCTGTTATTCGGCAGTTGGACACTGGCGGCGTATTGCTGTTTGATCCCGGAGTAATAGCCGGGGACTGGGATGGAGTAGGAGAAGCCGGTTGTCGAGGGTTGGTCGATGTAGATCATGTTGGAGACGTTGCTTTGGAATTATTAGTCATGAGCACGTGGTCGTAAAGGAGGGAGGGAACATACTTCCAGGAGTAAGGGTTGTTGACGACCTCCAGATTGTCGTTGATACGACACGGCCCGTTCTCATCAAACAGTCCGAGCCTGTAAACGGAAGGCGCACGTTAGCAAGAGGGGGACTGTTTGGCAGGTCTCGTGGTCACGAAGGTCGGTGCCGGCGTGCCAATTCCAGAATGTTTGGGAAAATGCTTACATTGACGAAGAGCCCGGACCGCCATTGATCCAGACTGAGAGAGGTGCAGTAGTTGGATCGCCGTTCCTAGTCTCGAAGAAATAACTGCGACGAAGTGTGAGCTCACGTGCTCGTCGCGACGAAACAACGGACGACTCACAAGAAGATGTGTGCATCTTCAGCAATGTCTACGTAGCCCGAGTAGGACTTCACGTTGGGCGTAAGCTCGCAGATGCCGTCCGGTACTTGTTTGTAGCGCACTGGGACGCCCATGTATCCAGTCGCATTGGTCAGATCCGTGGGAGCCGGCACGAACTGCGAGAGCCCGAGCGCGGCGAACAATGGGACGAGAAGCAGCATGTTTCCAAGCGACGATATTGATATTGAATGTCGCTATACGGTAGGAGAATACGAGTAGAAGAAAGAGAGCGCGATTGAAAACGATAAAATAGCCATTGGACTTACCTGCCTTCCGTGTATGGACATGGCCTGTGGCGTGCGTCATGCGGGTTTTTCCTATCTGCTAGCGTCGCAACCATGGTCGGTGCTCAGAGGGGTTTGCGGGGTCCAAAGACGGTGCTCGTTGCCTAGATAAGTGTACATAGTGCACGCGTACGAGCATTCAAATGTGAGATGGAACGAGGCGGGAGGATTTGAGTTCATGCGATGGAACGGTGCCTGCCGTGGAGAGGGCGGGGTTTCGTTCGACGGCCGAATACAGCAGTGGTCGGAAGAAGGCGTGTAAGCGTGGAGGTGATGCCGCCGAGTCCGAGTCTGACGCTGTGGAAGGCCTACTGCGAATCAGCGCGGTCCAGATCCGTCCGCCGTGCCGGATGCAACCCCATCGAACTAGCCAGCCATGGAATTGACGTCGTTCATGAGCATCCATGTTTTCAGGCTTGTTGTGCACGCTTTCGCCTGACGTCTGTCCTTCTTCTGTCTTTGCTCGTCTCAGTCACGTTCACTGGTAAATACACATATATGGTGGAAGATGAAGTGACGATGGAATAGAGTTGCTATGTGTCAGCATGTATAAGGCCAGCGGCTAAGCCTTCCTACACGCGCTCAATGGCGCACCCGACATCCTCGTTGCCAATAGGCATGAGGCTTCACACGTAGTGTATCTCTGATCTGCATTCAGTCCGTCTATTCATCGGACAGAACGACAGACTGCCTAGAAATCTTCCTGTCAATGCCATGGGAGCCGCGGTGAGCTGATTGCCTCGTGCAAGTTCATCAGCCCTCCTGAATCGTGACCAGACCCGTTTTAACTTGAACTACGCATGCTCGACTCCAGTTGATACGCATGTCTTATTGCATCTTCAACTACAGTCTTCAATAAGGTCCACCACCGAGACAGTAATCTGTTCGTCAGAGCAGCTGGCAACTTTGCCGACCTCGGCCAATCCCGGACGTGGTCTTGGCAAATTAAAGTTTCTCGCGAGGTCGAGCTTTCTGCTGTCGACTTCATCCAGCATTCGAGCAAGCAATTTGGCCCAGCACACCCCTCACCCTCTTCCGCGATCCTCACAGCGCGTCGAGAAGCCCCCAGGCTGGCCGCTCACTAGCCTAATTACTCCATCTCCCCTCCTCTCCACTCTCAACCCGCCCACCATGCTGCGCACACTTCCTGCCCTGCGTCTCCCGACCTCCTCGTCCACGGCTCCCCGTCATCTCTCCCGCGCCCTCAACGCCAGCCTCGTGTGCCGTCAACAACCCACATCGCTCCAGCAAAGGCGAGGCGCACATGCCATCAGCAACCCGACTCTAGCGAACATTGAGAAGAGATGGGAGGCCATGCCGCCGCAGGAGCAGGCGGATTTGTGGATGGCGCTCAGAGATCGGATGAAGGTGGATTGGAATGAGATGACGCTGCAGGAGAAGAAGGCCGGTACGTCTACAATCCTTTTGTCATCGTTTTCATCTCTCAATACTCCCACTGTCGCTCCTGGGAAGCGGACGGAGAGAGGCCGAGGGGGTGTATGCCATTGGCGTCACAGCCCAGAACGCGTGGACATACGACCCATTGACGCAAGTAACGCCCACTAACAACACCAAAACAGCGTACTGGATCGCCTTTGGACCCCACGGCCCCCGTGCCGGTGACCCCCCGGGCGAAGGCCGCAAAGTCCTCCTCTACACTATCATTGGCTCCCTCGCCGGAGTCGGCATCTTCGGCCTGACACATCTCTTTGCCGGTCCTCATCCAAGCACCATGAACAGAGAGTGGCAAGAAGCCACGAACGAGTACTTCAAGGTATGGCTCCTCAAACTCACCCGCCCGAATGTGGGCGGTAGGCACGAAGACTAATGCACTCGCACCACAGGAAAACAAGATCGAGCCCATCACCGGTGTGTCGTCCGAAGGCTATGTAGGCAAAGGCCAAGTCCAGAGCGGGTCGGAGCAGCACAAGTAATCCGCGGCAGGAGAATGGATGGAAGCGCGTAGTGGGGAAGCTCGCGGCCCGCACGTGTATTTTCCTTTTAGACATCGAACCTAGAGGTGCAGATTGGAGATGGCGGACGGGGCAGTGCTTGTCGTGTATCTTACCATCCACTCGCCGCTTAGGCCATTGTACAAAGCACAATCCATTGGCACGGTTCTTCGATATGTTTCCCTGTTCATGCACGCGCCCTCAGCTTCACGGCCGCAGCCGTACTTCACAACCTCGAGACAAGCAGTAGAATATCTCAATTACTTTTAGCATGCCTACATCGCCGAATCCAAGGGTATCCTGTACATCCATGTCCATCCGATGCCCACCGCTATGCCCAAAATCAGGTTGAACCCGCACTCCACTCTACTTCTCCTCGCCCAACTTCCTCTCCACATTCTCCCTCCACCCGGCCCCATACCTCGCCGTCATCCACGTCCCAATCGACGCCACAAACACAAACAAGGCGGAAATGGTGCTGAACCACCCGACGCCAATGCGTTCAATGACAGGCAAACACGCCGCCGTGCCAGCCGCGGCAAAAACGTAGCGAATCACGTAATTCCCCGCCAACACCTCCGAATTGCGCTTCTGCATCACCTCCGTGCAGTACGTGTTGATACTGGGGAAGCAAAACAGCTGCGCAACGCCCTGCACAAACATGCATATGACAGGTAGCGGAATGCCGCCCACGCGCTTCTCCACCGACCAGCCGTACACCAGCATGCACGCGGGCGTGACGCCGCCCATGGCGACGATGCACGAGCGCAGCCGGTCCTCCGGCACACGCTTGCCGCCGCGCTTGCGGATCCATTTGCGCACGCACCGGTCGGCCCAGCGGCCGCCGCCGAAAGTGCCGAGCAGGTAGCCGGCGCCGGGGGCGATGTAGAAGAGGGCGCCTTCGAGGGGGGAGGTGAGGTTGAAGCGTGGGTTGAGGACGTAGCGGATGGGGGTGAGGAGGGAGTACATGTTCTGGTTGCGGGAGGTTAGTTGGAGAGAGTTTTGAGGGAGGGAAGACGTGGACGTACCCAGACGAGACTTGCGCTTGCGAGGCCTACTATCAGGATATTGGGGTAGCGGAAGAGTTTGATGACGCGGAGCGGGTTCGTCCATTCCCATAACTTCTTCGCCTTTTCTTTCCGCGGAAGGCCGGCTAGTTCCTCGCTCCGCATGTGGTGTGCCGTCTCGGGGATGAACACAATAACGCCTATGGAGCTGACTCCTGATAATGCCGTCTGCAGCCAGAAGATATTCCGCCAGCTGGAGTATGTGACAATTACGCCGCCAATCAACGGTCCGAGGGCAGGTCCGATAAGTATGCCTGATAGAAAATAGCCATAGCATGTGCCGCGCTCCACTGGCCTGTAAATGTCGGCGATGACTGCCGCGCCGCAGATGTAAAAGCCGGTGCCTTGGAAGGCAGTCAACATGCGGAAGATGAAGTAACTCGCGAGATTAGGCGCGAGAGCGCTGCCGGCGGAGAAGGCGGTGAAGGTGACAGCAGCGACGACCAAGGGCTTCTTCCGGCCGTATGTTGTTCCCAAAGGCCCATAGAGCAACGGGCTCAAGCCCATAAAAATGAGATACAAGGCATTGGAGATGCCGAAGATCGTGCCCGTGGTATGGTAGGTCGCCACGACTTCAGGACTCGCAGCAAGAATGGAGGTAGAGCTGATGGGGCCGAGGAAGGCGCAGAAGGAGAGGATAGTGACGATAGCGACTTTATGCGGGTGCGAGTACTTGTTGTAGATTTCGTCCCCGGCTTCGTAGAACTCGTCGCGCGCGGGCATGGGAGGGCTGTCGTGGGTGGAAATGTGGGAGAGGGTGTGGTGCAGGCTGGGCCGGCCGTCTTCTGTGGCGGTGGAGTGGATGTAGGTGGCCGCTTCCTTGTCATCTTTGCTGGAGTGGGACGGCTGGTCGGGGAGGTCGTGGTCTTCCTCCGAATCTGCGTGCTTTTCGACGTCCTCGTCTTCCGCCACTTTGGGCAGGTCTGGATGCTTTTCATCCGCCATGGCCGGTTGGATTATATGTGTTTTAGAAGCATGTAATGAGATGGTCCGAGGCCGGGAATCATGGCTCTCAGAGACGTTGAAATTCCGAACGCGAAATAGAGAGAGATGATAGATGTGACTTACCAAGACAACCGCGGGTAGAGTAGACATGCGGTTGAGTCGTCCAATGCTACCGATGTCGGCGCAGCGTAACATTCACGCGTGAGGTGGTCAAGGTTTGCAAAGAAGGTTGCGCTTTCCGCGCATGCCATTGGCGGAGCTGCTTCGGCTTACTCACGCGTTGAACACCGCTTTTGGCCGCGTCGGCGGTGGCGAGGGCACATCACCTTCTCCATACGCTGTAATGCACGGCAATGGACAACAGATTGAAATTGTCATAGCCAAACGCTTCATATCATTGTATCGCTGAACCCATCAGATTTCTAAGATCCTCCAATCGTACATCATCCCGCGGCGTCTTCCAATCCTTCTTCAACAACCCATACGTCTCGTCAATTTGGCCCGGCTTCCACGGGTTCAATGCCCAGTATCCCCAGTCCGCGTCGGAATCCGCAAGGTACCGCATCAGGTTCTTCCAGTAGTGCAAGTCCTCGGGGCCCATGTTCCTGCCGTTGCCGAACTCGCCCACCCACACGGGCGCGATGTCTTCAGCCAACAGGTATCCCCAGTTGCGATGCATTTCCGCAGCAAACGAGGCGTACGCTCGGCGACCAAAGGGCACGCCTGAGCCCCAGCCGGACCACGCGTAGACGTGACTGCTGTATACCACGCGATTAGGGATGGACAGCTTGATTGGGCGTGCCCGCGCTCCGGAAACGTCGTTCGCGGACGACACGCCTTCGAAGAACATCAGCCAGTTTGGCTGCATTGCTAAGAGGGCCTCGCTGGCTTGCTCCGAAGCCGATGCCAGTGCATCCCACGTCATGGTCCCCCATAGTCCTCGAGGTTCGTTTCGCAGATCGGCACCGATGACGAGCGGGTTATCGACGTGCGGCGCCATGACGGTCTTCCAGTTCTCGATCCAGCTTTGTGTGGTTTGTCTGATGGAGCACAGAGGGCCGAGGTGATCGTTCTTCCAACTCGCATCGCATAGATTCATCCCGTCGCACCAGTGGGCGTTGGTGATGTGATCGTTGATGATGACAGCAATCCCAGCATCCGTCAAAGCCTCGACGCAAGCTTGGAAGACGTCTAGTGCTCGTGGTCCCGACAATTCTCCCGTCTCATTGTCCTCATTGTGGCCATCTAGCAAGTCTAGATTGGCGCCGAGGTGGACAGGGTCGATGACGGGATTCTGAATAACCATCTGATCGGAGTACGGCAAGCGCACGCTGTTGAACCCCATGTCTCTGATCGTTTGCGCAATTTCCTTGCGATGCCGCGTCTCCAACCCCATAGGAACGAAGAAAACATCGCTCCCTCCATACCAGTTGACAGAAACCAACTTGATCCGCTCCCCATTTGCATCAAGAATATATCGCCCCTTCGTTCTCAACGGAGGCGCCGCGAATTTCGTTGGACTCCTGCGCGCCGGTCGAGTCCATTTGTACAGCTCCTGTGTTCCATCACTCTGCCGGAAAAATGTGTATAGTAGATATAAGCTCGCGGAAGCCAAGAACAGAGAGAAGAAGGCTGCGTGATGGTTGGAATGCGCTGGTCCGCCTAACCGCACCATTTGATCTGCGGCGCTGGAGCCGGAGTTGGATGCGAATGAAGCCATCTCGAAATCTGATTACGAGGGTTGTGTGTTTGATATAATCGGCCAAGAACGGTATCCCGGGAGGCCAAGGAGTCCGGAGGACCGAGCCAAGAGTGCGCGGACGAGTGCGGAAGGGGAGGAGCCAGTGTGTTGTCCGGTAGGGCTGAAGCGTGAGGACTGCCGCAAATGCTCAAAGGCTGACGGCGTCGGGGGGCGGCGGGAGTGAGATCGTGTGCGCTACTGCCTCGTCCGGAAAGCACGCGATCAGCCTTTCCCGTCAGACGGCTGTCAGCAAGATGTCATAGGCTTGGATATGCCAAGCAGGACGGGAACTCGGGGTTATATGGATTTTTCCTTTACACGCACGCGGGATGTACGAGCTTGGATGTACCGGCAGGGAACCGGGATGAGAGGGCAAAGGCTGACGATGACATGGTGGACGGGAGGTGGACGACGTGTGGCCGGCCGAAGCTCCGCATGCGCGTTTCGTTGGCTGTCGGCTAGTGAACGTCATTCGCCAGGCTGGGCTCTATTCGCCGCACCGTAAGATGGATGCTACAAGTGCTGCCTGCGGATCTGGAATTGCTTGCTAATAATGACATCGTGGCCATTGGGAAATATTGACGGCAGACTGAACGCTAAATGCAGTAGAGAGACACCTCACTTCTCAGCTTTTCCACTCCGCTCGCTCGTCAACGACACTGTCCTGCTGCCTCGTCCACTGCCCCCGTCCCCGTCCCCGTCCCCATCTCCCACTTCGACCACGTGCTGCCCGCCCTTCTCCGTATCCTTACCAGACATCTCCACCTGCTCCCTCGTAACAACCGCCGTCTCCCCCTCCCTCTCCTCCTTCCTCACCAACCCGCGATCCTTAATAAAAGCACAAAGCAAAAAACTCACGCCCGTCAGCGGCACACACCAAATAAACACCGCGCGATTCGCAGCCGCGTACGCCCGCAAAATCGTCGCGCGATCCGCAGCCGAGTAATTCGCAAGGTCGGGTTGCGCGAAGGTGCTATTAGCCACGCTCGCTAGGCTAGGCGGCAACGAGCCCTTCAACACGTTGGCCAGAATGGCGGAGGAGACGGCGAGGCCCACTGCTGCTCCGGCACTGCGGAGGAAGTTGCGGTTGGATGTTACGACTGCTCGTTGCGCTTTGGGACAGTGGGCTTGTAGCGCTACGAGGGTGGGTTGGAAGACGCATCTTTTGCATAATGTCAGTAAGCGTTTGCGTTGGCGTGGTTCAGTGCACTCACCCTGTGCCCATCCCGATGACGATGAGGTAGAAGCAGAACAAGCCCAGATGTGTATGCTCATCGCACGAAACGAGCAATCCCGCCCCGACCGTCCAGATGCCGAACCCAAACCAAATCAGCTCGGCGTATCGGTTGAAGCGCGACTGATAGTAGCCCGCGGACGTCGAAAACGTCGACTGCGTCACCACCAGCGGAAGCTGCAACACCGCCGCAATCAATGGTGACTTGCCCCTCACGTTCTGCAGGTACAACGTGATGAAGTACAGGTACGTGTAGTAGCATGCTCCCAGCAGGAACGTCTGCATCAACATGGCCGCCACGGATGCTTTGCGAAACATCCCCAGCGGCATCATAGGCAGCCTTGCGTACTTCCACTCAATCAGGAGGAAGGCAATCAGACACGCTCCTCCTGCGCAGAACATGGCGATAATCATGGGCGAATCCCACGGCACGCCAGCATGTCCGCCCTCTGAAGTGGGAATCAGCAATAAAATCACCGCCGCCGTGCCCGTCACCAAACCAAGAACATCGATCTTCGCCAGCGTCTGCCGTAGGTTCAATTTCGGCATGTTCGTCGGTAGACACCTCCACGATATGCCAGCAGCGATCATAACGAGCGGGGCAAGCAGGTAGAAGATGCCTCGCCATGTGCCGTGGATGGCGAAAGCAGACGCGATTAGCGGGCCCAGAGCATTGCCCAGTCCGACTTGAGACCCGAGGATTCCCTGGTATTTACCGCGTTCCTGCAAGGTGACAATGTCGCTAACGATCATCATTGATAGCGACGTGATGCCGCCGCCTGCCACTCCCGCGAGGCCGCGGAATATGTAGAGCATGGTGGAGTTAACGGCCAGGCCGGTGCCCAGATCGCTGAGGGAGAGCAATACCAGCGCCGATATCATTACATTTTTGCGGCCCGCCAGATCACTGAGCCTTCCATAAAGTATTTGAAAGGTCGTATTGGCAATGAGGGACGACGTTCCTGTCCATGAGACCGAAGAGCGAGCATTGAGGTCGCGCGCGATAGAAGGCTGAAGCACGGCGACGGAGTTTTGATCGATAAAGCAGACCAACAAAGCGAGACTCATGACCCCAAAGACGAACAGCACCTGCTTCTTCGGCAGCAGTTGCGTCTGGTCATGCAGCGCCTCCTCCGCTGCGTCTTGTTTCTTCGTCATGGTTGGCGGAAAAGTCGTCGTAAGTCGTGAATCGTCAAGTGGTCGCGTGATGTATCACAGTAGGCCAGCAACGTCAACACATCTGCTCCTCTCCATCAAATATGTCGTTTCTCAGGGAACCCAGCAATGCATAGAGAGACAGCACCGAGGAGAGTGAGAACAAGATAGAATAAGAGGCGTAAAGAGAGCCACGAAATAACGAAGACGACACTCCTACGGGACACAGTTGGAGCCGACATTACCTAACTCGCCTCACCTCATTCCCCCAGGTGATCGGCTGGGGCGCGAGACCAAAGAATTGGGCCATCAATTGGGGCACATCTGTAAATTGCGTTTAGATGGGCGGCGAAGGCAAAGCGAAGGCGAGGGAGAGATGCCGCTTTTGCCGCGCACCTTCCCAGCTGGGACCTTGGCGGACCCGGTATCGGCGGTGTCGCGTATCATGAATCTCGTGTTGATATCTACCTTGAGGATAGCGAAAGTGGTGAAGCCGATGAAGCGGTGAGGACATGAGGTGATGCAAGATTGTGGAAAGAAAGGTGTGAGAGGGAAATATGTGTCAATGGCTGGATAGCTGGAGGACAAGAACTTGGTGCTCTGCAGATTCTGATCGTAGTAATGCTACTTATGAACGTGAAACTCCTCTCAAATGCCATGAACCCCAGAAGTGAGATCAGCAATAGCCCGCAAAACCCCATACTTCGCTCCATCTGTCCTCCCAATGCAATACGTCCCCTCTCAAAAACAATTTCTCCTTCAACGTCTCCTCGAATGTCCCTTTCGCCCCTAGCGATAAGCAGGTTGCCCCCCACCGCTTCCCGGAAGCGTGAAACCGAAGCCCGGCACAGCAGGAGGCGTAGCAACAGCCACCGGCTCCGGCCGAACGTATCCATATTGCTCCATGAGTTGCGGCGGACCACCGCTCACTCCGCTGTATCCGTAACCAGCACCGCCGTCGTCGTGCCTCTTCGCCCCGCGATTGTTGTCCCTCCGCTGTCCACCGTCGTCTCCTCTTCCTCGCTTCCCTCCGCCTGCGCCCGCTCCAGAAGCGTCCGGCATGACACGCCTGCTCATGGCTTTGGAGCTGACGCCGGCGCCGATTTCAATGTCGGGTTCTTCGAGCACCATCCCCGCCTCCACCTTCTGTCCGCCTGTCCCGCCATACTCGGCTGTGAGAAGCCACTTCATATCCGCGTCGGTCAGCTTGCCGATAGGGATGATGCTCTCGCCTCGTCCGTAATCACAGCACTCGCGTGGTCCAAAGCCAACACCCCATTTCGTCTGGCGGGCGATGGCCATGGTTTCGCGATCATTGCTGGCCTGCAGTCGCTCCATACTGGACTTGGCGTTGACGGCGTGTGCACGTGTAGTCATCTTGACAAAGGCGTGACGCTTGTCGCGGTTGGCTATGCATGTCTGGACTCGTCCGAAGCGCTCAAATAGAGATTGGATCTCCTGCTGACTTCCATTTGCACCGCCTACGAACAGCGTGCGCGACAAGACTTTGATGGAGTCGCGTGGGAGATTGTTGTCGATGGCGATGTATTTGGGCTGCATCGGCATGCCGTTCATGGCGAGATTGGTGCCGGGAGGGAGTGAGTGGGCCGCCGGGGCAGGACTGTCGCGGACGGGAGAGCGCTGCCTGTATCGACGTTGCTCGTTGCGTCCTCCGTAAGGTTCGTCCTTCTGCTTGCGAGAGTCGTCGTAATTGCCATAGACTGGACTTGCCCTCCGACGACCACCATCTGGGCTTCGACTGCGATCACGGCCTCTGGCCTGACCGCCGTACCCACCGTATGATTGTTGGGCAGGCGCTTGGTACTGCTGATCAAACGCTTGCAGCACAGGGGCCCACTGCTCCATAGGAATGCCGTCTTTCTGCAGGTCTTGCAGCACCTGGAGGGCTTGGACCAGCTTTTGCTGATCGTTGATGATACTTTGAGGTAGAATGCCACGTAGAGCTGCAAGAGGGTCGTTTGGCTGTGTTGCCGGTGGCGCCTGGTAGGGTGGAGGTGCTTGGCTGTACTGCTGAGGAACAGAGGGAGGCGGTTGTGGTAAGCCAGGGTAAGCCGGAAAGTTCGGTGGCATCTGGAACGGTGGCGGTCCCGGTGCCGCCTGATATGGAGTTGGTTGTTGCGGCGTGGGCTGATATGTAGGGAACGATTGTGTAGCTGGTGGAGGGATAGCGCCGTTTTGTTGAAGCATAGCCATGATGTTTGCTGGAATAGGCGGTTGGCCGTTTTGCGCTGGGGCTGCAGGTTGAGGAACGGCTTGCTGTGGTGGTGGCTTGCTCGCAGTATTTGCTAGCGCGGCAAGGATGCTGTTGACGTCGGATGGCGGGGCAGGAACTGATTGTTGTGGTGGCGGTTGTGGTTGTGTATGGGCTGGACCAGCACTATTTGCTGCACCTGACAACCCCTTTTGAACAATTAACCCTTGATCATACAGATGCTGCGGCGGGAACCCAGTGGGAGTGGATACAGGTCTGCTTGGCACCGGCGCTGAAAACTTCTCGCCGGTATGCTTGCTGCCGCTGCTGTGGGTTGCATCGGTGCCGTTTGTCTGGACTGAAGCACCGCTGAGTTTCGCTCGGAACTCGGACAGCATCTTCGCCGGGAATGTGTTGCCTTTCTCCCAAATCCTGATCATGCCCTCCAGCTTCTCTTTCTGCTCCGTGGGGATGTCTTTGGCAGTGTCGTCGAAGAGGGCGGGCATGAGCTGGGTGATGCGTTTGATGGCTGCGGCTTCCGTGCCGGACTCCCCCCGTCCTTCGATGTTCAGGTCTTGCCCGCTCGACTTTGCTTGCTCGATCCACCGACGGACTACACTGTCAATCACGTAGACTGCGCCGAGTTTGTGGGTAGGGGGTGCTTTCTTGAGCGCGCGATAGAGGGATTGTACGATGTTGGATTCCGCCTGAGATGAAGATATAGAGGTTAGTGATTGCCCACGTATGGCCAGATCGCCGAAGACATGATGGATGGAACTATAGTGTGTTCGCGGCTTGCTCACCTGAAGGTTCTCCACGCATAGCTTAGTGATGGAAGCGATCTTGCCCTTACTCGCTCCGGGTGGTTTCAGCTGGTTCAGAGACGCGAGCTGAGAATCTAAGTCGGTGATGATGTTGTTGGGAGGCGCCATGTTGTCGGATTTACGTGTCTACGGCACGCACGTTGTGTGGAGAGCGATGGACTGCTAAGGTCGCGCGTCTCGCAGAGGAGCGCCTACTGGCTTACACAAGGTGTGGAAGTGATGACGGTCACACTATTGGTGGACACTAGTCAGTGGCAAGCAGCAACTTCTCGCACGAGTTAGGTGATGGAGCGACAAGCTACGCAGGTTCCGCACTCTCAGCCGTGGGGTATGTTGACGCGTCTCCTTTACGGTCGTGGCGCGTGGTCTTTTTGCTCTCGTTGAAGCTGTACGGGCAATGAACGGCTACGTTCTACCGGTAGTTCGCAAGGAGGGTACGAGGTGGAGGAAAGGACAGTATCCAGAACGGAGGGCCAAAGTAGATGTAGCCGCAGGTTACGTAGTTGGGTGTGAGTCAACGGACTTTTTCCTCCTCGGAGTGAATGAAGGTCGCGGCCGCGGGGCTGACTGGACCTCACGCGTGAGACAGTGACTGCGGCAGTCCAGACGGTCCAGTTGGAACAGTTAATGAGGAAGTGAGTGAACGAGAGGTCGGCAACTCAATCGTGGCAACCTTCCTAGCTGATTGCGACGACTTCAACGTATACTGTCCGGGAATGCAGGGGCGCGTTGCAGACGTGGATAAGATCTCGGAATGAACAAGGGGGCAGGTTGACAGTGTCGTGTGGTATACTCACGATGATGTAGTGAGATGGAGGGAGGGAGCTGGTCAAGGGAGGAGGGTGTGAGAAGTGAAGAAAGCGACCGAGGGCGGGAGAAGATTTGTAGGCAGGCGCTTGGCGTGCCGTGCTTGCGCGGGACGGCGGCCCGCAGCGCACGCTAAGACGGCAGGCGGCGCCAACGTGAGCTCCTTAGAGTTTGCGCCGGCCTGCGCCTGTCGGGTTGCCTCGTGTTTGCATGTGAAGGCGACTTTCTCGAATATTGCTGTACAGAAGGATCGGGTGACAATGAGCAGGAAAAAAATGATATAAAGCATTCAGATATGTGCATCTACACTCCAACTATCTCAAGCAACGTGCATCCTCTCAAGATGAACGATAATCAGACGACGGTCTCACCACTTCCCATTGACGTCTGTGCTGCACTACTTTCGGAAGCTGGGCTTTTTTTCTCAGGCCGTCCGTTTGTTTCCCAGCTCCAGCTCAACCTCATCCACTCCCGCCTTCTCTCCCACGCCGACACTCCTTTCCGCCTTTCTACCACAATCCACCGGTCTTCACGGCTTGGTCTTGCCCCATCCGCTCCTTCCACGCCAATCCCGCTTTCTCTCTTCCACATCCCCCTGCCAGCCGTTTGATCCGCCATGGCCGCCGTTCAGACCTTCTCGCGCTTAGCTCTGCGCAAAGCTGCCGTCCACTCTACTTCCTCTCTCGCATTCAATGCCACACGCGCCTATGCCACCGCTGGCAAGCAGTCCGTAAGTTGCTTCCAGCCTATACCATACTGCAACAAAGCACCAAGCTGATCCGCCTTCCGCGCAGTCCCTGAAAGAGACCTTCGCCAACTCCCTCCCCGAAAAGATCGAGCAGATTAAGAAGCTGCGAAAGGAACACGGCAACAAAGTGGTGGGCGAGGTCACCCTCGACCAGGTGTATGGCGGCGCACGCGGAATCAAGTCGTTGGTGTGGGAGGGTTCGGTGCTCGACTCCGAAGAGGGCATCCGCTTCCGCGGCCGAACCATCCCGGAATGCCAGGAACAGCTGCCCAAAGCCCCCGGCGGCAGTGAACCGCTTCCCGAAGGCATCTTCTGGCTGCTCCTCACCGGCGAAGTGCCCTCGGAGCAGCAGGTGCGCGACCTCTCCGCCGAGTGGGCCGCTCGCTCCGAGGTGCCCTCCTACCTCAACGAGCTCATCGATCGCTGTCCCTCCGACATGCACCCCATGGCTCAATTCTCCATGGCCGTTACCGCCCTCGAGCACGAATCCTCTTTTGCAAAGGCCTATGCGCGCGGCATGAAGAAGAGCGAGTACTGGGAGAAGACGTACGAAGACTCCATGGACACCATCGCCAAGCTCCCCACCATCGCCTCTCGCATCTACCGCAACGTCTACAAGGACGGCAAGGTTCCGGCGGTGCAGAAAGACAAGGACTACGGTTACAACTTCGCGAACCAGCTCGGCTTCGCCGAGAACCAAGACTTCGTGGAGTTGATGCGACTCTACCTCACCATCCACTCCGATCACGAGGGCGGCAACGTCAGCGCTCATACCACACATCTCGTCGGCTCGGCCCTTTCTTCGCCCATGCTTTCCCTCGCTGCCGGCCTTAACGGTCTCGCCGGCCCGCTGCACGGTCTTGCCAACCAAGAGGTGCTCAACTGGATTGTGGAGATGAAGAAGCACGTCGGGTCTGACTTGAGCGATGAGAACATCACCAAATACCTCTGGGACACCCTCAAGTCCGGCCGCGTGGTCCCCGGCTACGGACACGCCGTGCTTCGCAAGACGGACCCGCGCTACGCATGCCAGCGCGAGTTCGCCCTGAAGCACCTGCCCGATGACCCGATGTTCAAGCTGGTCAGCCAAGTCTACAAGATCGCCCCGGGCGTGTTGACCGAGCACGGCAAGACCAAGAACCCCTACCCCAACGTCGATGCTCACTCTGGTGTGTTGCTGCAATATTACGGCCTGACCGAGCAGAACTTCTACACCGTCATGTTCGGCGTGAGCCGTGCCATTGGCGTGTTGCCGCAGCTGATCATCGACCGTGCTGTTGGTGCGCCCATTGAGAGGCCCAAGTCTTTCTCCACGGAAGCCTGGGCGAAGCTGGTCGGCGCTCAGCTCTGAAGGGGGGAGTAGTTGAGAGCGAAAGGCCGGTGCGGTGCTGTGAGCGTTCTGCGGTCGCGTAGACCATACACGATCGGCGCAGTCACCTGTGTACCTGAAGCGCACGACTGCAAAGACGCGAGGCACAGGTTGTGTGGAGGGCTTCTGGTGTTTGAGATACACTTTTAGTGCAAGTTCCCCGAGCGTGTCCACTACGATAACGAGCGCGCATCCTGTTATTTGTTGTTGCTCGCCTGCATTAATACGACTCCACTCCATATACATCTTCACCTTGAGCCCGCTCGTTGTCCATCCCATCTGATGATGTCCTTTCAGTATGTTAAGAAATACATATAGCCTAAGCTGGCGTGAGTGGAGCCGCAGCCATTGAGGCTCAACCTGCACGCGTTGAGTGGCCCGAGCGTAAGGCTGCTGACTCCCAAACCCTTTCCCCAAACTGTCTCACCAAAAATTCTGGGGACCGCCGCTCCGACTCCCGCCGCACTGTTGACCTCACCCACTTGTCTTTCGGTCCGTACCAGCTCCAGCTCCATCAGCTTCGCAGCATTCCTCTCCGCTCCCTCTCTACCTTCCACTCCTCTCCACACTCTACGCCTACCCGCCCTCCGGTGACGCCAGTGCAACCACAAGCGAAAAAGCACCTCCTGATCGCCCAGCCAGCTCAACTCCTCCCCTCCTCTACATTCCTCCCGAACCCCCAAGGCAAAGAAGCCGCCCAACCGCCTTGGTCAGGCCCAGAACCCGTTCGCAAATCCTCACACTGCCATGTCTCGCGAGCTCGCCGTCGGCCACATGGGCGACAAGCCCGTCAAGGTCGAGAAGAAGCCGGTCAAGTTCAGCAATCTGCTGCTCGGCGCCGGCCTGAACATGTTCGAAGTCACGACTTTGGGCCAGCCGTTGGAGGTCATGAAGACGACCATGGCGGCCAACAGGGCGGATGGCATGATGGGTGCTGTGTCGCGGATTTGGGGCCGCGGTGGGGCGCTGGGATGTGAGTTTCTCCCCTTCCTACTCTTCTCAGATATGAGGTGGAGATGAGAGCTGACGTTACGTGATCCACACAGTCTACCAAGGTCTCATTCCCTGGGCCTGGATCGAAGCCTCTACGAAGGGTGCCGTGCTCCTCTTCGTCGCCTCCGAAGCCGAATACTACGCCAAAAACGCCGGCGCCTCGAACTTTGTGTCGGGAATCGGAGGCGGAATGGCGGGTGGTCTTGCGCAGGCCTACGCGACCATGGGGTTCTGCACTTGCATGAAGACGGTGGAGATGACCAAGCACAAGGCGGCGGCGAAAGGGGAAAAAGTGCCGGGCACCATGTCCACATTCATGGACATCTACCGGAAAGAGGGCATCGCGGGCATCAACAAGGGCGTCAACGCCGTGGCTGTGAGACAAGTGACGAACTGGGGCTCGCGATTCGGGTTGAGCAGAGTTGCGTGAGTCGCAGCCCTAGCCTGCCCACACTTCGAAACCCACTAACAAACGTCCACCACAGTGAAAACAGCATCCGCTCCTTCACCGGCAAGACCGACACAAGTCAAAAGCTCAGCGTGCCAGAGAAGATCCTCGCCTCCGCCATCGGCGGCGGTCTCTCCGCCTGGAACCAGCCGATTGAAGTCGTGCGGGTGGAGATGCAGTCCAAGAAGGAAGACCCGAATCGGCCCAAGAAGATGACGGTGGCTAACACCTTCAAATACGTCTACTCAACCAACGGCCTCAAGGGGCTGTACCGTGGCGTGGCGCCGCGCATTGGCCTCGGCGTGTGGCAGACGGTGTGCATGGTTGCGCTGGGCGATGTGGCCAAGGAGTGGGTGGAGAAGGTGACGGGCGACAAGGTGACGGCGAAGCACTGAGTAGCCTGGGGCGCACTTTGGGAGTTGGATTGCGGTGTGATGTTAGAGGGGCTAGAACACGGGTGTCTGGGGCGCGGGGTTGTATTCTACTACAATACATGGTTTACATGTAAAGGCTGTGAGCCTGAGGATGAGGTAAGCTATGCCTCGTGCTACATATCCCTCGCAGGAATCCATTGATATGAATCACCTTCTGTTTCATTTCTGTCATCTTTGCAATGCAACACACAAATCTAGACGCTGAGTATCCTTGCCTATAGCGGCAGTGATTGCATTGAAGCGTTGAGCTACAGTACCTCACTTCCCTCCCGTCCGCTAGGGAAACCCTTCAGATGGCTGGACGACGTACTACCCGAGTGCAGGCGCTGACTGGAATCGGCGTCGATCGCGTGGGCGCACTGGCAGCTCAAAAGGAAGAATCGTCCATCACCGCACCCAAAGGTCGAGAGCAGCGTGACAAGCCGCTGCGAATGGAAAACCTGGACACCGACGTTCCTCCCCATCCCATCGCCCTCGAAGCCACGGCAAAGGCAATATCAAGTAAAGAAGACAACAGCTATCTGCCCTTCATCGGCCAGCTCGGGTTGCGCAAAGCAGCAGCAGCGCATGTATCTCGCATGACAGGCGGCGTGACGCAGTACTCTGGCGAGGAGAATTGCGTTATCACCGCCGGCGGGCTCTCGGGAGTCCTGAATACGCTCTTCGCAACCGTCGAGCCTGGCGAAGGCGTGCTTCTCACTGACCCGACGTATATCGGCCTCATAAACCGTGTGAAGCTCGTGGGCGCCATTCCCGTCCTCCTCCCATTGGAGTTCCGCCCTGGTAAACCCTGGCGCTTCCCGCGCGAAAAGCTGCGCCAGTTCATCGAGTCCGCGCAGGAGACGGACGGCATACGAATCACGGCTTTGCTGCTGAGCTCCCCCGCGCTGCCATCGGGAGCGTACCTGGATGCAGACGACTGGCACGCCGTAGCGGAGGTGTGCATCTCCCGTGATCTTCTGCTCATCTACGACGCTGCGTTCGAGCGACTTCTCTTCGATGGCCGGCCAGTCGTCCATCCCGCTTTCTTTCCGGGGATGGCAGAAAGGACGATCACGGTCGGGAGTGCGTCGAAGGAGCTACGTTTGATCGGCTGGCGCGTGGGCTGGGTCGTTGGGCCGACGTGGGCGATTGCCGATATTCGGCTTGTGGGAATGGCGAACGTCGTTGTCCCGGTTGGCATCGCGCAGAAAGCGGCGCAAGCGGCCCTAGAACAGTCTGCACCGGATTGCCTGATGTTCACCAGGGAGCTCCAAGCCCGACGCGATCTGTTGATGGAGGAGCTCCAGGGGCTGCCGGTGGGCGTTCCAGCCGGAGGGTGGTCGTTTGTCCTTCGAGTTGAGAATGGACGGGAGGCATCGAGAGCTTTGATGGAGGAAGGGATCTACGTCACTCCGATGGATGGCTGGGGAGAAGCTCATGGGGAGGGCTTCATTAGGTTCGTGTTCTCTAATGAGCCGTGCCATCGATTGGAGGGTATTGGTGTGAAGGTAAGGGCGGCGCTTAACCATCCTCACCCTGAATCGACACCCACGCTATAAGGCCATGGCATGAACTCACCGCCTCACCCCCAACTGCAACCTCGCCCTCTTCAAATACTGCGCTGGAATCACCGCCGCGCTGAACAGCATACACGATCCGGTGAATAAAATCACTTTTTGATACTTCATCACCCCGTAATCCTCCACATCCACCCCACTCGTCAGCAACGCACCTCCAATCGGCCCCGCAAGCACATTCCCAATCCCCTTCCCGAAATTCAGCAGACCAAAAGCTGCAAACGCCGCTGTCGGCTCGCTGCTCACCGCGGTGCCCATCCTCGCCCACATGGCCGTGTACCCCGCCCCGAAGAAGCCGTAAATGAGAGCGAACACGACGAGCAGGCTGAACGTGCTGGCCAGGCCCCAGGTGGTATAAGCCGCGATGCCGGCGACGAGAGTGGCTGTTGCGGAGAGCAGGTTGATGGAGATGCGTTTGTCAGAGAGGTAGCCGAAACTAAACTGCCCTAGGACTTGAGAGATGCTCATGAGGGCTAGGAGGAGTGCGCCTTTGGTCGGAGAGAGGCCTGTGGCCGTGGCGTAGGAGGGGAGGTAGAGGGGCGGGAAGAAGTACCCGAAGCCCATTGCTAGATTAGAGAGGCTGTAGATCCAGAAGAGCGGGGTGCGCAGAAACGACCAGTCTGTGGGCGTTGGAGTACTGGTTGCGGATTCCGGGAGCCGGCCTTTGAGGATGGGGATGAAGGGGCCGGTGGAGAGGGTGAGGCCCACGGCGATGCAGCGGAGCGTCGTGCGGTAGCCGTATTTGTGCAGCAGCGTGGAAACGATGAATGGCATTGCTGCTCCCGAGGCGCCGGAGGCGCTGCACAGGAAGCCGTACGCCATTCCGCGGCGCGCAATCCAGTACTCGTTTACCATGCTTAGGATGCTGTAGTAGAAGGTGATGAAGCCTGCGCCGTACATAATTCCTTGCGTCAGGATTAGGGCTGGGACGGTGTTGGCGAAGGAGGCGGCGACGAGGCCGAGGATGCAGATTGGCCCTGTAGCGTGATGAGCGATGGAGGAGATTGTGTTGGAGTGGCGCACTTACATCCGATGTAGATCATTGGTCGACGGTATTTGGCATACCGTTTGATGAAGGGGATCATGATGGGCGCGGACATGTAAGCCATGCCAGATGCTGTCGTGCCGATGACGGAGAGGTATCTATCATCTTTGAACTGTGGCAGTTGGGAGTAGTAGTTTTGGAAGACGCCGAAGGAGAGGGGGAAGCCTGGGAGGATGGCGTTAGCATCAGGCGTTCACATCGTATCATAAAGTACGCATCCCAGAGCAAGGCTTCGAAGATGAAAGCTGCTATGAGCAGTCTCCATGCAGCTATTCCGCCATCACATGGTGACAAGGACTGGGTGGCTGAGTGAGCAGCCTCTTGTTCTCCCACGTTGATCTCCACTGCATCACCGCGGATCTCTGGGAGTTGTGCAAGTTCGTGTTCTTCTGCGGGACTCATGTCGTCGCTGGTCATGGATTAAACAGCAGCTGCAATGCATTTGCCAATAATCAGAATCTTTTACTTGCTCGGGAAGATGCTGTTGTCAGCGGGAGGGAGCGAAGGCTGAAGTTGAAGAAGCCGAGGCGCTTCGGAAGGCTCTCGGCTGGAAGTTCACTTTCACAGCGAGGACGGATACAGATAGTCAAGTAGATTCCGATACATGCGCGCGATTTGGCAAGGATGTTAGTCGATTGAGGAAGAAAAGGTCGTACTGTGAACAATTTCGCACGCTAAATCGCCCAGTATTGTAAGACAAAGCTGATCCAGGCCACGCCCAACTTGCAAGAGCTAAACATTAGGAAGGTCAAGTGCACCATCAACTCGTAAAGACATCAAAAAGATCATTTCAACATTTCTCGTCGTGAGTGATCAAGCGCCTGGCCCGACACCTGCTTCCTCGACATGCCGCATCGGCCATCCTCGCAAATCGAACAGAGTCTTGGAGGATCTACACATATGCGTGGCTCCGTCACCGTCGATAAAATCGTTTCGTTCCCCGTTGACAAGTCCTGGCAGCTCGATTGTGTCATCGGCAAAGCAAAGGATTGACTAAACCATGGCATTCAAGTTAGCATGGCATCCGGAAACAGGTGTAACACGATGTGATCACCCACCTTCCGAATGTAGTCCAGGCAATGGGGCATGTGTTCGTCCCAGACGAGTTCTTTCCCTGCTTTGGCGCTCTGGAGGCCCATTCTGATCATGCCAAGGCAGTGCAGCTGATGGAACCTGCACACAGCTAATTAGCAGACGTCCCTGTCCAGGTTCATTAGAGAAGGGAATAATACTTACATGCTGACGCCTACCGGTACTTTATCGTGAGGAGGCTCTGGTGCAAGCATTGCCAGGCCGGTCTTACCCGGCCATTTCCAGAGAAAGTCGAATTGAGGATCTAGGCTCTCATAGCTTGCGTTGGCCGAATACCTCCACTCGTAGCTGCCTCGTGACTCAATCTGCGCTTTTAGTGCATCGGCGTCGCTGGAGAGGGGTTGTCTGAGATTGAGAACCTGCATGTAGCAGATGGCGGTGACCAGCAAGGCGATGTAGATCTCTACCGCGAATCGCACGGCCGGCAGTCGACCATTCCAGAACTGATTCCATGTAGATCGTGGTCGCGCCTTGACTTCGGGAAACTCGTTTGCGCCGTCGTCGTCATCCGCATCCTGCGCCGGCTTGGGAAGCAATTTGTGGTAGTCGGACATGATCACATTGAGCCGAAAATGTCTCCGAAACCTGCCAGAGCCTTGCCAAGTGAAGGAGGTTGTCGTGATGGTGGAGAGTGGTAGACTACAGGTGCAAGCGTGGTCTGGAGAGCGGAGCCGGTGGATGTTGGCGGGGCGCGCTTGCCTGCAGCGCCACATCTTGAAACGCCACAGCCAGCGCGCCCGCGACCTTCACTCTAATTCACAGTTCATGTTGCCCTGCGCGCATCTCACTTCACTCCTCGTCCACTTCACCGGAACCGCCTTCACGAGCGGGGGCACGTGATGCGTGCCTTGCCGATGACGGAAGTGAACTTTACGCCAGCGCAAACTTCACCAAACTTCCTACCTTGCTGCGTCCGATAGGTCCTTTAGCCATGAAACGAACTACCACCGCTCGTGTTCATGTTCGCGAGCTCGACACTCATGGCGCCCGCAGTGATCGATCTCACTGGCACGCCAGAGCCCGATGACTTCTCTCCAGCGGCAAAATCGGCGTTGAACGGGTTTCAGCCTCGGAAGCAGAAGGATGGCCACACCAACATCAACCGCGCCGCTTCGCAAGTAGGGCTGAACGGCTTTCAGGCAAGAGAAGACAGTCGGCGGTCGACAAGCGTTAGTTCAGGCACACCTTTTGGAGTGTTCGTGCCGTTGGTACTAGATCCCAACCCACAGGAACATCACCATGTAATAGGCAACGGCCATGCACACACCACTCTCAACGGCTGGAGTCCGCTCTCTACACCCGCGCACCAACCGACGCAAGTGCAGAAGGACTCTCTCGCCTCGCTGCTGCGGAGAGGCGTGGTAGCGACGCCTCCTTCAACCCAAAATCATCCCTCACCTTGGAAGGCATCGGCACAGTCGAATGCGACAAACGGGTCTCGGCAGGTCAACGGCTCTCACATGACCGCATCTGCGAGCAAAACGCATACTGGGTCTAGCAGACGGTACACTGACGTGACTGGTACCTTCGAAGATGAGCGCGTTCAATTGTCTCCGTCGGCCGGAGTCGGCGCCCGGTCGGCGTTCAGCAGTGCTAATGTCCCTTCCGCTAAGCGAAGGCGTGTCGATGACCCTCCAGCATACATCTCGCCCTCAGCAAGATTTCAGGAGCGTACCCAACCAGTGGCCCTGACCGCGAGCCAGCCAGTGCCCGTGAATGCACATTCGTTCCGGCCAACGCGGCCGACGCAGTCGATCCAGCCAGTACAGCCAACGCAGCCAACGCAGCCAGCACAGCCAGCACAGCCAACCCAGCCGGATGTTAGCTCTGGCAGACATGGCGATGTCTATACCCCTGCTGAAGATGCTCTTCTCGTCAAGTTGAAGGAGGTGGAAGGACACCACTGGAATACCATCTTCTCACGTTTTCCTAATCGCACCCCCGGCTCAGTTCAGGTGCGGTACTCTGCGATTAAGAAGCGGAGAGCCGCCGAGATTGCGAAACCTTCTTCAGCAAGGTCCAAATCTACAACACAGCCGCATGCAGCCACTCCTGTGCTCGAAGATAGTGATGGTGTCGGCCGTCAACGCCAACGCAGAAGACGCAACAACGAGGCCTCGGTCCTTTCCGGATTCATCTCCTGGGCTGATTTGAAAAACGGGCGTCTCGCTGATGTTGATGAGCCCTCCTCCACAGAACGAAGCTCGCCGGAAAGAGACTACGCGCAATTCGTTGGGGAATGTCTACACCCGAAATCACTCGGCCGCCTCCTACGGCAACGCGAGCTAGGCAACGGTTTGCAGGCCAGATCCATACCGAACGAGCTAAAGGAACACGCTCTCAAAACTGTCGGCCCCAGGAAGTACTACAAAGGCACATCTGGAGATGTCGTGTGTGTTGCCTGGGCCTCGGACGGCAATCGATTCGCTGCCGGTTCGATCGCACTCACGGATGAAAGAAGCATGCAGTACAACCAGTCCTGCAATCTGCTAGTCGGCGACTGCGAGCGGAGCCTACTACAGGAACTTCCCGACCATCACATCCCTCGCCCTAAGCTTGACCCAGGCTCTAGCAATGTCAATGCGTTACACTCAATGCGCGAAACGCAGGACCCTCGGCTTTTCATGACCATTGCTAGTGTGCAGTTCTCGCCGGATGATCAGACGCTCTACTCAGCTGGCAGCGATGCTAAGGTCAGAGCGTACTCCGTCGGTCCTGGGCGCGCTTCTCTGCAGTACGAACTTGAGCATTCCGCTCCCCTTGATCTCATCTCTGTCAGCAATTCGAACGTTCTTGCCACCGCCTGTCACCAAGCGGCCGATGGCAGTATCGCTATATTCAACGGACCCGAGCGTGTACAATCGCTCTCCCCTAGCCGGATGGGGCCTCAGACCGATACTGCTATCTATCCGTCGGCATTGCGGTGGGGAACAGCTGCCCACCACAGCCATTACCTTCTTGCGGGCTTCTCTATCGACAGCTTAGACGCGGAGCGCACTGATGCGGGCGAAATCCTGCTGTGGGATGCCCGCGCCGAAGATCGTCTCAAAGTCAGCGGCGACACTCGCAATGTTTTTGACATAGCGTGGAACCCGAACCCCAGCCCTGCATCGTCAGTCTTCGCTGTCGCTAGCACACGTGGCAGCGAAAAGGTCAGTCGAGGCACGCGAAGCGTTGTATGCTGCTACACGGGCCAGGGTAATAGCGCTGCCAAAGGCATTGCATATGAATGTCCAGCTTCCGACATCAATGATGTGATTTACTGTCAACACGACCAGAACCTGATCGCAGCCGGCGCAACGGACGGCAAGGTATACGTTTGGGACCAGCGCTTTGCTAGACGAGATTGTAAGCCGCTTCATATACTGGAGCACGGCGCTACACTGAATGTCCTCGATCACGACCGTGAGCGGGAGTTGGCTGATACTGGTGTGCGCTTCATCTCGTGGGGAGCTACGGGCTCTCGTCTATACACTGGCTCCTCCGATGGCGTCGTCAAAGTCTGGAATCCCTACAGATCTACCGACGGGGCCCACATCAAGGATGTGGCCACCTTCACTTCCGCAGTCATGTCAGGTGCATTCAGCCCGGACTATCGCGATCTCCTCATCGGAGAAGACCAAGGCCGCATCAATTGGTTAAGCGTTGGCTACGATGACAGGCCAGTCCGGTCTATGCCACGATTTGAACTGGAGTCAGCGCCGTCACCGGTGGTCCTCAACGAGCGGGATCCCCCTTTTGTGGCCGCTCGTGAATTACTACACTCCTCACAGATCGCGCTGAAGCCTATGGGAGATTTGCCTAAACGCCAGGCCGTTCAAGGACCTCGATACCAAGGCCCGTTCCTCGCGGCATCCGCCTCCGAACTTCAGGAGGCGCAACAGCAGTACTATGATGCTTTGTACCGCCAACAAGAAGCTCACTCCACCGCCTCGATGATTGAACCCAACCCTAACGACAACGACGACAACGATGATAATGAGCAACGAGTCCAGCAAGCCAAAAAACACTTCCAGGAAGCCGAAGCCAAACTCAGCCTGGTGTGGGGAGGCATCGACGACGCAGCCACCCTACTCCCCCAAGCAGAAGCAAACCAACTCGCCCTTCAGTGCCGAGCCCGCAATTGCCTCACGTTCGACGCCGCCGACGAATCCTGCAAACTCGACTGCAACTACCTCCCCGCAAGCATAGACGTAGTCCCCGACTCCCAGCGCTCCGAATCGCGCATCCCCGCCGCCCTGCGAGCCATTGCACCGCCCCTACCTGACGAAACGACCGACTTGCCGCACGAAGACCTCGTCGAAGCAGGCTACACGCACAAATGCATGTCATGTCTCGCGCCAGCGCTGCGGCCAAGTGGGAAAAACAGATTCGCGCTCTGTGAGCGATGCACTCGGAGGAAGCATGGGTTGACTGCTTCTTGCGAGCGGTGCGCTGCGCCCGTTCGTCCTGCTTTGGGTGCGAACGCGACGGAGAATCAATTGTGCGAGAGGTGCTGTTTTGCTTGCTTTCGGTGTGCGGGCAAAGCGGCTGTGAGCTGTGATGCGATGGAAGTTTCTTGTGAGGCGTGTGGGACTACGTGGAGTGCGGGTGTATTGGGCTATGAGATTACGAGGCGGGAGAGCAAAAAGATGGATGGAGGACTTGAGCGGCGTGAGGGTCAAGAGGTCTTGGCTGGGGCGGAAGAAGCAGTGAGATTGGGGAATCGGCAAAGGGAGTACTATGCTTCGCTCTGGGAACGAGCGCTGGTCCCTCACTATGATTATGCAGTCGAGTAGCTGTCAGTCGACTGATGTTGCATATGTCGAGCAACAAGTAGTCACAAGCTCGAACATATCTGGACAACCATCACACCCAGTCCACCGGGTCCCTCAACACCCCTAGCAACCTCTCCTCTCGACTCCCCTTCTCGGGCTCATGCTGATACTGCCAGCGCGCCGTAAGCGGCAAGCTCATCAGAATGCTCTCAATCCTCGCCCCCGGCGTATTCAGCCCAAACGCCGTCCCGCGATCATGCACCAGATTGAACTCCACGTACCGCCCGCGCCGCAACTGCTGCCACTGCCGCTCCTTCTCCGTGTACGCCAGGTCCTTCCTGCGCTGCAGGATAGGGAGATACGAAGGCAAAAACGCGCCAAGGCACGACTGCACAAAGGCAAAGAGCGACTCCTGATCCTTCTCGCTCTCGTCGAGGTCGTCGAAGAAGATGCCGCCGATGCCGCGGCGCTCGCCGCGGTGCGTGACGTGGAAGTAGTCGTCGCACCACTGCTTGAAGCGCGGGTAGTAGGCTTTGTCGTGCTTGTCGCACGCGTCCTTGATGCCGCGGTGGAAGAGGATGGCGTCTTCGTCGAACAGGTAGGAGGGCGTGAGGTCGGTGCCGCCGCCGAACCACCACGAGTTGGTGGTGCCGTCTTTGTTCGCCGTCTCGAAGTAGCGGTAGTTGAGGTGCACGGTGGGCGCCATTGGGTTGATGGGGTGGAGTACGAGACTTAGCCCCGCGGCGAAGAATTCGAGACTCTCGACTTCGGGGTCGAGGGCTTTGTGGTGCACGCGCATTTTGGCGATGGCGGCGCGGGGGAGCGTGCCGTACACCACGGATGTATTGACGCCGGCTTTTTCAAACACGTTGCCGTCTTGCAGGACGCAGGTGATGCCGCCTCCACCTCTCGGACGCTCCCACTTGTCGACGGTGAATTTCTTGCCGTCGATGGCGGACAGGGCTTGCACGATTTCCTCCTGGTTTTGCTGGATGAATTGCTCCATTCGCAGACGCATGGGGGAATTGGCGTTGATGCCGGACTCGCGCTTGTTGAGCTGGTCGCGCTCGGCTATAGTGGGTGCTTGTAGCTGTTGTGCATTTGGTGGAGGCTCATCGGGTGGTGATGTCTCTCCTGTGAACTGAGGCGAGTCTCGATTAGCGGAGGCATCAGCTTCGATGTACGAATTTCATCTTACCATTGAGTACGCCAACGTCCCTACAAAGACCACTCCAACCGCCAACCGTGTCTTTGGAGCAGTCACTCTAGTCTTCTGGGGACTTCCTGGCGGGAGAGGAGGTCGTGTGCCATCGGAGATCCATCTTCGGCATGCACTACGACAAAGTTGATGTCTGCCAGACAACGCATTGCGATATGCCGATGACCGCGCCGATTTGGCGCACGACGTCAGCACTGCGTCGAGCTGCAGCGGGCGAATGGCGTGCATCTTGATGCTGATTTGTGAATGTCGGCGTATGTTTCGTCTCAAGGAGACTTACTGAAATTGCCAGGTGGTGATGTCGTGGACGCGATGCTTAGTCATGAGCATGGGACCGAGGCTGGAGCTATGGCCACCACTCCTCACTGCATGAGGTTATTCTATGCGATTTCTTTTATTGCACTCCTGTCAACCACACGCTTTTGCCCGAGCATGCATGCTCTACTGCACATATCCATGCGCCTTCAACCACTCCCGCACGACCTCCAGATCCCGCTCGAGATACTTGGCATTGCCCGTGATCGTGTCGCCAACAACCGCCAAACCACGATCAAAGCCACGAGTATCCTTGTCCTTGTAGAATGCCTCGATCTCCTTCTGCGTCTCAAGCGACGTGAAACGCTGCAGACCCATGCGCAAAAAGCGCTCCAGGACCACGGGGTTGCCGCCCAAGCGCTCGTGGATCGCCGCCCAGTTTTCCTTGGTGTACTTCCACACTTCATCGCGCACCTGCGAGTTCGCTGCAAGGCTGCCGCCGACGGTGTGGACGTCTTGAGTGGCCACATCGGAGAAGGCAAAGGCCAGGTGCTCCCTTGCCAGTTCGGTTGTCTGCACTTGGCCCATGGATTGCAGGCAGATTTCCTTGCCGTCGGCCGAGGTGGTAGTGTTGTACTCGTGTCGAAGCGCTTTGTACGCCTCCTCGCCGCCAAACTTGACGTTGATCCTGAACACTGCCGAGCGCAAGGACGGATGGATGGCCTTGCTGTCTCCGCCGACGAACGCTTTGAAGCGCTTCTGAGCTTCGGTCTTCGTGGACTCGTGGCCCGCGAGACCAGCAACTTGCAGGAGCAGAGCGCGAAGCTGCCCGGTAAGGAAGTCGTCGTTTTGTGCGAATTCCCAGCCAATCTTGTCCGTCGCTGCGGAAGCCAGCTTGAGCGTGAATGCACGCAGGCCCTCTGATACTTGCGCATCAGAGGCAAAAGTGGAGCGGATTTTGCTCAACGTAGTGATGACCTCTGACCACACGAGGTAGTTGTCCTCGACGGAGAAGCCTTCAAGGAAAGAGAGCACGGCGGCTGTAGTGCCTTCGCCCGCAACAGCAAGAGCCCCGGCGTCACCGATCAGTCCAATCTTGTCCTCTACGCTCAGCTTGTCGAGCGACTTGCTAAGCTCCACAAGGCGCTGTGGCGGCAAGTTGGTTCGGTAGAAACCAGTCTGATCCGCATTGATCTTGTAGAAGCTCGTGTCCACATCGCGGTACGTGTAAGTCTTCTCCGTCAGAGCCTCGCGTTTGGCATCGGTAGCTTGCGGGCCAGTCTTCAGTCCAATGGGAATCCACCAGACGGTCTCGTCTTCATCCGGCTGCACTTCACCCGACGTGAGGAAGCGAGACTGCTTCACGCTGATCTGACCCGGCTCCTCGGCGACGGTGACAACCGGGAAACCAATCTTGCGAATCCATGGGTCCATGAAAGCCGTGACGTCCTGCCCTGAAGCCTTGCTAAGCGCATCCCAGAGGTCGCTGGTCTTTGCATTGCTGTACTTGTGCTTGTGGAGGTAGTCCGACACACCCTGGAGGAAGACTTTTGGTCCGAGATGCGCCGCCAACATGCGAATCACCGAGCTTCCCTTCAGATAGCTGATGGCATCGAAGATCTGATCGACCTCGAGCGAGTTCTTCACTGGCACTTCGATCGGATGGCTCGTCCTCAAGCTGTCCAGGTTGAACGCCGTTTGCATGCCCTCGGTGACGAATTGCGCCCAGACGTTCCAGTCAGGATGCAAGTGGTCCACGGCATACCAGCCGACCCAAGTGGCGAATCCTTCGTTGAGCCAGAGCTCGCTCCACCAGTCCATAGTCACGAGGTTACCGAACCATTGATGTGCCAGTTCGTGAGCGACAACGTACACGATGCGGTTCTTGTACTTTTGATCGGACGTGTATTCGTCGTAGAGGATGGCGGTGGTACGATAGGTGACGAGACCCCAGTTCTCCATTGCGCCGTGTGACTACGAAGCACGGTCAGTAAACATTCTCATTATACGATGCGAACAAACGGGGGAACATATAGCAGCCTGGGATGAGAGTTCAGACACGCGCGGTGAGCATTGCTGCAAAGAATGAGGAATCGACTTACAAATTCATGAACAGCCAGCATATCCACCTTCGGCAGGGGATAATCTATCTGGAAGATCTGGAAAGCGAGTCAGTCAGTCGATGTCCAGCATTGAAGCAAGGGCTGAGGAAGAAGTCACCTCAGAGAAGTAGTCCACGACGCGATGTGCGCTGTCGAGCGCCAAACGACCCTGGTCCTTCAACCCTCTTGTTGTATACACCCTGACGGGCAGGTTCTTGCCGTTGTACTTCCTCCTCGTGAAGTCCTCGATATACTCGAAGTCACCGAATGCCCACGCAAGCAGATAGGTGCTCATGACGGGCGATCGATCAAAAGACACAATCTTGTGGCCCTCCGTCTTGCTCTTGCGCGTCTCTTTCTCAGGCATGTTGGACAGGGCGGTCAAGTCCTCGGGAATCTCAATCTCAAAATCGAAGGTGGCCTTGAGGTTGGGCTCGTCGAAGCAGGGAAAGGCGCGGCGGCAAGAGGAGGACTCGAACTGCGTGCTGAACATGTAGTGGTTGTCGCTGTCCCTCGCAACGCCCTTGGACGCGGGGACGGTCGGCTTGTAGCGCGAGCGATAGAAGCCTTCCAAGTGGTTGTTCATCACGGCCTCGAAGGAGATGTGCAGCACGGCCTTGGGCGACTCGGGGAGATCTTGATCGAAGGTGAAGGTGCATCGCTGGTTGGTGGTGTCGTAGGAGGTGTTGGAGGCCTTGATGGACGAGGCATTCTTGCCGCTCTCGGTCGTCACGGAGGCGGAGTGGATCTTGGTGTCGACGGTGTTGATTGTGATTGATTTGGTGGCTTTCTTGATGTTGAGGTCGATGTCGACGGTGCCTTGGTATGTCCAGGGCTCACCGGCCTTGAGATCGAAGAGGGAGATGGCGTAGTTGATCGGCTTGACGCTGCGTGGGTGTGTTAGCCTGTTTCTCGACAAGGTGTACCTCAATGGTCACTCGTACTCAGCCGGGAGAATGTCACGATCGGACGCCATCTTGAGCAAAGTGCTGGATGCTTCGCTGGAACAATGTCTCTTCTGGAGCCCGATAGGGTATGTGTTTGCAAGTCGCGGTATCCTGCGGATGGCGGCTCTTCTATCAGCCCTTTGTAAGTGTGATGCTGCTTGCGAGCTCGAAAGAGAGTAGGCTCTGATGGCGCAAGCGGCCAACGACGGCTTTATAGGCAGCTGAGGACCGGAGTGAAAGAGTGGATGCAACACCCCACTAGTCCCTCTCTGTAAGGCACGCGCAGACCACGAGGGGAGCATTCAAGAGGGAGGGCGGGATTGTGCAGGTGGATGGAAGCTAGAAGGCCGAGTATTTCACTAATTGTGGAGGTCGGAGTTCGGAGTGGAAGGTGCGAGTGCATGTGGAGCGTGCGGATTAGGCAGGTGCAGGTACCCGCGTGCCCTGAGCCTGATTGCTTCCTCTACACGATTGCTTTACCATCTACTTTAGGCAGGGAGCCGGCTAATGATTGCTGGAAGATGGGCGCGTGTGATGGCGGGAAGAATGTACCGTTTCTTCTCACAAATACAGACGGCTTTTCCAGTCCTCCCTATCGTTATAACGACTCTCTAGGAATGTCGCAACGCCCTCTACGCTGCTGCTGAAACGCCGTGCTCATGCCATCATCCCTAATACCAACGCTATGCTCACACGCTCTTCATGAATGACCCTTCAAAGCCGCACCAGCACATCCACACATGGTATGCGGAACTGCCTTCTCTCCACCAGATTCCTAAGCCACTCGAACCCACTGATAGAAGCGGACGCCCCGAGTTCCGACCCGCCCGTCCATCTCTTTCTTGCACTGTCCAGTCCTGCCCCTACGACCGAGCCAGCAGTCCCGTTCAAGGCGGACATTGCGATACTCGCTGCTCCGTCCAGTGCATCTGCAACCGTTGCGTTCCATCCCAGGAGCGGTCCTGCGATCGATGTTGCTGACTGCCATCTTGGCTCGAACCAGTCGGCGTGGAAGTCGTAGAGGGAGAAGACGAGGACAAATAAGAGGATCGAGCAGTACACGCAGGGTCGTTGGAGGACGTAGGTTGCTGTGAGGAAGAGGAAGACGTAGATGGGTGATGCATTCGTTCTGTTGTCGTCCATTAGCAACAACTCATTCCATCTCTTCTGAGCCAAAGGCAACGTACAAGCAAGCAAGAGTAAAAACCCAAGACCGTAGACAAAACATCTTGCCCGACTTTCCCGGCCGGATGTTTCGGCTTTCCCAGGGGTGGGGTTGGAAGGGTGGCGATTTTGGTTGATCGCAGGGACTATAGTCGGTCCATATGCCCAGCAAGTCGTCGGATTCACAATCTTGTTGAAGGTGTAGGTCGTGTGCTCCGTTTCAAACGTGAGCGCTGAAGATGCTCGGGCGCCAAGCACGACATTTGGGGAGGCTTCCCCGGCGGCAAGATGTTGACAAAACGAGAGGTATCATACCTCGACTTTTAACCAGGGGTCTGCGACTTCACTTCATCTGTCCGAGAATGCAGCGTCGTACTGTCTTGTGTCGTCCAAGGTGACAACGACATGTCTAGCGACCCTCTCATACCGTCACCATGGGAGCCCCCACCTAGAGTATTCGAAATGCACAAAGCTGTCCGCACAGTGAATGTTTTCCTGCTCACGGCCAGTCCTTTCTCTACTGTCTTTGTCCGTCAACGTTGACTCTGAAATACAGTCTCACAATACTCCCTCGCAGCAATGTCACACACTACAATGTCTCAGTGATTCTGTTTCAGATAGTCTAGTTCAGATTCACCTTCATTACGCACTCGTCCATTTGCTGCTCAGTTACCTGGCTTATTTGTGCCTTCACATGGTGTTTCACTTTCTCTACGCATGTGAATAATTTGCCGTGCTTTTGCTCTCTTCTCATCCCCTGTCTTCCTCCTTTCTTCCTTCTTTCTACTCTATGATGCTTCGTTCATCCTTCAACCTTCGAAACTTCTCTGCTCGTCAACTTCCTTTTACCACAACTCGGCAAGAACGAAGCAACTCCACATTCAAGCCATGCTCGGCAAGCGCAAACGAGCAGATGGGGACGGGGACGAGGGCGAAGATGATAATGAGGACACGCTTTTCATCTTCGACGAAAACAACAGTCGCACCGGATACACTGCCGCGTGCAACGACAACGATGGCGAGGCTTACGCTTCCCGAGCAGATGAGCCCGAGCCCGTGGAGGAGAACGAGGGCACGCTCTTCATCTTCGATGAAAACAACATCCCCACTGGGGACACTGCAACATTCGACGACAACGATAGCGAGCTCGATGAGTCCCCGCTTCAACCATACACAGAGGTGGACAGCGACGATGATATGGATGAGGGCGCCGGCACTGGAGCTATGTACGATCCTTCCACCAAACCGTATCCCAGATGCGCCGCATACGACAAACGCATTTCCGAGATCCAACCAGAGGTCATCAAGCTTCCACGGAAAATCAATGATGTTCTTCAGCGGCATTGGTGCGAGAGTCCGCAATTTTGCATTCAGCAAGATGCTGCGAAAAGCCTTCTCCAGATACATCCGGTGAAGAAGTTCAGGATCGCCCTACTCGGAAACGCTGGCACTGGTATGTATGGACTCCAAAATGAGCTCGGATCGTTGCTAACAACCCCAGGCAAAAGCTCAGTGCTCAACTCGCTCAGTGATCTGGGAAATCTGGCGAAATCGGTACGTGCTTCCTTTCTTTGATGTGCTTCATTGCTGACACAGTCCAGTCGAGCATCGGAAGTAGCGTCACCTGTGTTCCCACAGAATACTCTGGGGCATACCCCGGCCAAAGAAAGAATTGCTATGCGTACATCCACTATTTCGACATCAAAGAGATTCGCTCCATGCTTCAAGAGCAACTCTGGGACTACAACGTCTATCAATTCGAACGCGACCAGCAGTGGGCACCCGAGATCGTTACTGGCTATCAGCTCAAGAACCAGAATGCCTTCAAAACCTTTCGAACTTTGTTTTGCGACCTCCTCGAGTTCAAGGATAATGACCGCGCCCGTGAGACGTTAGAGAAAGCGTACAACAAAAACGACAATCGGCTACTCGAAAAGATTGTGGGATCGTGTGAAGAGAAGCTGAGAAACAAGATTACAGACCAAGGATACTTCGAATGGCGCGCAGCTAACACACTCGAAGCGCTGCGGAAAAAGATTGACCCTCTGACCTTGTCCGGGCGCAAGTTCGATCAGCCTGCATTGTGGCCCCTCATCCGGCAAGTCAGTATCTTCGTCCGAGGTCCGCGCATTCTCAACGACATCACCATCGTCGATCTTCCTGGCATATCGGACACCAATGAGTCTCGTGCGAATCTGACGAAAGAGTACATCAAATCTTGCGACTGCGTCTGGATTGTGTCAAGGATAGACCGGGTTGTCGATGATGATACGGCGCTGCGCCTGCTATCCACCTACGGCCGGGTGTTCAAAGGCAGTGTCGCGGTCATTTGTACACGATCCGACGACAATATTGCCAACGAGCAGCAGCAATTGGCCGAAGACCTGCAAAGTCGTGGACAAGACATGGCCCGCTTCCAACAGATAACCATCAATTTGAAGACAATCGAGACTCAAATCGCCCAGGCGAAGAGCAAACTTCGCACAGCTCGAGCAAGCGGAGCGCAGGCGGTGACGAAGAATGCGGAGGTTGTTCGGTTGAAAGCTGCGTCGGTTTCGTTGAAACGCCAGCGCCTCGCTTCATTGGTCCAGGCGCGCAATGCCTGGGTCACCGAGCAGCTTCAAGAAAAAGCCCAGCACAATCTACCTGCAGGTGATGTGCTGCAGGTCTTCTGTGTGTCGAACTCGCATTATGCCGCCGCCAGAGGCCTCGTCAAGCATGAAGGCCTTACGCTGGAAGCCGCTGCCACCGGGGTACCAGCTTTGCGTGCGTTTGCGCTCACCCTTCCTGCATCGAAGCTTCTTCGTGAGCTCGACGACTACAAAAGCAATTTGTTTGTTTTCCTCAAGAACTTGGAACTCTGGGTGAGCAAGTCTTCCGTCGAACCTCGTCGAGGACTTATGCAGCATGTCAAGCGCCCGTACAATGAGCTTACGAAACACATGCTGCCTCGCAAGGGAGAGTTCGAGCGAGTGCTAAGAGACACCATTACAACTCCGATGCGTGCTGTGCGCCACGCTGCCACTAAAGCAGCACTCGAAGTGACTGCAGGCAAGAGCAGGAATATGCATCACTCCTCCATTCGGGCATTCATCAGGAAACGCGGCACGCATGCTACGAGTGTGTGCCCAGAACAATGCTGGAACGAAGAATTCTCGGAAGTATCCTCGGACAAAGCCATGTCCGCCATGCCGGCCTTGGAAGCTGAATTGCTCGGAGCCGACGGCAAGTTGGAAGCCAAGGCTCACAAGGATCTCCGAGCGGTCATCACAGTTCTCCGTGGTACCCAACACATCTATTGGCCTTCTTCGTTTCAATGCTAACGATGCTAGGCCAACCCTATCACGCCTCCATTCCTGTGGAAACACTGAAACAGCTGGTAGAAGGCCATGTCCTTGGCATCAGCAACGCGTTCAGGGATGCTGCTGAGGCCCGTGAGAGGCACCTGCGGTACGCCGAACCATCCCTCATGATAAGAGACCGTTGGCTGATCCATGCAGAACGATCCAACTCGACATGACGCAAGACAGTGACCAGAACTATTTCAGTCTCACCATGATTCCCGTCTACGACAGTTGCAACAATGACTCCGGTAAGCCGCAGCCTGATGTGGTTCTATCTTCCCACCTGACCATTCCCAGGCAAAGGCGTGACGGCGCGTTCAATGGCGAAAATCGAGAACCACCTGATGCAAGTCAACGAGCGCTCTCCTTACACGATCCTCGCAAGGAAGGCTACCAACGCGATACGAAAAGCGCAAGAACATCACGAAGCTCGGATCAACAGAGGCGTACGACGGATCTACAAAGACTTTTACACCACCGTTGATCAAACTATCGAGCGTGAGATCGAGGATCCGACGGAGACCTTGGTGATACAACATCTCAAGAGGGAACTTCCAGCCATCAATTCGGAGTATGCGAGACTCTCGGACACATTCGAGAGGATCAAGCGCGAGTATGCTAAGTGAGCGAGCACTGCGAATGAGATGACCTGGGGAGTGCGGCGGATGGTGTATTTGGAGAGATAGGAGGAAGCAAGCAGCCCCAAGCACAGCATCTGATCCAGCTAGGAGGATATACCGAGCGATGCTCACGGACATGGCAGAAGCTAGGCTCAGTATATACGGTAAACCGTGATACGAGCACATAAGTATTCAATAAAGAAAACACTGTGAAAATCATCGTGAGTCTCGAGGTTTTCAAAGCCCTTCATTTCAAATTACAAAGGCACTCCCGCGAACAACAAGCGTATTGCTCCGGTCCGGACGCCGTCAACGCCCAATAGCATCGTCTAAACCTCTCCGCATGCTCGTCCATTCCATCTCACGTCAAGCAATGAAAAGACATCGCACGTCTGGCGGTTCGTGTATTGCACAAGCACGTTCCCAACCACCCATTGCCGAGATCAAGTAGGTCATTCCACAGCCAATATGCCATCCGCTGCTCAGCAGCACTGGCCTGACTTCTTGCCGTCTCCAGGAGGATTGGAAGGGCCGAGGGGGATGGAGGTGCCTTGGCCGGGGCCGGGGCCTGCCTCGCCTTGGTCCAGAGCTTTCGATGAGACGATGCGGTAGATCTCTGCGCACTTGTTAGCGTTGGGCTTCACCACAAACGCACTGCAGGTGGACCGGGTGAGGACCTGGCGAAGGCCACGTCTCCTCCGATAAGGGATGCAACATACCCGTCAATTCATTCTGGAAGGCCAGCTCGACATTGCTCGCATCCAACGCCGAAGTCTCGATGAAGCTCAACCCATTCTGGCTCGCAAACTCCTTGGCCTCCTCGGTGGGCACAGCCCGCAAATGCCTCAAATCGCTCTTGTTGCCCACCAGCATGATGACAATGTTCGTGTCGGCGTGATCCCTGAGCTCCTTCAGCCACCGGGTGACATTCTCGTAGGTCTGGTGCTTGCTGATGTCGTAGACGAGCAGGGCGCCGACGGCGCCGCGGTAGTAGGCGGAGGTGATGGCACGGTAGCGCTCCTGGCCCGCCGTGTCCCAGATCTGGGCTTTGATGGTCTTGCTGTCGACCTGGATGCTGCGGGTCGCGAACTCGACGCCGATGGTGGATTTGCTGTCGAGGTTGAATTCATTGCGCGTGAAGCGGGAGAGCAGGTTGGATTTGCCGACGCCGGAGTCGCCTATTAGGACGACCTTGAAGAGGAACTGTGCGAGGGGGTGCTGTTAGTATGATGTTCTGGACCGCAGGGAGTTAGGCAACGTTGCAGCTCGTACGTCGTACTCGTCGTTGGCCATCGTGTCGCGTGCGTCGGCGAGATTTGTACCACGCCCGGCTTCGGTAGTCGTGAGGGGAGTGAGGAACAAGGGAGAGGCGTGTGTGGAAGGGTGTGGGGAGAGTGGATGCTTTCGTGAGCCAGTGTTTGCCTGGTCCCGTCAAGAAAATGGTGTCAAAGCACAACCCTCCCTGAACCGCGCCCCACCTTGGCCTTGGCGTGCACGTGCTCGCGTGTGGCGGTCGTGGCAGTGCCTTGAATTTGACTTCTTGCCTCTTGCAGGATGATGAAACCAGCCTTACCGCGTCTGACGCCTCCGATGATTGCGAGAGCAAACCACCTGCGGCATCTCGAGACCGGAGGCGCTCGTCATTGACAGCCTTGAACGCCAGAGCGGAGACTTGTCCGTTCAAACTCAGAGTCATGTCAGATGGCGAGTATGACGATCACGGCTCGGACGATGATATTGCAGAGGTGGTGAACGGCGGCGGCGGGGGCTCGCGTGGAAATGGCCGGGCGATGGCATCTCGTTCCAAGGGCAGGGAGCAGGCCAGATGGGAAGCCGCCGCAACGAGCAACTGGGAACTTCACGAAGGTGCTGATGGCGATATCGAGGGCGTTCTCGGCGGGATCGAGGAGGCGGGAAAACGCAAGAGGTGTGTACTGACGATCGTATGCCCCTGTCCTCTACTGACTCTGGGCCGGTAGATTGCTAAAAGACACCACGCCTCTGCAACGAGGTATCATTCGCCACACCATACTCATCCTCGACCTATCCACTGCGATGTCCGAGAAGGATCTACGGCCCACGAGGCTCCTACTGACCATCAACTATACCATCGGATTTGTCAGGGAGTTCTTCGAGCAGAACCCCATCTCTCAACTCGGGATCTTGGGCATGCGTGATGGCATCGCCATCCGCATCAGCGACATGTCTGGCAACCCAAACGATCACATCAACGCAGTAAAGGCGCTGCGAGCCATCGAGCCCAAGGGAAACCCTTCTCTCCAAAATGCGCTAGATATGGCCCGGGCGGCACTCTACCACACCCCCTCGCATGGCACAAGGGAGGTGGTGATCGTCCTTGGCGCTTTACTTACTTCAGACCCTGGCGACATTCACGATACCATCAAAGCGTGCATCAAAGCGCGGATCCGAGTGAGCATCATCGGTCTCGCTGCTCAAATGCACATTTGCGCTGAGATCTGCCGAAAGACGAATGCTGGTGATGAGAACTGCTACCACGTTGCCATCGATGAGGTGGACTATCGCGAGCTGCTGATGTCAATTACGACACCGCCAGTCGTACGCTCGACTGACACCGAAGCGCAGCGACGGAATCAAGCCGCGTTACTCATGATGGGCTTTCCGTCACGCATTGTCGAGGAAAATGCAACGCTGTGCGCGTGTCATGGGAACCTCACCCGCGGTGGCTACCTGTGCAGCCGGTGCAAGGCCAAAGTCTGCAACCTTCCGGCCACATGTCCAACGTGTGACCTCACCCTCATTCTCTCCACGCATCTGGCCCGATCCTACCACCACCTCTTTCCGTTGAGGAATTGGGCCGAAGTTTCTTGGAGCCGCGCGAGGGAAAGAGGGAGTACGCAATGCTACGGCTGTCTTACGCCATTCCCGCGTATTCCTGCAACTCAGCAGGGCCATGACGAGGAACCAACAGCGGCCAGACGCCCGCGAGCCGAAGGAGCGAGTGAGTCGAGTCGTTACGAATGTGAGACGTGTCAGAATCACTTCTGCATCGACTGTGACGTCTTTTGCCATGAGACCGTGCACAATTGTCCAGGGTGCCAGAGCCGGGCCCATCTTCCAAGCATGGAAGGCCGCCAGAAGGAAATCGATGGTTCGATGCATATCTGAAATGATCCTTCACGCCAAGCAACTTCCTACGCAACCAACAACGACGTCGCATTGCGCCCGGGGTGTCAGAACTCGGCTCATCTCCCGAGCATGGAAGGCCGCCAGAAGGAATTCGATGATTCCATTCACATCTGAAATAATCCTCCACGCCATGTAACCTGCCACGCAACCAACCATGACCTCGGCTCAAATCCGGGGTGTCAAAGCTCGGCTCGTCTCCCGAGCATGGAGCGCCGCTGGAAGGATATCGACGATCATCGACGATCCCATGCGTATCTAAAATAGCCCTCGACGTAAAATAACCTCGACGCCACGCGACTTGTCGGAGCCAAATGACGACTTCAAATGGCGTCCGTGGTGTCAGAGCGGGGCTCATCTCTCGAGCATGAAAGGCGGCCAGAAGGGTATCGACGATCGCATGCATACCTTATCTGAAATGGTCAATGATACATGGAACATGTCATTCGACTAATCATGAGATTGCTTTCTGTCCAGGGTGGTCAAAGCCTGGCACATCACCCCAACATCAGAGACAGCCGAGAAGGACATTGACTATCCTATTCATCCCCGAAGAGATCTCTCGATGCCATGCGACGAACCATGAGAGCGGATCGATCGCAGTTCGCAGGCTGTGATCGCACGTATGTTCAGCCACGGTGGCACTTGCGCGCAGCCGCGTTGGAATCTTTTCTTCAGGCCTTCCCGGAACGTACCGACCGACTGGTTTCCAACGTTGGTCCCTCCCTCCACGTGCGGCATGTGGAGAGATATCTGGGGAAGCTCGAACGCGGAAGGACGTCCGTGTTGCTTTCGGCCACCCTAGGCTCGTTCCGCAAGGCTATCTGACACAGAGTTGCTGGGAAGGCGACGCGAGCGCAACGCGGCTCGCTGCAGCCTTCTGCATCCGCAAGCGACAGGCTATGTAGATTCAAGATTAACGAGATACATCGAGCTAGATGAGTAAACAGGCTGGCGGTTCTAAAAACTGCCACCGCTCATCTGCACCAAACGCCTTGCGCCAACCCTGCCGTGGCGGGTGCAGTCCGCGCTGTTCCTTGCTCCCCGCGCTGGGCTTTGCTTCTGCTGATGCATCATGACACACCCGCAATCTTGCTATCCGACTAGGGTGCGCTGCTATGCGCGACGAGCGCGCGGTGTGGTTGGTGTTGTGCGGCAATTGCGGTAGAGTGAAGTCGCTGCCGGCCGCTTCCGGATCGGCGATGAAAGCACCACAGTAGGCAGAAGGTATTGCCTGAACCATCGCTGATCGGTTAGACTTTTATTATTATTCTATCCTCGCACCGTCTGACTAAGATCACGGTACCAATTTCAGCTGCCTTCCACCCTGCCTGCCCCCACATGCAGGTATCGCGGCCTCGAAAGCTACAGCGTCTCCTCCGAGGAGAACCGCGTGGACTTGCAGGCGGCGTTTGGAGTGGTCATGCGCCGTGCCGCCTCGCCAACCAGGGGTTCCCGGGATGTGTACCAAATAAGGCTGGACGGACATGCTTCTCACACACTTAGTAAACGAGTATGCGACAGGGCTGCGAGGCCATGTTGGTGGAGGACGTGAATAGAATGCCTTACGCCCGACGCGTCCGTCGCCAACCGCGCGAAGGTATATCTATCGCCTGGGTAGCCTGGGATCGTCGAGTCAACTTCCCAGCACAACCACAATCGAGCCACCCGCACAACAGCAGCTCCTCCTTACTCCCTCCTACTCTCATCTCAACACATATTTCCAACATGCCTGGCTCCCGAAGCGCAGCGCCTATGCGCAACCTCTCCTCCAGCGAGCAGGCTCGCCGTGTCGCCGTCTCTGCCCGCAGCAAGCTCCTCCGCGAAGTCGGCAAAGGCGACATGAACTTGCGCGTCTTGATCGGCCACGCCAACCTCCTCGACAGTTACATGGGCTCCTGCACCATCTCCACGCCTCAGAAGCAACAAGTATCCGTCACCACCAAGCAGCCCAACTACTACGACGAAGACAGCGATTCCAGCTCCGACCCCGAATACTACGATGACACCGACTCGGATGATGACTCCTACGACGAAGACAACGACGTGTTCGAGATGGAACAGATCGAGCAGGTCGAGGACATCAGCCAATCACCGGGCCTGGTTCGATCACGAAACCGTCCCCTTGTCAAGCATGCACCCGTCCATGCTCCACCTCGGATGGTCAACAACTCCACTCGCGCGAAGCCGGCGCAGACCCGGCAGCTCGAGGTAGTAGTGGAGGTCGGCGACATGTCGGACGAGGAGCAAGCTCCAGCAGCCTGCAACCCGAAGCGACCCGGTCGCAAGGAGGACGCGCAGAAGTCTCGCAAATCCGCCTCCTCCTCCTCCGCCAGCAGCCGGCGTGACCACCCCCCAGCAACCCAGCACACGAAGCTGCCGCACTCGCGGGCCGGGACGGGCGCGCGCCCGCAAATGCTTGTCTCTGTCACCGCCTGAGCTCTCCTTTTCAATTTCCGGCAACGATCGCCGATATTCATTCTCCAGCTTCTTTCGCCTTACGAAGAATTGCTTCTTGATTACTTAGCGTGGCGCTTTTTGGGCGTTGATGATTCAGCAGATACCAGATGACTGCTGGTGCTGATGCTGACGCCGTTTGGATTTCGGCGAGTCTCTCGGAAAGACTTTTGGGAATGGGAACATGGGCATCACTTTGACATGGCGAATCGGGGCTTGATACAAAGGTGGAAAAAAGTAACTTGATGTATCGATGTAAATGCTGTATCACTTGTCCAAAACATTCCTCGATCTTGGCTATTCTGTTTGATTGCCTCCTGCTTTTTGTGAAGCGCAGCCTTTCGAGCAAGTCAGCCTTATTGCAGACTCACTGCTCAAAGTCGCGGGATGAAGTGGTCGCGCTGTCAGCCTTTAAAGTCGTGGTAAATTCGTGGCTTCAGAGCGTGTTATTTCTTCGTTAGAAGCCTAAGGCGTCTAGGACTTAGATTTAGAAGGTAGAACAACGATTAACCGAAGACATATGACTTCTATAAGCTTTAAAAGGTGCTTTGTCGTCTTCTTATCTAGTAAAGTGCTATTAAATCTGATTTTCTTCATTAATTATAGAATAGAATAGCTTAAAGTGGAGATCTAGAGCCTCTGTACTAATTTAAATATATGAGGAATACATGTAGATGGACCAGCGTTTATTACGTAATTACGCACTAGCGCTCTTTTGAAAGTCTTAGGACTTCGATTTCAACTCCCTCGTTTAAACAACTACAACCACCGCGAGGCCCTGCCTGCCTGGAGCGACACCAAAAGCGCGTGCACCCTCCGATCACGCCCTCCTCAACCGACTCCAGCTTAGGACGCTTCGTTTGGTGGAGTGTTGCGGCGCTTTGAGACGCGTAGGCGTTCGGGAACCGTGAAGGTGAGTGAGTGTTTGACGTGGGGTAAGAGCTACCCGGCGGGTTTCATGTCGCAAATATATTCACAATTCAACTTGTGAAGAGTGGTTTGGAATATGTGAATGGTTGCCAGACTCTCGTGGCCATCTTTGAAACCACATGCCATGCTTTCAATCTCCCCACGTGAAGCATATCGACTGGATTCCTGGCACGTATGCTGATCTACTTACGCAGGAACCTGTCGACCTGATGTCTGCGGACAGGTGATGCCACATCCAGCAAGGCTCGTGGCGCCTGTTTGAAAGCAGCTATGGCTCTCGATGGGGATGCCGACGTTCTTATGGATGAGGACGTCCTCGCAACAACCGAGCGGGATGTACTGGACTCCCATGTTTCCTCAGCAGTCTTCGGCGGTAGAACGCCACCGTTGAAGGGAGAAGGGGTCAAGTTGGAGGTCTTTGACCAGCACCTGACGAAACGCAAAGACGCCCCGCGACCGGCAAAGTATGGCAACCTCCCGTACGCCACCTTGCAGACTGGCTTGGTCTATGATGTGCGAATGCGCTTTCACGTCGAGACTATGCCGACAGAAGATGATGTTCACCCCGAAGACCCACGTCGAATCCACGCCATCTTTGAGTCTTTTGTCAACGCTGGCCTCGCCTGGGGTGAAGGCACAAATGGTCCATCGAACGAGTACTACATGGGACGGATCGATGTTCGAAAGGTGACCAAAGAAGAAGTCTGCCTCGTGCATACCGAAGCCCATTGGGACTGGATTCAATCCATCAACACTTGGACAGAAGACGATTTTGAAGAGCCGCAGCAGCATCCTGGCCATAAGATGGACTCGGTGTACATCTCTCCACTTACGCCGTACTGCGCGGCTTTGTCAGCGGGAGGTGCGATCGAAGCTTGCCGCGCGGTCGTGCTCGGCAAAGTCAAGAATGTGTTTGCTGTCATCCGACCACCCGGCCATCACGCTGAGCGAGAGGACGCGAAAGGCTTCTGCTTCTACGACAACGTCAGCATCTCAACCAAGGTGTGTCAAAGGGAGTTCGGCGATCGATGCCGTAAAGTGCTCGTCTTGGACTGGGACGTGCATCACGGCAACGGAATTCAGCAGGCGAATTACAACGATCCAAACGTCCTCTACATCTCTCTCCACGTGCACGAGAGAGGACGATTCTATCCTGAACGTTCTTATCGCGACGGACGTGTGGCGTATGGAGATCATCTCCACTGTGGCGCCGGTGCCGGGCTTGGGAAGAATGTCAACATTCCGTGGAGTAGGAAGGGAATGGGCGATGCAGACTACGTGTATGCATTCCAGCAGGTGATCATGCCCATCGCCAACGAATTCGACCCAGATCTTGTCATCATTGCGGCGGGATTCGATGCCGCGGAAGGGGACATGCTCGGAGGATGCAACGTGACTCCCGCTGGCTACGCACACATGACGCATATGCTCATGTCCCTCGCACAAGGCAAGGTCGCTGTCTGCCTCGAAGGTGGCTACAACCTCGAGTCGATCGCGAGATCTGCGACGGCCGTTGCCCGAACACTGATGGGCGAACCACCTGAACGGCTCCAAGATGTCAATCCTACTGCCAGTGCTGTTGACGACATCAAGCGTGTCTTACGGCAACAGAGTCGCTTTTGGGCCAGCCTCTACCCGAAAGACATCTCAACGCGACTCAATGTTGGCCTCTTGCACGGCGAGAGGATGCACGATGTTGTGCGAAAGTGGCAAGCGACGACACTATGGGAACAATTTGGAATGTCTCCTCTCTTCGTCTACAACAAGCATCTTTCGAAGTCATTTGAGAACCAGGTGCTCGCAACGTAAGTCAGAACCCAGAACGCAAATGACTTCTTCACTGACATTTCAATAGTCAGAATTACTACACCGCTCGGCCGCTGCTTGTCATCCTGCACGACCCGCCAGAGCTCCTCGCCTCTCCAGACCCTCGCACCGGCGTGGTCGAGCTTCACAACACCTGGCTAGTAAGTGTTGCACAACTGTCATGCAATTGCAGACAGATCGCTGACCTAGAAATCAAGACTGATATTGTAAAGACCTACATCGAGTGGGCGGTCAACCAAGGCTTCGCGGTCATCGATGTGAATCTGCCAAAGCATGCCTCCGACATTGACGGCCAGCAGAAGCATGAGGAGGTCGACTCGGTGGAGAACAGGACGCTCGAAGCGACGCAGCTGTTGAACTATTTGTGGGACAACTACATTGAGCTCAACGACTCCACCCACGTCTTCCTTATGGGCACGAACATCGGGCACGGCGCCATCATCAACTTCATCAAAGGCAACGAAGAGCGCGCACAAGATCAGCTCACGGGCGCGATATCTTTCGTCCAAGACGTACCCCTGCAGTCCTGCAGATCCGTCAACAATGATGCTCTGGGCGTCTCCCTTGGCTCGTGGTATCACAGCATCTCCCTTGTCTTCGTCACATCCGAACACAACTTCTGGTCGAGCGATGTATCACGGAAGCCGAAGAAGCGGTTCGGCAAGGTGAACCGCAGCAGTGAAGAGACCATCACCGATATGCTCATCGAGCATCAAGACGCTGTCTACGAGCTGCTTTCGGAAGATACTCAAGAGTGGAGGTCGGCAAGGCCGATGTCAGAGGATGAAGCGAGCGTCGATCGACCTGCCACTTCGAAGTTGCCGCCGATTAGCAACTTTTCGCTGTCGCCTGCGCCGAAGCCTGCGTCGAAGCGTCCGCAGTCCCCTTCGAAGGCGACAAACATGGATTTGCTGAGCTCACCACGGGGTAGGCATGCTCAGCCAGTACCCCAGGGGAGGCCGTCGAGAAGTCCGATGAGGTGAGGTGGCAAAACCTATCACCAAGAATCCTACGAGTTTTAAGTCGTGATACGAAGAAGCACGATACAGATCGATAATCGGTCTCCGTTGCCCACACCGATGATGCAAGGGCTTCGGGAGATCAGATGGACATGAGAGGTGTGTTCTCTATGCTATCGCCTCTCGCACCCCATCCAGCCGTGCCCATCCTTCGAAAGCCATCACTGAATCTTTAGTTCAGGAGTAATGCTCTCGCTGTCCTCCTCTGTCAGTTCCACACCAAAGAAGTCCCTCAATGCATCAACGCGCTCCTTCTCCGTCTTACACTCCCGCAACACCTTCCGATCGCTCCCGAAGTTACGTCTCACCGTGTCGTTCAGCATCGTTATATCGCCCACGATCTTCTCACCCGCCTCGTCCGCCAGCATCTTGGTGATGATAAGCACATACGTAAACAGACACGCCTTGTTCGTCGACGTGAAGTAATTCATCATCTCGAAATCCTGCGGCAAGAACTCGGCCTCGGTGAATGCGTACGTCGGGATCCACGCGCGCTCCTCTCCCTCTGCAACCTCCGGCTTGTAGCAGACATCAAAACACCACAGCTTCGGCACCGCCCCGCCGCCCTCCTCCTCGGCAGAATAACTCTCCGCAATCGCACGCTTCTGCAACCGGATCCGCCGCGGCGCAATACTCTCCAGCTCCACGCCGTCTTGCAGCTTGTACACTGCACAGGGCCCCATGTTGCCCATGCCCACATCCACCACCCACCACTCCCCGTCCAGCAACACCAGGTTCAGCATGTGATTCCACCCATCGTACGTCTGCCCTTGCTGGGCCCGCACGTGCTCCGAAGGACTCATCATCCTCGACACGCGCGCCGCGCAATTCCGCACCCGGAACCCCAGCGAGCGCAGCACCGTGCCGAACAAGCCGTTGTTCTCCATGCAATACCCGCCGCGGTGCCCGTTCCGACCGACGATTTTGGCGTACAGGTCGTGCATGTCGAGACTGAGCGTTTTGCGCGGCGAGTAGTGCAGGGAGAGATTTTCAAAGGGGACGGTGGTGAGGTGGTGCAGGACGAGGGCTTTGAGGAGTGGAAGGGCATGCTGGGTGCTTGTGGCCAGGCTGGGATTGGATAGGATGGGGGACTTGAGGTGCGTTGGAGGCAGGTTGATCATGTGGAAATAAGCGTTCAGCTGGTCTTTGGTGTAGCGTGGGCGATCTTCCGGTTTGAGAGGGACTTGAGGGAGCATGTTGTTGGGCGTTGCGTGCGGCATGATTGCAGCGATTACTTGGAATGCAAGATGAGTGTCGTTGCAATTACGGTTCTTCAAGACAATGCAGCCGCGATATATATGGACTCCAGCAGACGTATAACATCATCAACATGAAGCGCTGACATAACTTAGCTCGCTAGGGGCTGAAATGTTCGCGTCAACTTTATTTCCGTCGCGAACATCATCGACGGTCTGGAGCAGGCACGGCTAGCATGGACGGCTAGCATGCCGGTGCAGATCACTGCCCCATCAAGTAGTAGGTCGGCTTCGTATCGCTCGTAAGGCTTTCCCCATTCGACGTCGTTACAAAGCTTACGCAAGACGCCGACAAGAAAATCTCCTCACGCATGGCCAAGATGGGACCGCGCAACTCTTGCGGGAGCTTAACATGCACAAGAGAGGGTCACTGGCAGACGCTATGCACAGATCACAGAACCTGTATCGACAGATCATTTCTCTAAACCGCGGCCAGCCCATCAACTGGCATTGACCACTTCCGGCCACCCAAACACTTCACAGACACTGAGCATGCTCCACCGCACGCCGCCAATAGCCACTACCGCCCCCACAAGCTCCACGACCAACAGCACCGTAATCGACATCAGCATCCGCGGCATGAACACGCGATACAGCATGAGATGCCTCCTCAGCCACGCCGCCTCCACCACCGTGGCAACAGCAACAGCAGCGTAGAACAGCAAATGCGTCGCCATGGCGCTCGCCACCCTGCCCAGCAACCCGGGCAGGCTGGGCTTGACTTTCCACAGCGCAATGGCAGGCACAGCGATAGCGCACAGGATCTGCGCGCCGAAAGTGTTGATGACGATGAGCAGGGGGCTCCAGGGGTACTGCAGCGTTTTGAGCGGGATGTAGGCCGCTTCCCACTGGATGGTGGCGAGGACGGCTTGGTGCCCGGTTTTGAAGAAGTAGAAGCTGCCCAGGAGGGCGAAGAGGGTGGGGCCGAAGGGGGAGCGGCGCAGGTTGTTGACGTCGATTACTTCGAGGATGTTGATGATGGACACCATGCAGAGCGCGAGTGTGCCCTGGCCCATGGGCTTTTGTAGAAGGAGCAGCGCAAGTACCCAGACGGCGGGGAGCAGGAAGTACCTTGAGCCGTGCGTGTTGGCGTATCCGAGGATTATTAGCTTTGTGCGAGGCTGCGGAGATCCGTTGATCGCTGTCAAGACGGGGGCGTTTGCTTTTGCCGGCTCGAGCGATTTCGATGTCATTGTTGGGGCTGACTTGGCTTCCTCGGTTCGCACCAGGAGCAAGGGAGAGGCCCAGACGTATGTCCCATACCCAGCGGCGAAGGCCAGAGCCAGAACGGTCTGCGCAAGGTATGCCCGCGCCGTCGTGAGAGTTTCTTCTGCCATTTGAGGATACCAATTGCCGTCATCAGCAGCATCGACGACCCAGAAAACAGCCGTGATCAACAGCCCAAGTCGAAGGATGATTCCGATCCAGATGACAGCAGAGCCTTGATAGTTTCTTGTCCGCATGTAGAAGTACTTCATCACCTCTGGCAGAATCAAAGCCACGAGGAATGGAATGCTCAGCTGCCAGCCAGCAGAAGTAGAAGACATTGCAGAGGCGTAGTACGTCGATCTGCAAGTCGGCTCCTGCTCTTCTCTGCATAGCCGTGATAGCGAAGCAACCCGTGTGGCTACCAGAAAGGACAGTGAATTGATCACGCCAAATGTCCGATCCTGCGCATCGGCAAGACCAAGAGAAGCCATCAACATGACGAGGCCAAAAGTGATTAGCAGGAAGAGTAATTGCTCGTCCTCCCAGATTGTGAAAGAATTGGCTGCGAATCCGACGCATAAGAGTAAGGTCGAGAGGGTGCACAGCCAGCCCCAGAATGTGGTCGGACGCGGTATCCTCACGACCTCTCTTCCGGACCACAAGCCCGACAGAGTCGCGATGATTCCCACCAGCACGGCCCCAAAGGCAGTGATTTGGTTGAACGGAAGCTCCGCGGCAGCACTGACGCCTGCGCCCAAGACGCCCCCGACCACCGTCCCGGCGACACCACGCAGCAACAGCGCGGGTGTCAATTCCGACGGATCGGTCACAATACCTTGGGCATAGAAGCAGATGACGGCGAAAGTTCCCACCAGCGCTACAGTACCCATGGACATGCTGTTGAGGTCGAATCGTGCCCAAAGTGACTTGAAGACCCGCAAGTTCTCCGTCTGATATGCAGCAAAGCCATTGAAAACTTCTTTCCAAGCATCTGCTGTCTTTGCCGCACTGGATGATGTTCGGCTCCAGGCTTCATTAGCTTCAAGCCAGGAGGTCACGGTCGGTGCGATCATCCGAGCATCCAGGCTCCGCACTTTTGCGTATTCGGTATGATAGCGCTGAATCTGAGCCGAAGTCAAGCGGTTCACTTGCGCCAAGTTCAAGTAATTCTTTCCTGCTGGTTTTATGAAAGCCTCCTCGATTGGCTGTCCCAAGTTGTTAAATGGAACCGGCAGTCCCATAAGAAGAGCTAGTGTGGGCACAAGATCGATCTGATTTACAGGCCGTTCTTTTGCAGTTGCTGGCGGAGTCACAAAGGCAGGGTTTGTGCGGCCAAAGACAGGTTGTTTGGAGTACATCCACAACGCCGCCTCCACCTCCAAATCAGACTCGCCACCGTGATCGCCTTTCGTATCCATGCCATGATCACCCATGACGATGAGGAGGGTGGTATCGTCTATCAAATCAATGATTCTTTGGAAGACATCGTCCATCTGCCGCAACTTTGCCGTCATCTCCGGATGATCCGGTCCATATCGGTGTCCAGCGTGATCAACACCAAGGTAATGGCCAATGGCAACATCCCACTGACCACTTTGAGGTTGCTCGAGCAGAGGAAACAAATGGTCATTGACCCCATTGTCAACAGTATGCAGATCGCGGGTATCGAAGGAGTGGTAGGGTTGGGAGAGATTCCGCTCGAAAAAGCCAGGAAATAAGGAATGCCATGTATCGTCGCCCAAGTGCACAATCTTCTTGCCGGCCCGATGTAGTTGCTCAATCAGATTGTCCTCGTCAATAGCCGTTCCGGCGAAATTCGAGCCGGCATCAATGAAGGTCGGCAGCGTCCCGGTCGTCAGAGCCTTCAGCCGTTGTAAAGTGGTAGTGGGCGGATCGGCAATGAATGGCCGCAGGAAGGCATTCGCAGGATGGTGCACAGATGTATCGTACAGTACTGACAAAGCGTTGTGGAAGTGGAAAGTGTCAGCGCCTTGCGCCGGCGTGAAGGGCACGGTGAAGTCGTAGCGCAGCGCATCCACCAGTATTATCACCGCCTTGTCGAAGGTCTTGGGATGCCAGCACCCCAATTCATACGACCCGGGTGTGTGTCCGTCTCCTAGTCCGATGGGTGGAAGGGGGCATTCCGAACGGTCCTGGAGGACGAGGCGGGAGAGGAGGAAGCCGCTACAGAAGAGGTAGACTGCGAGGGCATGGAAGACACTGTAGGATGGAGTTTAGTCGGCGCCCAATCGCGTGGGTGGACAGGCGAAAGCTTACAAGAGAAGGAGGAAGAAGGCGACGACAAGGGCGTGCTGGGCCTTGAAGTGAATCGCCGACCGCTTTCGATCGGCCTTGACTTCTCCCTGCGCGGCTCGGGGACGAGTCACGGCCCCGGCGTCATCCTCCATGAGCGATGGCGACGAAGAGAGTCGGTGGCGGACTCTACTCCGTGTCAAACGAGAGGCATTGGTGCAGTGTGTGTCAGGGTGTGAAGCTGCGAAGGAAGACGTGGAGTCGCGAAATTTAAACTTCGCCGCGGAGCTGTCAAGACATTTGCGAATCCGAAAGCGAGCCTGAGGCTGGACGTCCATGTTTCTCGGTGCTACTTATCCCTCATGCTGCGCGCCTGTCTAACTCGACGGCGGTGAATGACGGCGGTGATCGAGTCTAATGCACATGCAAAGCACACCGAGCACCCGGCACGCAAAGATAGTTGCCGCAAAATACTCCAGCTACCAAACAGGCAGCCTTGTCCATTGTCGGCCCCCAGCCCCGTGAAGAAGGTCTGCCCAACCTGGTCCGATCAAGTCTCCGACCACGACGCTAATGACCGTGCTGTCCAGCGCCTTCCAGTATCTCTTCGGAACTCAACCCTCGTTGAGCAACACTGTCGTCGTTCAAGGCCAGAAGCAGCCTCTCTTTGTTCCGAGTCAAATACTCTTCAAAGGACCCCAACTTGAACCCATATGCCCGCATATCATCCATATTGACCTTGGGTGCAGTCACGCGCTGCCAAAAGTGCAAATATCCGACAAAGTCTTCCTCGGCAAACCTGGCGGCCTCGTCTTCTTGCAGATAAACCGCCTTGACCTCGATCCCGCTGACATGGCTCATGATCCTTGCCTTTCCTTCCAGCGTAAGAAGCTCGCTGGCCAAGGCCAAACACTTGTGCTCCCATCTCGGCTCGCCCTTCTCCGTCAAAGCGTAGGCCGCAAACGTGCCAATATCACTAGGGTCGATCATTTCGAAAGGCGTTGCCGGCAGCACTCCTGCTACCAACTTCTTCTCCGGTGCCAGTGCCGGCCAGTGGATGGGTCGAACGGCGAAGTCGAGATAGTTTGACATGTACCAAGCAGGCCGAAGGATGGTCCAATGCGGGAAGCGACTCTCCTTGACGGCCCTCTCGACCGCATCCGTCATGCTCCAGTACCCCTTGACGAACTCATGTGGTGGTTTGTCTGGCAGACCTGAATTGGGACTCTGCACAAGCGCGGTAGTGGCATCATCTTGAAATATGCTTCCCATCAAAACGACCGTCGGATCCGGCGCGCAGCAACCAAGGAATGCTGTCAAAGCATTTTGCACAAAAGTCACCGCATCCGGCCCGGGAATGGTAATCAGGAAGAGGCCGTTGCAGCCGCTTGCTGCGGAGGAAAGCGACGAAGGCGATGCAAAGTCGCCTTGGAATAGAGTTGCCCCGGAGGAGGCGATTGCCTGTGCTGCTCGGGAAGAAGGGTTGCGCACGATGGCATGGACTTTGTGGCCATGGGATAGCAATATCGAAACTATGGTCTTTCCGGTATTGCCCGTAGCACCGGTCGCCAGATAAGTACAAGACATCGCGAGGAGGTCGAGCAGAAAAGATAAAAGGCGGCTGAAAAGCGGGATGATAGCAGCGAGATCTGGCAGGGTACTGGCAGAAGGCTGGTCGCGCGCTCCTACATACCTTGCTGGCCGAATGCAAAAATACCGTCTCTGAGTAAGATCCTACACGAGGTGTAGTTGTTCGAGTGGATTGGGCGACATGATCGCCAGTACAGTAAGCCGGATCAGTACGGTAAGCCGGATAAGCTCAGGCACACTGTACTGCTGCCTGGTCGCATCAACGGCAGACAGAGTACTGTACTTGGGCATAGCTGTTTGGCCTAGTGAACTCTATCACGTGGAGTGGCGAGGGGATGAAAAGGCATCTTGCTCATCTTGCTTGATTCCATCGAGGAAGAAGCTGTAATGCTGACAAAATTGCGGCTTTGGCATACTGTGTAGCAGAGAAAGACACATACCGAATACTCGAGCGAGCGAGCAGTTCCAAGCAATCACTAGTCGAAGCTCTCGAAACATTGCTGGCGTAAGTCAGTCGGACGGATTGATGTATCGCATCCTAGTACTGAGTTGCTCCAAGCCTTTCCGTCAGCGCTATGCGCCTCTCTTCGGCCTCGGCGTGGGTGCCCAGATGTCTTCTTGGCTCCGACTGTCCTTTTCAGCCGCAAACATACCATCTCCCCGTCTCGGAGTAGCAATGCTCCCCGCTAGCCGTCTAGCAGCCGGAGTCATGGCAGCGGCGGAGTCCTTCTTTGCACCCTTCCCAGGACCACTGGTGAATCTCGGCGTCGGCGTCCTACCCGGCGTCACACCCAGACTTCTTAACCTCTCCAGCTGACTACCACCGCCTCCTCGCTCCTGCCGCCGCGTAGCATCGGCCTTCTCGACGAGTCGCATGTGGAGGTCCTCTCTTTTGCTCCGCTCACGCAGGTTGAAGGGGTTGGGACCTCCCTCCTCAGCTTTTGGCATGAACTTCATCGCGGCCTCTCGTTCTGCAGCATCCGCTTCTTCGTCTGTCACAGGCATGCCGAGCTCAGAGGGCGTCGGCTCCGCATCGACAAATGCGTAGCCATTCACTCGCGGCGTCTCTGCTCCGGAGTAGTCTACTTCGGATTCCGAGAGTCGTGGGCGGCCTGCTATAGCTGCGTCGATTGCGCTCATCGATGGACTCGATGGCACCGCAGTATCCGATGTTGTCGAAGTGGGTTGCATCCGAGTTGCTGCATATGTCACGCTCTTGGGTGGAGCGTTCGATCTGTCCTCAGCAGCTCGTGCATATGTGAGATGTGTGTCCTCAACACCTTCCGGACCGAACATCAGATGGTTTCTTGGCCCTTGGCGGGAGGGAAAAGAGTCCACGGATGCCGTTCGTTCGTCTAAGTCCTCCGACGGTCGAGGAACCGTTGATACGGTCGATTGCCCTCCATGTGCCGAGTTTGTCCTGGTTAGTGCCGTCGAGGTAGTCGATCTTTCACCGCTCTCAAGTAATCGCTGCTCTCGTGATCGATATGCAATTTGGTTCGTCGAAGGTATCTTGTTGCCGTGGTGGAAAAAGGCGTACTTCGCAGCCCGAGACGCATTCTGCTTATCCAGTAGTTCGTTAAAGCTTTCGTTGTCTTCCGAGGTGTATTTCGCCTGGAAAGCGCCAAGCGACATGTTAACATCCACATCTGGCGTGACTTCCGCCGCAAAGTCTCTGGCTGAGACTCCCGCTGGCGTTCGTGCCGGCGTATCCCCAACAAAGCCCCTCGGCGTGTCTCCAGAATCGATAGTTCGTCTCGGAGTGAATGATGTGCCTCGTGCCATCCGGCGGCTTCGCGTATCGGGACCGGGGGTCATTACCTGCGTCAACTTCCGTCCTGCTTCGCGGATCCGGTCGCTGTTGTTGCTGTCCAGGGCGTTGAGATATTCCTGCTGGGCCTCCGTTTCTAGCAGGCCCGGGAAGAAGTCACGCGCTATGATGTGAGAGAGGGCATCAGAATAGACATCCTCCTCCAAGATTTTGGCCGGCCGTTTCTGACGCTTTGGCTGTGGAGGAGGTGGCATTAGCGCCGAGTCCGAGTCGGACTTGGTGAGTGCCGTGGAGGCGGCCATGACGGCGGAGGTGTTGAGTTGTGCAGGCGTATGTATGTTGGTGTGGTGCATTTGAAGATGCAAGAGATATCACGAGGTGGACAACTAATCGGGTTAGATCTCGTGTTCCCTGCAGGTCAGAAACTCTAATTGATTAAGGTTCCAAGAGGTCAAGGCTTAGACCTGACGGCTTCGTTTTCTGAACGCTGAATCAGGGCAGCATCACAATTGAAAGCACACGACACCTTGCCTGACTTCTACCCCTTTGTTGCACATCAACCCGTGCCAAGTAATTCATCACATCCATCGTCCACTTCCCCAGCACAACCCACCTCACCGAATCCGCATCGAACATCCTCCTTCAACTTACAACACCCTTCCCAAACGTCACTATGGCTACCACAGCAGTTCCGAGCCCGCCGCCGAACACCACCGAATCCAAGTCTGCTCGCAAGAAGAAGGCCAAAGCCGACCTCGCTGCAGCGAACGGCAATGTTCCAGCTCCTGTGCTTCCCGATGTCGCAGCAAAGGAGGACAGCAGTCTGGGGTCCAAAGAAGTGGGAGAAAACGGGCAATTCGAACATCCCTACATCCGCGAGTTGACGAAAAACATCCGCAATGTCCACAAGAAGATGTCCGGCATGGGGAAGACGGAGTCCATCATTGCGGAGAATCCGGGCGTGTCGCTGGACGATCTCGTGAAGGCGCGGAAGCTCAACGCGGATCAGAGGAGCTCCATCTCCAAGAAGCCGCAGCTAGAGGCGCAGTTGCACGCGTTGGAGGAGCAGGTTGCACAGTACAAGAAGCTTGATGCAGACTACCAATCTCGGATGCAGAAGCAGAAGGAGGACCTCACCTCTCTGCATGAGAAAGAGATGGAGAAGGCACGTGAGGACGGCAAGGTGTTGGGCGTGACGGGCTCCACCGCGGAGCTGCGTAAGAAGCTCCTCATCTTCTCGCAATTCCTACGATGTGCTGCTGCGAAGCGTGCTACCGAAGAGGAGACCGAATCCGAGGAGAGTCGCGCATTCGAGGGAGCTCTGCTGCTGGTCTACGGAGGCGATGACAAAGCCGTCGAAGCTGCCATGGCGTTGATTGAGGGAAGCGATGAGCGAGTCGTCAGCATTGAGGGGTTGCCGCTGGATTTCAAGTGTGAGTGAAGCTCCTCTACCCTATCCGCATTGGCCTAGCTCAGGCCATGCCACACGCTCGACTACATGTCGACTAACGCAGTACAGACTCTCAAATTAAGCAAGCCTCCATCGCCCATGCCCCCTTCCAAACCGAAGAGCAGTGGATAGACTCCGTTGCCGAAGCGAACGCCGCTACAGAAGGCGCCACCGTGTCAATACCCCCCGGCTCCGATCCGACAATCACACACGCAGGTCTCACCGAACTCGACACCGGCGCGCCCCCGGCCAACGGCGTTCACGGTGTAGGCGGAGAGGATCCCTTGACCTCGCCACCGCAAGCCACTGGAGCCGACGCTTCCGGCAATGCAGCCGGGGAGAAGTGGGATCCCGCTGGTACTTCCGGGCCATGTCTAGAGAGGAGCACGCTGACGGAAGAGGACTACGAAATCGTCCCCCGCCCGTCGGAGGAGGTGGACGTTCCCTCTGGCGCGGAAGCGACGCTAAGCTGGGCCGATGACCAACCTCAACCCCTGGCTCCCGTCTCTTCCGGCCCTGCCTCTGGCAACAAAGCTGGCGAGCGTTGGGACCTGAAGACAGCCGGTGAGCAGAGCGCCGACGCGTGGAACGGAGCAGAGGTCGCTGCGCAAGCAGGCGCCCAGGGGAACCTCGGTGATACCGCTACGGCACGTGCAGGCGAGGATGCCGATGGCTTCCATCAAGTTCCCGGCCGTCACAATCGCGGACGCGGAAGAGGAGGTCGTGGCTTCGATGGCGAGTTCCGCGGCCGCGGTGGCGGGCGGGGCAGAGGAGAGGGGAGAGGAGGCTTCCGAGGCGATGGTGAGGGAAGGGGTGGACGCGGCGGCCGAGGTGGCTTCCGCGGCCGTGGAGAGGGAGGAGAGTTCCGTGGCCGTGGAGGTGGTCGAGGGCGTGGACCGAGAGGTGGAGCTGAAGGACAAGCTCGTGATTAAGTGGGATGATGGCTCGTGGAGTCAAGTATGGTGAGCTTCGCTTCTTACCATATCCTTTTCGCCCACCCCACGCATTCCAGGGAAAAGTAAGGCGCTCGCCCCCGGGTGTACATTAGATCCGAGCAAACATTGCTTATTAGCGATGGAGAAGGAGGAACAGCGATGAGTTGCTGCGACTTTTGATCATGCCAATCGATATCGAACTACGTCCCGCGTCCGGCGCAACCGTGGCTCAACGCTTGCCCCTCTCATGACCCTTTTCTATACCCGCTTGACAGAACTCCAATGCTATGCAAAACACCACACCCATTGCCATCGACTGATGTCTGGAGCCTGCTTTTCAACACTGCGCACAGTCTGTCCCTGCTGCGTCCAGAATCCGCCAGCGTTGCCCCTATACCGGCAGATTGAACTTCTTGCCTTGCATGACCCTGGTATGAAGATCAGTACGCCACGTTTTCGAAGGAGCTTAGGAGAAGAACGCAGTGGGGCAGCAACATACTTGGTCCAATAAATGTAGAAGAAATCGGAGTACAGCACCGTCTGCACGATGCCGGCGAGCACGGGGATGAGGTCGAAGTAGCCCTCGGCAAAGTAGCGCCAGATCCAGTTGGGGATGTAGAGGGCGCGGTAGGCGCCGAGGGCGAAGATGTAGTGCGTGGTGATGGTCTCTGCCTCGCCCGTGCGCTGTAGCATGAAGAGCTGCGGCAGGATGGCGACGGATTCGAGCCAGATGGAGAAGGCCCAGAGCATCTGCCCCTCTTGCGTTAGCTCCGTCCTTTTGGCTGCTTGTGGTGATCCTTCTTTTTTAACGTACCTCCGCGGGCTGGTATTTTACTGGCAACACTATCCCCAACACCGCCGCTCCTGCAAGTAAATACTCGACTTTGAAGGTGTCTTGGTTGGGGTCGTGGGTGGGCTTGTAGTCGACGAGCATCAGGTAGATGATGTAGAACTGCGCGCCGAGGAAGATGATTTTGAACGTCGTGTTCCACAGGCTACGCGTCGGGCTCGTCCAGAAGAGATCGAGGTAGCGGGTGACGTAGACGAGCATGTAGAGGAATTGGGATTTGAAGGAGATGCCGGACGCGCTCTGTGGGGAGTCGTGTTAGGGGGGAGGAGCTCAAGATCGGGCAGGGGCATGCGCGTACGCTCGACGATTTCATTTTGGCGAGGAGGATGAAGATGGAGGCGAGATGCGACAAGTCGCCTGTTGTTCGTCTCCTTGGTCAGCCTGGTGTTCCAATGGATGGGGGAGAAGTGCTGCGCACCCAGTATTCTGAAGATGTTCATGGTGGCTGTGCTTCAACTGGCCGCCTCGGGGCGCCAGGTTGGACGTGTGTGGGTTGGAGGATGTGTTTGTTGCGCGCCTAGGAGTGAGGTTGGCTGGTGAAGCTTGTACGGTGCTGTTCCACGTTTCCTTTCCTTGTTAAAAAAGTGCCCAAACGAAGGGAAGCTGGTCCCTGAACGCTCGGGCCACTTCGACACCTCCGTGTCTCGCCGCAAAGTCTAAGCGAGCCTCACGACGACGTCTCGTCAGTAATGATGTGTTGGAATATTGCAGTACGTACTGACGGCGATTAAATGATGAATTGTGATTCAAATCTCGGTCATCATCAAGCAATGCGGTCACATACTTGATCAAATGCTGCAAGAACGGTTTAGCAATACTGGATTTGACAGCCTCGACCCAGACGATGCATCTGCGGTGGATGATGGACAGGAGTTTGCTATCACTTTCAAAGTGCTTAGTCTGGGAGATGGCCGTTCGACACTTTCAACCATCCTCTTTGATCTGTCTCTTTGAAAGTGAACTGAGCGAAATCGATAGCTCATCAATTGGCAGCCATGTCGGAAGTGAAGTGACGATGGATGGGATTGAGAATTGTGTCGATTTATCCCGGAATCCAACATGAGCGTGTTTCATGTAAAACGCACACTGTTCTCTTCAGTTGCAATATCCACATCACCGCCTTATGCAGAGTATTGTTCTGCGATCGTTCACCTCGTCGTCGTTGCCAGATTGAGCCTAGTGCAAAGGCCGTTGCCAAGAGAAAGTTAAAGGCTTGAAGCTCCAGCAGTCTCTCTCATAATCTCGTTGCCTTCCATCGGACGTCGTGCTACATCACACCTCCCTCCATTTCAATCCTTTTGTACCACACCTCGTTTCTTCGCGCCCACAACTGCCATCAAAGATTCTGTGCCACCTCAACTCCCCCGCGGAACGCCATCATGGCGCCGCCAAACGAGCTCCAGGAACTTTTCAATCGCCTCAAGGCCTCCTCCGCCGAATCACAACCTCAACCTCAATCGTCGATATGGGCGCAATCCGAACAGCCGGCCTATCGACAACCCTCCGTCTCCTCCCCAATCTTCTCCCCTCCCATTCATACACCAAACCCCATTCACTCATCCAACGTCATGAGTCCAGTGAACCCAGCTTCCAACACTGGCACTCCCGCTCCCGACCAGACTCGCACCAACAACTTGCTGAATCTGCTCAAATTCAATAATCAAGGAAGCCAATCTGGCCCAATGGCGAATCTCCAGAACGTTGGAGGTCTGCGGAGCTCCTCCACTGGCTTGGGGGCCAGTGAAGGTGCGGCTCACGCCCGGCCAGTGTCTGCGCAAGATATGATGGCATCGTTTCAACGGAAGAGCTCGTCGCAGAACGTACTACCTTCAACCACGACAAGCGGTGGTGCAGAGAAGGTGGAGACTACTACAACACAACCGGGAAGCTCCAAGGACTTCTTGCTCAATCTGCTTACCAAGCCCAAGGAGGCAAAGCCTACGCTCTTTGCGGGTCAAGAGGTTGTGGATCACAAAGCGTTAGAACAGGCCAAGGCAGTGCCGTCGGTGGAACAACTTACAACCGGCCTCGCAGCCATCAACGTTCAATCCCCAGTCCAGACTCGCGTCTCCCGTGAGCCTACCCCGGTGCGCCAATTTGGTACCGCGGAGTCCACCCCGACGCCATTCGAAGCGCCTCAACCGAGTAAGGCGTCCAAGTTCAGCTATGTCAACCCCTTTGATCAGTTGCATGCCTCTTCACCACTCAACGCCTCACCACGCCCGGCATCCACCAAGGTCGAATCCAACAAGATCGAGATTCTGAAGCACGACCGCGATCCATCATCCACGTCCAATGATGGCTTCGATGCCTCTTCTGCGCCTCCAGCGGCAAAAAGAGGCAAGGTAGCGTCTGAGCAGGGCTCGCTCGCAACGGCAGAGCTTGAAAAGGCGCAAAGTGTCTCGGAGGCGCTGAAGGGTGTTGGTGAGCGTGTCGATAAACAAGTCGAGCAAGCACTCGCGCAAGCAAGCGCGCAAGAGAAGGCAGCACCCGCAGTCCATGTGGAATCCGCCAAGACTGGCGACAACGCTGCAGATGATGAGGTTGCTATCAAGCAGGAGCCTGCCGACGATGACGCCGGTATATCCAGCTGGGAGAGCGCGGAAGATGACGCCGCAGAAGCGACGCAGGAATCCGCCGTGGAGGTGTACAACTTCCCAATGAGACCGTTCGTCGCCATTCACGTCAAGGAGGTTGATGAGCTACGCCCGATCCCTCAGGACCACTTCATGTCTATTGCAAAGTTGCACAAAGGTTTCGATCAGATCGACCGCTGTCTCGTCACCGCCAGCCAGTCACATATTATCTACGCCCAGTCCGCGACCAAGAAAGATAACGGCGGCTTCCGAATCATTCGTCAGGACACCGGAGACCATAAGCAAGTCTTCCGTTCCAGCGGCGAGCGCATCTCCAATGTACAGATCTGCAGCAGTGCGACGCCTGGAGACGACATCGAAGCAGTCCTCGGGACCGGTGTCGATGGATCCGTCTTCTGGACAACTCTCGCCAAATCACGGGGCGAGTTGTTCGCCGATGACGATGTCGAGATCCAAGGCCTGATGATGCCGCCAGTGTCCACGCCGGAGGAGCAGGCATCGGGGTCGCAGATTAAGACTCGCGCCAAGATGAGCTCCCGGCATCCGGAGTACTTTGCCATTTCGAGGGGCAAGCACATCTACCTTGTCGCGCCTGAGATCGCCAAAGCCCGAGCGTATCTCGACCCTCAGACTCGCCGTGTCAACAGCGAGAAATACTTTGCCGAGCATGGGCTGAAGATCACCACTGGCAAGGCCTGCAAAGACTTTTGCTTCTCGGAAGACGATACAATGATCATCAGTCTCAACAAATCCGGCAGTCTGGAGTTCTGGGACATCAGGGAGCTGACCACCCGCGCCAGCGACTTCTCCCAAGGCCCGCACGATCCTCTCGAGCTGACCGAACCCACCTGGACTTTGCACGCTGCAGCGTCGGGGAGCAAGCCGGAAGAGAAGGCGTCCGTCTCGTCGGTAACACTCATCGACAAGGAAAGGCCGACGTCTCGAGCCATCGCTCTCCGCTACGTGCTCATCGGCTTCAAGCAGAACCACATCTTGCAGCTTTGGGACCTGGCGCTGGGCAAGGCTGTTCAAGAGATCCGCCTGCCTCATGAAAAAGACAGCGACGGGATTTGCAGCCTGACGTACCACCCGCGTAGCGGCATTGTTGCCATTGGGCATCCGACCCGCAACAGCATCTACTTCATCCACCTTAGCGCGCCCAAGTACACCATCGCTGCCATGGAGCAGGCGAAATACGTCAGTCTGCTGGCACGGGAGGACTCCACCGTCTTGCGACCGGATAGCACAGCCATTATGAGTGGACTGCGCGAATTCTCCTTCGCCAAGATCGGTCAGGTTCGGTCGCTCGACATGCTGGCCCATCCTATCGAGAACGCCGCAGGTGAGAAGGATGATGAGGACGCAACGCTGTTCGAGCTGTACATCTACCACTCCAAGGGCGTGGTGGGCATGTCCGTGAAGAAGCAGGACCTTGGGTGGGACAAAGACAGCAAGATGGTCAGGCCAATGGATGCAGTCAAGGAGAAGAGGGTCGAGGTGAAGGAACTGGTACTGCCGCCAGCGAAGCCGCAAGCTCCGAGTGAAATCTCTAGCACTGCGGAAGGCACGCCGAGCAAGACTTTGGCCAGGGCTAAGAAGCAGGAAAGCGGAAAGGTTTCGACGCCCAGCTCGACTACCAAAGTGGAAGTGGCTCGGAGGGAGCCGGCGCCTTCGCCTGCTCCCGTCACTAATGGATCTTCTGCGAAAGCACCCGTGGCATCGAAGCCGGTGCTTGATGCGCCGGTGCTGTCACCAACCCGAGCCGTCGTACCACCTCCAGCCAGTCCCAACTCATACGCATTGGCTGCCCAGCGTGCCAAATCTCCTACGCAAGCTGCTCAGACCGCCGTCAAGGCTGCGAACACATCTACGGCCGCAACGACTACGGTGGCACCTCCATCTACGAATGACGCTGATCTGCGCATCTCGCTCGACAAGCAGTTTGACTCTCTGTACCAGCGTTTGGAAGGCGACCGTCGAGTTCAAGATGCGGCCGGCGCGGCTAAGCAGGATGCCGTACTTCGCTTGGTGTCGAGCACGCTCACCGAAAATGTGGAGAAGAGCCTCACCCGTATCGTCAATCAGAGCATGATCAAGGAGATTGTCCCGAGCATCACCGACAGCGTTCACAAGACCGTCGAGAAGAAGCTCGCCGAGACCTTGCCAAAGGAGCTGAACTCACATCTGTCCAAGGAGGTCAAGGCGGCCTTGCCGCATGCGATTCAGCAATCTTTGAAAGACCCGCATGTGCACAACGCCATCTCCACCCAGGTGGCACAGAAAGTGCAGCAACAGGTGTCGCAATTCCTCCAGCAATCGCTTCCGAACCTAGCGACCCAAGCAGCGCAGAAGATGGTCTCTGATCTCGACGCTCAGACTCAGCAGAAGCTGCAACAAGCGGAGGCTCGTCGTCAGCAAGACAACGCCAAGATCCAAGAGCTGTCGAATCTCGTTCAAGGCCTGGCGCGTATGGTGCAAAACATGTCCGAGAGCCAGGCCGCGTTCCAAGAGCAGATTCTGAAGATGCAGCGCCCGGGTAGCAGGGAGGGCACGATTACACAGACTCAGCACCAGCAGCAGTCAAGCGCTCCATCGACATCCTCGGTGCCAGAGCCGCAGCCGCAGCCGCAGCCGCAGAAGACGGTCGAAGAGAAGGAGGTGGACGATATTACGAACTTACTCATGACTGGGCAATACGACGACGCAACCGTTGCAGTAAGCCTTCCTCTGTCCTCCTATCACCCAGCTATGTCAGTCTGCTAACATGTCGTCTAGTGGCTCCAATCCCCCCGCCAAGCCGCGCTCTTCGACTCCATCTTCGTCCGCGTAAACCCACGCTACCTCGAAAAGGTAGCCCCACTCATCGCCCTCTCCGTCTCCGCCGCCGTGACCACCTCCTTCGACTCCCACGTCCACCAGCGCCTCGATTGGCTCGCGGCCACGCTGGACGTGGTGGAAATCGAAGATGCGGATATCAAGGAGCTCGCGCCGAAGCTGATGGATGTACTCAGCCAGAGGCTGCAGGGCGCGTATATGAATTTGTCGGAGACGGGCGGGGGCGATGGGCCGGGGATTTTGAAGAGGATTGCCGAGTTGAATCGGCGGGTTGTGGAGATTGGGAGGGTTGCGGGGTGACTAGGGGCCGCGAGGAGGATGGGTTTGGGGGTTTAAGAGGCGGTTGGTGTATGATGGGACGATCGTGAAGTCGTATGGCTGCTTCTGACGATGCGGAAGGCTCACGGTCATTGGGCATTGGAATGCTCTTTTCATTCAATGGCATAGCGTTACGAACTGCATCCAGCAAGGCGGAATGCATTCGCCAAAAAAGCAACAGCATAGCGAGGCGGACACACCCTTTCGAATGAACAAAATGCATTTCATTCATACCCTTCAAGCATGCCTCTTATTATGCCCGTCCACAATCTCCCTCGCCGCCGTGACAATCTGCACCGCGCCCGGCGAGTCGCTATGACAGCACAGCGTGACGGGGTAGTCTTTGGTATCGATTTTCAACTCCTCGCCGCTCACGGCTGTGACGGAGGAGTCATCCACTTGCGAGGAAATGTGCTTCTTCGTCTCCTCGGCCGTCCACGGTTTCTTTTTCCGGTCGATGACGAGTTGGCCTTCGTTGTTGTACTTTACGTCGCCGTAGAGTTCGGCGAAGAACTGGGTGACGTGTTAGTCGGGTGGGGTTCTTCTTTCTTTTGGTTGCAGTTGGTGTGTACTGGGATGCCCATTTCGTTTGCTACTTCTTCGTGGAGCGTGCCTGGGAGACCGAAGACGGGTACGCCTGGAGTACTGTCAGTTGTGATTTGAGGGCTTTGAATGAGGGGGAGGGTACCTTTGGGTACTGCGGCGTAGACTGCTCGGCACGTTTCTTTGTCTTTGTACATCATGCCGTACAGGATGCCGTGCGGTTTCACGTGGTGCAGAGGGAGGCCTTCTGCGTCCAGCTGGACGACGATGTAGGGAGTCAGTTTTTGAGGTGATGGTGGAAGGGTCGATGCCATGGCGACGTACGAAGGCTTGCAAGGCTCCGATTTGGTAGCGCGTCAGGGCGGTGAGTTCTTCTGGACTCATCTTCATCCTGAGGGTGTGGTCAATGTGGCGTGCTTTGAGAGAGGAGTGCGAGAATGTTGGACATACTCTCGTCTCCCGAAGCCTTGCAGGTCAGGCAGTCCGGGGTGTGCACCAGCGGCTATGCCGTGCTTCTTGCACGCTCGGACCTGCGGTATACACGGTCAGCGGCACTCATCGAGGTGTTCCCTGATTAGGCAGGAGCGATGGTGGGTAGGTAGACGTACGGTCTCTTGCATGACCATCGGGTCGCCTCCGTGGAAGCCGCAGGCGATGTTGGCATGGTCTATCGAAGACTTCGTGTCAACATGGCCATGGATATATGTATCGAGTCCACAAGAGCCTACCGATCAACGGGATCAATTCTTCGTCCGGCCCGCATTTGAAGTTGCCGAATGCTTCGCCCAGGTCGACGTTGATATGGATCTTTTTCTTGATGGGCGGCATGATTGATGTTGTCCCGCTACGATGAGATGGAGAGGACTTGGTTGAAAGAGACTTGATCGTTAGAAACACAATCACATCCGATCCGCGAAGCTCAGAATGTGGATGACGTCGCCTTGGTTAGGAGGAGTCCTTCGAGAGCTAGAGGGCAGGGTTGTTACCCCCGTTCGAGTCGAACCCCTCTTCCAATGGATGATGGAGGGGTTGGGCTTATCAAGACCCAGGCTGGTAGTCGCACCCGGGACTTGCGCGGCGGAAAGATGGGGCATTATCAGGCCAGGTCTTTGCCGTGACAGTGTGTTCCCTCTTCCTGATTTTGTGCTCTTTCTCGATCGTTACGAAGACGGGTTTACGAAGTGAAAGGCAAGCAGAAGCAGGATGGAGAAGATCAAGACGTTGCTGATAGCGAATCGCGGCGAGGTTTGCATTTACCACGTACTCTTCAGAGATGTTCTGTTAACTGAGCCCACACCAGATTGCCGTGAGAATTATTAAAACAGCCAAAAGACTCGGAATAAGAACAATCTCCATTTACACGCCCGCGGACGCAACCTCGCTCCACGTCTCAGCAGCCGACGAGGCCATCCTCCTACCCGGCTCCAACTCCACCGCTTACACTGACGGCGATGAAATCATCAAGATCGCCAAAGACAAGAAGGCCAATGCCATCATCCCCGGCTACGGCTTCTTGAGCGAGAATGCAGACTTTGCCCGCTCCGTCGGCGACGCTGGACTGGTCTGGGTGGGCCCGAGTCCGGAGTCCATCGAGGCCTTTGGCATCAAGCATGTTGCTCGGGAACTTGCTCAGAAGGCTGGAGTCCCGATCGTTCCCGGGACGGAAGGTCTGGTGAAGAGCGAGGATGAGGCTCTTGCGGAGTGTGAGAAGTTGGGGTATCCCGTCATGTTGAAGGCCACTGCTGGCGGTGGTGGGATGGGGTTGGTCGTGTGTCACGAGGCGGGAGAGGTGAAGGAGGGCTTTCGGATGGTGCAGTCTCGAGGTATGTTGTCCTTGCTCGTCTACAAAGTTGCGTTGTTCTGACATCTGGTCGTCGGTATGACTAGGTCAGAGCCTGTTCAAGAGCGGCGATCTATTCATCGAAAAGTTCTATCCGGCATCGCACCACGTCGAGGTCAGTATATTCCTACATTTTGCTAAACTCGAATTGCTTCTGACAACCATTGGTCGTAGGTCCAAATCTTCGGCAATGGCCAGGGAGAAGCGATTCACTTTGGCGAACGAGAATGCAGCATTCAACGACGCAATCAGAAGGTGATCGAAGAATGCCCGAGTGAGCGAACCTCTTCTCACCGTAACCCACCTTATACTAATGTAAGAAGGCCCGTTCGTTCAAAAGCACGACGGTCTACGAGAGAAGATCACCGAGGCCGCAGTCAGTCTAGCCAAGAGCCAGAGCTATGCCTCTGCAGGAACCATCGAGTGTCTGGTCGACGACGAATCGGGCGACTTCTTCTTCCTGGAAATGAACACGCGCCTGCAAGTCGAACACGGCATCACGGAGCTCTGCTACGATGTAGACCTCGTGGAGCTCATGCTCCAACAAGCGGATGCTCAGCTGGCCGGCAAAGGCGGGCTTTCAGCAGACCACTTGAAATCCTTACAGCCCAAAGGTCCAACGGGCCATGCAATCGAGGCAAGAGTCTACGCTGAGAATCCCATTCGAGACTACGCGCCTTCTCCTGGTCTGCTGCAGGAAGTCGAGTTTTCGCACCGTGACGGAGCTCGCATTGACACTTGGGTGTTCACGGGCACGAGTATTAGTCCGAACTACGATCCGCTGATTGCCAAAGTCATGAATCACGCAAAGACACGGCAGGCGGCCATCAAAGGCATGGATCTGATCCTGAGTCGCTCGAAGATACTCGGCCCACCGACCAACCTGGAGTTTCTCGATGCTATCATGAGAGATGAGACGTTTCAGTCCGGCCACACGATCACCAGCTTCTTGAAAGACTTCAAGTATGAGATCTCGGCCATCGACGTGATTTCAGGAGGCGCTCAAACTGTTGTCCAAGGTAATCCCAGCTGCTGTCACAGATAATACGTGTGTATTGACCCCTCCCAGATCTACCTGGTCGACCGACTGTCGGACAAGGCATCTGCCATAGCGGTGCCATGGATCCAGTCGCTCTCAGCATTGGAAACATGCTTGTGGGCAATGAACGAGGCAAGGAAGGCTTGGAGATCACACTCAGCGGTCCTGAACTGCGTTTCCTTGGACCTGCCGTCGTTGCGTTGACAGGTGCCCCCATGTACGTCCGCGCGACTGTCTCAATGAGAAGATTCGGCCTGTGCTAATCGAGTGAACCAGGGAAGCAAAACTGGACAACGACGACTTTCCAATGTGGACGCGAAAGCACATCAAAGCAGGCCAGAAGCTCAAGATCGGCAAGCAGACCGGCGGCGGCTGTCGCAGCTACCTCGCCGTGCACGGAGGCTTCCCTTCCGTGGCCGAGTACTTTGGCTCGAAATCCACCTCCGCCATAGTCGCAATAGGAGGTCTTCAAGGCCGCGGACTGGCACCCGGCGATCTCCTCAATGTAGTCAAAGACATACCAAAGAATCTCGGTGGGCACCCCGCGATCCCTGAGAAGGTGAGACCGCGCTACGCAGAAGACTGGGAGATCATGGTCATGCCTGGTCCGCATCAAGATGGCTACCTGGATGACGCAGACGTCGAGATGCTATACGGCGGCGAGGACTGGAAGGTGTCTCACAACGCAAGCCGATCCGCTATCCGTCTGATCCCACCAAAGCCTCCAAAATGGGCACGCAGTGATGGCGGAGAAGGAGGCAGCCACCCCTCAAACGTAATCGAGTACGGCTATCCCCTGGGGACATTGAACTGGACGGGCGACGATCCTTGCATCTTCGCTTTTGACGCTCCGGATTTTGGAGGCTTCTGCTCGAGCACGACTATCATTCACGCCGATCTTTGGAAGATGGGCCAGCTGAAGGCCGGCCATGCGCTGAGGTATAAGAGAGTGTCGTTGGAGGAGGCACTAAAGTTACGCAAGGATCTCGCGGCTTTCCTCGATGCTGTACAGAAGGGGATTGAGACGGGTGATTACAAGCACGTCGAACCGATTGATGCTAACTACAAGCCTTCTGGTCAGTTTTCGAGCGCTGTGATTTGGGAGCGCGCAGCACAGGGCAATAGTCCGCAAGTTCGGTACAGACAGGGCGGCGACGATCATTTGCTTGTCGAGTAAGTTCAATGCTCTCTCTTGCTGATGCTACTCTGACATCGAGCACAGGTACGGCAATGAGAACTTCGACCTCAACCATCGATGCAGAGTGACCGCTCTCGAAAAAGCCATCCGCGGTCCAGACGCGCCCTCATGGTTGAAGGAATCCCTCCTCAAGACCGTCGGCGCCTGCACGACTCTACTCATGTACTACGACGGAGGCAAGATGGACCGCGGCAAACTAGTCGAACACCTTCAAGGCATCGAAGACAAACTCGGCGACTTGAGCAAAATCAAGGTGCCCTGTCGACGCTTCCGACTCCCCTTGTCGTTCGAAAGTAAGGAGCAGACGGAAGCTACGAAGCGATACATGGAGACGCAACGGCCTCATGCTCCGTATTTGCCGGATAACCTGGAATTTGTCGCGAAGAACAATGCCTTTACGGCGGATCAATTGAAGAAGAACTTGACCGAGGGCTCTCAGATGGTCGTCGTCGTCGGCTTCTTCTGCGCTACAGCCGTGTCCCTACCCGTCGATCCTCGCAAGCGGATGAGCTCGCCGAAAGCCAACCCTTCGCGCGTCTTCACTCCTGAGGGGACATTCGGATGGGGAGGTTCCTGTGCGGCGCTCTACCCCGTCGACGCTCCAGGTGGTAAGGCCCACATCTGCTCCTTAGGCACAACCAACCCCTCTAACCGTCTCCAACAGGCTACCAAATGCTCGGCCGCACAATGCCCGGCTTCGACTACCTAGGCTACAAACACGGCTTCTCCATCGAGCGGCCGTACATGTTCCAAGACTTCGATCTGCTGGACTTCTACCGCGTCAGCGAAGACGAGCTCAATAAAGCCCTGCAGCTCTTCCGCACGGGGCAGTACGAGTTTGAGTGGGAGGAGACGGAGTTCGATATGGCGGAGCATAATCGCTTTTTGGCCGAGACGGCGGAGGAGGTGAGGGAGATGCGGGAGAAGCAACGCAAGGTGCAGGAGGAGATGATCAAGGCGGAGAAGGAGTCGTTGGCGAAGTGGAGGGAGGAGAAGGAGAGGAATAAGGTTGATGAGAGCACGGTTGAGTCGTTGCTTGATGGTGAGTTGCTGCGCGTGACTATGGTTGGAGGTGTAGTGGGCAATGCAGGCTGACCGCTCGTGTCTTTGGCAACGCAGATCCGGAGATTACGGCCATTGACGCGCCTTGCGCCGCCAACGTGTGGAAGATCCAGGTCAAGGAAGGGCAGGAGGTGAACGGCAAAGACCTGGTCGTCATCCTCGAAGCCATGAAGCTCGAGATCAACGTCAACGCTCCCGACGATCTCGGCAAAGCAAAGGTGGAGAAATTGCTGATCGAACCCGGAGAGACTATCGAGGCGGGTGGTCACATCCTCTTGCTGCGTAAGCAGGAGTGAGGAAGACTGCGAGCAGCAGGGCCTCTGATGCGAGATCGCGGTGAGTAGAGCGTGTCGTATTATCTGTACATATGAAAGGGGCAGCAGCCGTGCCAGCTGTGAATGTAATCGCCCGAATTGTGTCCCCACCCCCCGAATGCTCGCGTACGCCTTGAGCGCCTCGCGCTAACCCTGGCGCTCCACAACGATTTGAATTCCCCGATCCAAGAAGGCTGCGTTACATCATGCGATTGAATGTGGGTATCAGTGTTTGCCTGCAGATCAAAGAGTCAGCAAGGCACGACGATGCTGTGGAAGTGAGATTGGGGAGTACGAACGCAAGCCAGAACGAAAAGGTCAGCTTTGGGCCCGTCATCAACAACTTGGGCACCAGGCCCTTGAAGAAAGAAGTGAAACCTTCCTGTCGCGCCATGTTGCCGATAATCTTGATACCAGATTGCTTGATTTCGAAGTTCTGATTCTGTATCCGCGTCTTGACGACGTCCAAGGGCGCGGAGACGATGAGGGAGGCGGAGGAGCCGGCGATGGAGGCAACGAAGTTTTGAAACCATGAGGCTGAGTTGTAATCCTCGAGTTTGAAAAGGTACTGCTTGGCCGCAGCCGAGCCGCCGAAGAGCGCGAAGGAACCGGGGGCATTGCGCGCCGCAGTCCATGCCCAGCCACGATAAAGCGCAAAGCCCTCGTCTGCTACGATACGCATCACGCCTCGACCTCGGAACGCCTCGGGATTCGTTTGTCGCTTGATCTTGAGCACATCGAGTGGCAGGAGCACGATTTCACCCACACCAATCAGACTACCAGCGGTCGCATGCATCATGGCCTTGCCATTGCCCTTGCCAAACGTCTGTTCGAAGAAGGCACCATGGTTGTTGGCGAGGTAGTCGCGCGCAAACGGCTGCCCGCCGTACTTGTATACACGCTGCAGAATCTTGTATGCCGCTGCGTAGCCGAGGCCGGGGAAGAGGGTGAAGAAGCGGCGGACGACGGGGTCGGAGGCGTGGGATTTGAAGATGACGCTGTTGAGTTGTGCGGCGGAGGCGACCTTGCCTTGGTTGGACATGAGGCGTTTGGCGATGGTGTCGACGGGATGGAAGACGAGGAGCTCGGCGATGCCGGCGGATCCTGTTGGATGTTAGTACGGGGTGGTCCTGTCAATGATGCCGGGATTGATCACATACCGGCTCCAAGCAGTCGCGCTGCGGTTGACTCCTTCTCGATGCCTTTGGCGGAAGTCCCAGCAGCTACGGCAGCCAACTTGGCCGCCTTCTTGGCAGCATCATCTGAAGCAGACATGTTCGGGAGCGCGAGACTTGGAGAAGCTGACGGGCACCCCTTCACTGTCTGTCAAAGGACCAGCTCCGATGCTGCAAAGGGAAGCGAACGAGGTGAGGAGAACAACCGCCGTTATCATGTGCTTTTTTTGCGGAGGATTGAGAGTTGGAGCTTATTACTTCGAACGCTTGCCGCGCTTACCCAGTTGGGAAGGATGAGCTTCCATTGGGATTGGTTGAAATCTGTCTGCCTTCAACACTGACCGGCAGTCCCTCGGCCATGTCCTGACTTGATCCGCCGGACCGGCTGACCGACGTGGTTTTGGTGGTCGATGAAGACTTGAGTGTCTGCCACTTCGGATTGCAGAAGGGGTGACTACGTGCGCCATGATGGCCACATTTATGCTCGTCAGTATGGGCTGCGATGTCCTGCGATGTAGGACCCGAAGCCGGCGATGACGCAGCTGTTGATGTTCGAAACCATGTCCATGGGCTAAAGAGGAGAAGACCAGCTCTCTCTTTGCTTCATTCCAGCTCACTCCATATGCTCTCAGCCTTCAGTGACACCCACTAAACAACATAGTCAGCTCAGTCAATTAAAATGGCAGATCGCTTTCCAGCCCAACCTCGCTCCGAACTGGACGCTTCAACCCAACCATTCTACGATCGCTTCTCCGAAACGGCCGATGCAATGTTTGAAGAAGGCAAAAAGCCCATGTTCATCACCAAACGCCCCTCGGATGGTGCTCTAGTCGGCCCCTTTCCATTCTTCCTGGAGCAGCCCGAGTCGGGCGACGCCATCTTCAACTTGTACGGCAAAATCGCGCAGATCCCCGGCTTACCACCCGACGCCCGGGAAGTGATCATTCTCGCGGTCGGAGCCAAGTTCAAGTCGGCGTACGAGCTGTACGCGCATGTGAACGTTGCTGTCAAGAAGACTGGGATTCCACAGCACGTTGCGGATGCCATTGCGAGAGGAGAGAGGCCGGATGACCTCAAGGAGGACTTGCGTGTTGCCTATGATGCTGCAAGCTACCTGGCTGGAACCCCTGGTGCGTTGCCGCAGGAGCTCTGGGACCAGTGTATCAAGACTTTTGGCAAAGATGGCACGATCAAGCTTGTGCATTATGCGGGCTCGTATGCCTACACCTGCATTGTACTGAATGCGATCGATGCGAGCGTGCCGAAAGAGAGCGATTAGCTAACGAGTTGAGCAATGTTAAGAAGGTCAAGGCTTGGGCACCTCTCATGCATGTGCCATCTGATTTCATACCCAAGCATGGCGATCGAGGAGAGGATAGCGAGAATCTGATCTGACTTCGAGCCATCACGCGAAGGAGGATAAAGAATGCCTACAAAGGAAAAGGCCACAGGTGAAATTCTTGGTTGCGGCTGTCCTCATGTGTTCAATATTAAGGACAACATGAGTGGGACCAGCCGTGGTCGTCCTTTCGCTCGCACCCATTACGCTCGCACCTGCAATATCTTTCCCTTTTCCCCTTTCTTGGTCTCGCTTTCCTCAACTTCCTCAACCTCATAAACTCTGCTTGAGTTCTCATTGTCCAGACAATGTCGCCCACAAAGCCCAACACGGAAGCCACCATGGCAAGCACAGAAGCCACATCCAACCTCCCAGCACCTGTCGATACTCCTGCTACACAAGATGTTACATCTACTGATCCCCATCATCACTACACTGGAAGCTTTCTTGATCGACACACCCTGCGATTCGACTGGACCGAGCCGCCCAACTCATTCTTCGAGGCAAAAGTCAGAGGCCTGGTAGCCACCCGGATGCGCTTACGTGACCGACAGCGACAAGAAGCGCTTGTCACTGCAGAGCAGGAAAGGAACGCGCAGGACGACAACGCTCCCACGTATCTCACCACCGTCGCGACTGCGAGCACTTCCATGCAGACGCCAGCAACTAGGAATCCTTCGACACAAGCCCCGGCAAGTAGCGTGGGACGTCCCGTCTCTTCGCATCAACAACAACTCCAACAGCAAAAGGCCGCAGGCAGGATTCCCATACTCCTGGTCATCATCCACACAACCAACTTCATCGATTTCACCCCGGTCACCATCCGCACTTGGCAGCGCAACTCACCCCTCGTCAAGTTCCGCCAGATCCTGTTCGATACCTCCCACGATCCACTGCGCGGAATCAACGCCCTGTCCTACGCGCAAACGCACGGGCTTCTTTGTCTGGAGTACTTGTGCGAGTTCGGCTGGTTGCATAAAGGGCATGGGCACGATGAGGGCGGATACAAAGGGTTGATGCTGCAGATGAGCGTCAAGTTCGATGGCGAGGCGCCGGAGGAGGCAGTCGATGCCGAGAATTGGTGGTGGACGCTGAATGCGATGCATATCGCGACGCCCAAGGTGAAGATTGAGGGGGTCCAAGCGAGTTGTTGCTGGTTGATTGCGAGGCTGGGTTGTGATGGTGGGAGCAGGAAGAGGAAGAATGAGGAGGAAGCAGGGGGTGAGAAGAATAAGCAACGGACGGAGTAGGAATGGAATGGTGTGCAGAGATGTACCTTGTTGATAGAAAGTTGCTTTTGGTTGCACGTTGGTGTGCTGCACGTAGTATGTTTTCGATTTGGAAAAAGACAAGTAAATGCCTACCGCTCTCGTTCTACACTTAGACTTCCCTTTTCCGGATGGAGAGGAATATCCTCGGTCGCGTAAAGACTTGGTTAATAGGAGCTGCGGACATCGTACTTCACGTGTCTGGCATGGCCACGGAAGAGGTTGGTTGAGTTTGGATCACAAAGAGCTGAAGGCGCGCCCTGGGTCATGTGATGTGGGGAGTGGTTCAGATCGCGTCTGATTGGCTGCTGCCTCCCCCGTGCTGCTTCCTCCCCGGTTGCGGTCACATGAGAGCTCAATCAAGTCCACCACCATTCCGTCTTCTCGTTGATATCGCACCGTCCACCAACATACGTTGCTTTTCGGTCCGCGGACTCCTTCTGTTGCCTAGGCGCATTCCATCCGCGTCACTACTTCACCCACGATTCCTCAAGGCAGCGCGACGCGACCTCCCGCTCGCCGCGAATCCCGCCAGCCACCGACCGTGTCACACGTCACGTTACTTGAAGATAACGTGACCTGCCCAAGCGACGCGGTAAGTCATGGACAGCCTCAATTCTTCCCGCGAGCAGCCATCTCATCTCGCCGTCCGCCATTACGCCGGACCACGATGGTACCCTATCTGGCCTCGTTGCTACCTGCCGTCGCGGCTTATTCGTTGAGCTCACCGACATGTCACTGCCCACGCCATCGCGCTCGTATCGGCATGATCCGTGTGGATGATGGGCAAGGCACATGGCCTTTGTCCTAATCTGCACGCTGCGATCACGTTCTGCCGACGACGAGAAGCAGATGACTGCCTGGGTGCTGCGTCTCGGGCGACTGCAACGAGCAGGTGTCGTAGTTGTTCTTCGTGATTGAACATGTGTACTGGAGATCATTGCTAACATGTGGTCGACTTGTACAGGCAATTCGACATAGAGGGTACCCACCGTGCAGGCCCTCTGCACCTCCTGTTGAACAACACCCGACACACCCTCTACACTCTCGCCCACCATGCCTCCCATGAACAAGAGAAAGCGCGAAAGCCAAGACACTGCCAGCGCCCGAGCAGCACCCGCAACAAACCAAATGGGCAATGAATTCGAGCATCACTACCTCCAGACAGCGGATGACGGAGGCATAGACTTTGCCGCCGCGTTCGGGCAGAGCAACGATAATACAGACGGGCAGACGTCCGACCAGTTACACACGCAAGGCGGCGACGACTCGAATGAGAATGATACTGCCGCAGCTGCCATTGCATTCCACCAGATGACTGTGCCGCAAGCTACGGAGGAGGCCTTTGCGAATCTCCCGACGGACTACGATGTGGTCAAGGCCGGCTCCGCCAACCAGGACAGTGCCGCTGCGGCCCAAGACACCTCGACCTTGACCGAGAACATTCAGTCGTCGCCAGACAAGGAAGACTCGAAGCAGAATGGCCCAGCCGTCGGATCGGACGAATGGCACAAGAGGCGGAAGGATAATCACAAAGAAGGTACGCTCTCATCATCCCCACCACATCCCGTGGATCTCCCTCCCCTAACCCAGATTGCAGTCGAACGCCGCCGCCGCGAAACAATCAACGAAGGCATCTCCGAGCTCTCCGCCATCGTGCCCGGGTGCGAGAAGAACAAAGGCAGCGTGCTCGCGCGCGCCGTGCAATTCATCAAGCAGCTCAAGGAGAACGAAACGCAGAATATCGAAAAGTGGACGCTGGAGAAGCTGTTGACGGAACAGGCGATTGCCGAGCTCAGCGGCAGCTGCGACAAGCTCAAGACCGAGTGCCAGCGCGCGTGGAAGGAGTGCGAGCAGTGGAAGCAGGCGGCGCAGAAGGCGGGTGTCTCTATCCCTAATGCCGATGGGGGCGAGGGTGGTGATGAGGCGGAGTGATGGGGGCCTTGCCTTTGCTGTGCTCTTTTCTTCTCGTCTACTACTAATGTTGCTGCGATTGCTGAGCGGCCGATGGGGGTTGAGGGCATTGTGGCGTTACTGCTGCGGTCTTGCCTGCTTCCTGCTGTTGCTGCTAGGTGACATCTTTCTCTGAGCGTGGTGTCTACATTCGATGGGATCTGCTTGTTTGCTTAAATGGTAGATAGATGCATGGGAATTGCAGTTCTACTAATACATCTGCACGAACAATTCTCACATTTCAGTGCACTCGTGTCGGATCAGACGACGTGGCGGAAGAAGATGATTCACACGAAACTCCTTGAAATGCGCTGCAGTCACTTAAAGCTAACGAATTCAACCGTCAATCCAGTCGTAACTCTCATCCGGCCGTCACAGTAGCCTCCGTGCCGTTCCGCAGCGACTGTTCCGTCTTCGTCGAGAAGCCATTAACGTAATGCGCATCGCCGTTCGCGATGCCATTCGGGGTACCATTCGCGGTGCCATTCGGGGTGCCATTCACCTTGGAAGTAATCTTGCCCGCAACCTCCTCAGCCTTATTGATGACTTTCTTCACCACGCCATCGCCGTTAGCATGGCCATTAGCTTGCGCCGCCGGCTTTGACTGCGAAGTGATAAAGTCGCCCCTCAATCGATCCATCTTCGGATCAAAGATCGGTTCCGGGGTGACCGTAGCCTTGACCCTGCGGGAGAAGTATTCAATCTCCACCGCATCGCCCTCGGCGACATCGCTAGGCAGCCAGGCGTAGGCAATGGGCTTGCCGATCGAATAGCCGTACGCGGCGCTCGTGACGTACCCCTTTGCCTTGCCGTTATGGAATACAGGCTCTTTGCCGAGGACCACCGATTTGCCATCGTCGATAGTAAGGCATCGGAGTCGTCGAGACGGCTCCTGCTGCGACTTGCTTTCTAGCGCGCGCTGGCCGATGAAGCCGCCTTTCTTGTCCAACTTCACCGCGAAGCCCACGCCTGCCTCGAAGGGATCGTGCTCCGTCGTCATATCGGTGCCCCAGGAGCGGTATCCTTTTTCGAGACGAAGGGAATTGAACGCGCTGCGGCCACCGGCGATGATGCCGTATTGCTCGCCCGCTTTCCAAATGGCGTCCCACAACCGCAGACCATTATCAGCAGTGGTGTAGATTTCCCAGCCGGGCTCGCCGACGTAGGAAAGACGCATGGCTACCACCGGTACTCCGGCGATGCTGGCTTTCTTCAGACGGAAGTAAGTGATGCCCTTGTTGGTGAAGTCGTCGGAGCTTAGCGCGCTGACGACGTTGTAGGCGTATGGGCCCCAGAGACCGATACAGCATGTTCCGCCGGTGATGTCGCGAATGTGAATCCATTTGTCGGGGTTGATCTTCCTCTGCTTGCGAGCTTCGGCTTGGAAGTAAACGAGGTCGACGGGACCGTTGACACCCGTTTGGAACAGCTCCTCCTCGACGCGCGCGACGGTGATGTCGCTCTTCACACCTCCCGCCTCGTCGAGAAGTAGGGTATATGTGACTGCACCAGCTTTGCGCGAGACCGTGCCCGTACACAGCCTGGAAAGCAAGTCCACGGCACCCGGTCCGCTGACCTCGAATCGGCGTAAGGGGGTCATGTCGTATACCGCGACGGAAGTTCGCGTCTTCCACGCTTCGACGGCCGCAATCGGGCTCCAGTATTTGGCGGACCAGGCATCCCTCGCCGGCGGTGTCCACTCTTTGGGAAGCTCTTGTAGGAGAGACTTGTTGCTTTCATACCAGTGCGGTCGCTCCCATGCCCCGCCCTCCAAAAAGACGGCGCCTTGCTCGAGCTGGCGTGCGTAGAATGGGCTGACACGCACGTTGCGCGGCGATATCTTCTGCTCGAGCGGGTGCAGGATGTCGTAGACTTCGACGAAATTCTGCTTCGACGTTTCGTGGATGTATGATTGGGTGAGTTGGACGTCTTCGAATCGAGAGAGGGCACAGTCCGCGAGATCCACGGATGATCTTGCGGTCGTAAGGAGCTCGGCGAGAGCACGCGCGACGCCGGAGGAGTGCGTGACCCAGACGGCCTCGGCCACCCAGAAACCATCGACATTCGGAGCTTCTCCGAGAAGAGTGCCTCCATCTGGGGTGAACGAGAAGATTCCGTTGAAACCGTCCTCGATTTCCGCTTCTTTCAAAGCGGGAATAAGAGCCTGTGATTCCGCCCATGCAGGTGCAAAGTCTTCAGCGGTAAAGTCAAGCCGAGATGGCATGTTCTTATCGTCGGTATGCCCGAGTACAGGTAGAGTCGATGCAACGACGGGCATAGGCTTGTGGCCATAGTAGCCAATGCCAACCCTGTCTCCATGCTCTCGGTAATAGAGATCTTGATCCTGGTGGCGAAGGATCGGAAGATGTGCACCGTTGGGCTGAGCATTCTTTCCAGCAAAGGCGGGCACTGGCGAGGTCTTGACGTATTGGTGGGCAAGCGGGAGTAGTGGGACTTTCAAATCAATCATAGCACCGATTTCCACGCCCCAGAATCCCGCACAGGAGCATACGATGTCGGCGGGAAGGGAGCCGTGAGTATTGGTCGTTACACCCGTGACACGCCCGCCGGCCCGCTCGATACCGGTGACTGTTGTCCGGTCGAGATACGTTACGCCTGCTTGTCGTGTACGTTCGATCAAGAGCTGGGTGGCACGAGCTGCGAGAGCAAGACCGTCGCTCGGGATGTGGAAGCCACCCAGGATTCGGTCCTTGTTCAAATGCGGGTAGAGGTCAACGCATTCTTGCGGGCTGATCAACGAGGACTCGACTCCCCATGACTGTGCGTAGCCATGCTTTCGCTTGATCTCCTCAAGTCGCTCCGGGGTTGTTGCGACTTCCAAACCACCGACCTGAAACAGTCGTCATTAACCATCCGTCTCGAGAATGTGAGCAAATCTCGGAAAATGGTACCTGGCTGAAGCAATCTAATCCCAACAACTTCTCTACTGTGTACTTTGCAAAGGTCGTCATCGTCTTGGAAGGATTGGTCTGGAATACAAGGCCGGGAGCATGCGATGTAGAACCGCCTGGCAGGTCCAAAGGCCCCTGCTCCACGACGGTGATATTCGTCCATCCGCGCTGGATCAATTCGTCTGCGACATTGGTGCCGACGATCCCGGCGCCGATGATGACGACGCGAGGCGCCGGTGTACCTATTGAGCCCATGGCGAGGTGACTGTCCTCGTCGTGGGTCAGGTCGTGGAGTGCGGAGCTGCGCGAGGGTGATGACATTGGGCAGATGCTGTGAGAGGGAGAAAAGGAGAGGCGTGTGCGACTTACCGACGGCGGGTGAGAGATCATTCATATAATTACTCCACTGCACACCAGTTGTGTTCCTGTCCACCGCATTAGGATAGTGAATGTGAGGTGTGGTAGCCGCATTGTTTTTCCCGATTCGGAAGTCGGGAACAGCGACGAACCGTCGTTGTCACGTGCGGTCTAGGCCGAGAATCTCAAGGTCAGGCGAAAGTGGCATATGATATCTGTTGAACGATGTCTTTTCACGCTCGTCTCGACAAAATCCCTAATGCTTTGTACACGCCAATTGATATCCTCTCAACAACGCCACGCTTGTACGCAAGACAAGACTGACTGACAGGAACGCCAGAGGCCCAGCTAGTAGAAGCTCTCCACCATGGCCTCCTTGTTGTACGTATTGATCGCATCGGGCCCCATGCCCTCGCCAAGCTTAAACACCGATTCCACCACACTCAGCTCCGTCGCTGTGGTATCGAGCCCCGTGACCGCCATCCAATCGTTCACCACCATGCCCGCGCCCACCACCTGACTGCCCCGGTTCACACTGCCCGCCACAAGCGGCACCTGTAGCAAGCTTGACAGCTCGTCCTGATCTTGAATGGAAGTTTTGGGGTGCACGAGGCCGCCCTGGTTGGAGAGGGCCATGTAGGAGCCGGTGAGGACGTTGTCGGCGATTGTCTGCCGGAAGACCTCGACGCCGAGGACGTCGGCGATGATTTCCTCGCTTTCGCGCTCGAGGTCGGGGTGTACGAGGGCGACGTGGTCGTTGGCGCAGATGACGTTGCCGAGGGCGGAGAGCCGCTCTTCTATCCGTTGGATCTTGACGCTGTCGGGGATGGAGTTGCGCAGGTGTTGGAGTTCTTGGTCGGTGGTGGAGGTGGGGACTAGCAGGCCTTTTCGGTTGCCTTTGCGAGGTGATTGTCAGTTTGGTGTGTGGGTTTGTGGGAGGGGTGGAGGATCGCACCTGCTGTTAAGCGGCCGATGATTCGGGTGCCGGCGATGGTGCAGCGGCAGATGGGGATGACATCTTGAAGCTCGGCTTCGAAGACGGAGTAGAAGTTCTCTGAGGCGCCGACTGCGACGAGGCTGTAGGAGTTGGTGAGGGTGGCGAAGACACCGACTCTGTGGAGGGTCTCGTGATCAGCAATGGCAGTGATGGTAGAAGGCAGATGAACTCACTCGTTGCTGTTCTCGAATGATGCGCGCACGGCCATGTTGGCGAGTAGTGGGTTGCTTTGTTGATATGTGTTTGAAGGGTAGATTCGAGAGGCGAGAAAGAGAAGAAAGGATTTATTTGTATGTCGAAAGACCAAGGCAGCGAATGGGGAGAAATTGCTGGGATGAGTCTTCTTGAGTCGGTGATGATGCTGCCGTTAAGCTTTTCGACCGGCGCGCTAGCCGCATCTGGCCCATCGGCTTCCAGATGCTGTGTCTCTAGCACTTGGACTTTATCGTAGATCTTCTAGAACTAAATAATAAAACCCGATATGCACCGTTTCAAGGGCCGCGATGTCTTGGACACTTTGGGATGGGAGATGGGAGATCATAAAATTCTGGAATGCTCAAGTAGACCTGCAATATTCCAGAACGCATTCCAGTGAGCGCCAAAGGAAAGCCGTGTATTCTACCATACCCGAACATTTAAGCGCGGGTGTCAGTATCAGTGAGCTTAAGCGCGCATATCCTGTTCCTGAAGGCGAGACTCAAGACAACATGAAGCATGAGCACACGAGCGTAGAAGGCGATGAGTCAAGGGTCGCGATGGTTGCGCAACGTTGACATCAATAAGAGTCATGCTCGCCATTACCGGTTTTGGGGCGAGTGCAGTCGATGTAATCTCCACCATACACCAGCTCGCAAAGTCAAGGGCCACAGGGCTATTCTCGTGTTCGCCTCAGGCGGGTGGATGCTGTGTGACAATGAACGAACGCCGGGTCCATATATTGCATGGATCGCCCACAAATGGCTGGCCGAGCTCCTCGCCTCGTCTCACTCTGGGAGATGTGTGGTGGTTCGGCAGGAGGCGGTCAATATCCGACGGGCGTAGATATTACTGCTGTGAGACGAAAAGCGATGTTGCTGTAGGTCAGCGTGGCGCGGGACGAGCCTTGCCTCTGCTCAATCAGGCATCAAGGAGAGGGCAGTGGAGAGGCGACGTGGTTGTGCAGCGCGTTAGACTTTCGGCGCCACACCCCTGGGCCGTTGCGCACCGTTGGGGCTAGGGTGCACCCTGTCCATCCCGTACGCCAATCGCTTGCGCCATTCGTCATGTCTGCGGCAGAAATCACGGTGCAGGGTGCGTGTCGAAATGCTGGAGGAGGACATGGCATGCCTCCAAACCCACCACACCCCTCCGTTTGCTCTCCTTTTGTCATTCTTGTGCGCCAACACCACCCATCACTTCCCTTCTCTCCCCTTCTCTTCTTCCCTGCTCCTCCTCTTGCCTCTCCTTCTTCTCCTTCACTCTCCCCTCACCGCACTGCCCCACCGACTATTGTACATTCCCCGCGTGGTATCACACGCTTTCCGCGCAGCAGGCTACGAGCTGCCCTCATTCCACCCATCCATCCCTTGCTTTCCGCCACCGTCCATGTGGACCACGGCGCGCATCATTCAACCCCAGGAGATTGCACCTCCCTCTCGCACTCCGTGAATTGCGCCGTCGCCCGCTTGTTACATACCTTACTTCTACTCGCCCCTTCGCTCCTCGAGCCTTATATCTCGACTCCGCACGACTCTTCCGCCGGCTCTCTGTACACTCTCCTTCTCGGCCCCTCGATCTCTTGCACATTCAACCGCGGACCGGCGTGTCATACTGATGTCTGGCCTGGTCTCGTGCCGGCCACCCTACTCCCATATCTCGGACTTCGACCGTGCATCTCGCCTGATTTGTAAAGTCGATACTCTAACAGCCTCGATTCAACACTGCTGCTCCTTCGACCTCCTTGGTTAATTTGTTCATATGGCTCACGCTGTCGCTGGTTCCAAAGGCGGGCCTCTTACAAACAGCGTAAGCACCTGTCGTCGCGACGGATATCACCACCTTACTGATCCCCACGCGCAGTCACGCTCGTTCTCCAACGTCGGTTCTTCCACCACCTCCGACAACAACCCGGGCGCTTCTCTCAACACTCATGTCGCCGCTAATCCTACTCCCTGGGGCGCCAAAGGCATCTGGGGCAGCGGTACTTTGGGCAGCGGACTGACTTCAAGAGTAGCGCTTCGTAACCCGGCGTCACGCGACGCTCCGCTGCCTGCGACCAACAACCACGGCGATGGACTCGCCAACAAAACCGGCTCGGGCGCGTTGGTCGACTCCTCCACCACCGATGACTCCGCCTACCGATCAAAGTGGAGTGTAATGCCGCCTTTGTCCTCTACCCGCACCGTCTCCCATGCCGCCTACCCCGACTCGCATTACTCTCCACAGCGTAGTGTGAGCAACGCTGGCCTCCCCTTTTCCTTCTCTGCCACCCAACAAAGCTTCTCTACCCTCTCATCTCGCCAACCTGCCATCAATCTGAGCTCGAATGGAGCCGCACAAGCAAGGACGAACTATGGCTCGACATTCTCTAACCCGCCGGTCAACAAAATCGGCGAGCACCCTCCCACCGTCTACACCAAGTTCGACCGTCCCGTGGACCCTAATCTCCCCAAGCTGCCAGACTCTGGCAGAGGTAGTATGTGGGACTCATCTCCCACTGATGAACGGAGCGGTCAACTTGCGTGGCGCACTGGGGCTTCCGGGAGTGCAGCCGCTTCTCGCACCGCGAGTCAAGCCCGTTCACACCAATCCGAGGACCGTCCGGTGTTTACGAAGCCTGATTACTCGCGTCCGAGTCAGCGTCCTAGCTACAGCAACTCTCGAACAACATCGCTCTCGTCGCAAGGCAACAGCTCGTACGCTTCGCCCATGCTGCCGAGTGCCGATCAGATCGCTCTCCAACTTGGCCAGCTTTCTATGAACTCCGGGAACCGTCCACCATCGTCTTTTAACAGAACTTACGCAACGCCGCCCTCGAACAACTCGATGCATCCCACCCGAGGTGGTCGCGACGCTTCTCACGATCTCACCCACCCTGCCGGAGCTGGGGCTGACTTTCACGATGCTAGGGATGCCGGCACTGGATATATCGGCGCCGATCCCTCTTCACCTCGCCGACTGCCTCAGAACAGTGCAGAGTGGACTAATCCGGGCTTCAATAACAGATTTCTCCAGCTTTCTGCTGGTCAGCCGGGCAAGCAAACGCAGCAGCATCATCCAAACGGAAACGACAGTTATTCGAGCTGGGACCTCTCATCGGCGCCTCGCACCGCCGGCCAGTGGGCTATGCTCGCGAGTTCATGTATGGCTGGTAATGGATCTTCTCCAACCTCGCTTTCTGACGGCTCTTACATCGACCCGCGTTTCCAGCAATTGTTCGAGTCCCACCTGCGCAACGCATACCACCCAATGTTCAACCAGTATGCATTCGCGCCCCAGCTCCCACTTGGCTTCCCCGGCTCGTTCGTGCCCTTCACGCCTATGAACATGGGTGGTGGTATCGACGCGAATGGCAATTCGCAAGGCGCCAGCACCAGCACGAATCTTTGCAGCAACCTCATGTACGAATTCAAGCTCAACACCAAAGCTAGGTACGAGCTCAAAGACATTTATGACCACATTGCGGAGTTCAGCGGGGATCAACACGGGTCGAGATTCATCCAGAACAAGCTGGAGACGGCGAACTCGGACGAGAAAGAACGGGTGTTTCAAGAGATTGAGCCAAACACCATCCCTCTAATGACCGATGTCTTTGGTAACTACGTCATCCAGAAGTTCTTTGAGCACGGCGATCAGACGCACAAAAGGGCCCTTGCGAATAAAATGAAGGGACAAGTTTTGAACCTGAGCATGCAGATGTATGGGTGTCGGGTGGTGCAAAAGGCCCTGGACCATGTTCTGGTCGACCAGCAAGCACAACTCGTGCGTGAGCTTGATGGACACGTGATGAGATGCGTGAAAGATCAGAACGGGAATCACGTCATTCAAAAGGCCATTGAAAGATGTCCAGCCAACACGATCGACTTCATCATCAAGGCCTTTGTGGGACAGGTGCAGCATCTCAGCATCCACCCATACGGCTGCCGCGTCATCCAGCGCTGTCTGGAGCGCTGCGAGCCACAGCCCAAAGCCATGATCATGGCCGAGCTGATGGGCGGCATTCAAGGCATGATCTCGGATCAATACGGCAATTACGTCGTTCAGCATGTGGTGGAGCATGACGATGGCGAAGCGAAGCGCCACGTCCTCAACATCGTCGCCGGGAATCTGGAGTCGTACAGCAGACACAAATTCGCGAGCAATGTGGTTGAGAAGTGCCTGGAAAAGTCCGACGACGAGTGGAGGCGACGCGTAATCTACACGCTTGCGAACGACGATATCATGAGATGCGAAGGCGAGGGTTTGATCGTCGGCTTGATCAAGGATAATTTCGGAAACTACGTGATCCGTAAGTCGTCTTGTCTCCGATTTCCGATCATTCCGCTAACACAAAAATCTCACCAGAAAAACTCCTCGAAACGCTCTGCATGGAAGACTACGCCCACTTCCTCGACCTCCTGAACCCCGCCGTGCAACAAGCCAGGCGCACAGGCTGCGGCAAGCAAATGCTCGCCATCGAGAAGAAATCCCACCGCTTCTCCGACCTCCGTCTAGGCGGCGGCGGCGGGCCTCCCCCTCATTTCGCCGCTTACCAGCCGCCACCGCCCCTCCCGCCTTCCCAGTTCGCGAGCAACTACGGCTCCACCAATACCACGCCGCCGCCTCTTACGTCGGCCACGCAGAGCCCGCAGAGCTCCGCTTTGCAGAGTGTGAATGGGGATGCGGTCGAGGGCGCTGCGCCGGGGAGTAGGAAGGGGAGTGAGATTTCGACTGATGGAGGCAGGTTTGGGCGATGAGGGCACACGACTTTGACGAGCGAGGGATGATGCGGAACGATCAATGAAGGAACACTGGATTACGAATTTTGCATATGCTGCATAGCGATGAAACGGAACACTGGAGAGGGATGAAGATGGGGGATTGGCGCATTTTCTCTCTCATGGTTTTGGGCATTTTTCTTGGAAAAGGAAATATGAATACAGGCTGGGCCTGGTCACACGAAGGAACAGGAACATGTTTTACGAACTTCTTACATGACTGACTTGGGAGATGATGGTGACGATTGGGGGCTTGGGAGTTTGCTTGCTTATTATTGGATATACCCTGTCTACGAGATCATGCAAGGTGGTTTGAAGAAGTGCTATTTGGTCCTCTCGTTCTTATCCCTCTCCCCCATTCGAGGACACTCGGGCGATTTACTTGCTTTGAATCTTACACTACCTTATCGTAAAGGGTACATGCCTGCTACCCTGTCTTCTTCCCATGGAGTTCTCCAACAGTGCCAATTACCCTATCTACCTCGCCACATGCTCAAGTATGTCAAGAAGCGCAAACCGCGCACCGCCAACCCGGCACCCGCCGGTCTAACCCTACACACGCAAGATGGAAGTCTCGTCGCATGCATCGCTGTAACTCTCATAGTCAGCTTGGGACAGGTAACGAGACGGGGCAGGAAGAGGGATAGAGTGCTTACGGGGTCAGCACACGCGATGCAACCGCGCTGTTCGCCGGCGGCCTGGCCGCACGAGCAGACGCCTTTGGATGTAGGATGTTGCGTCGAGGCGGCATGAACAGGCGACAGTGATTCCGGACTGCCTTTCGCCGAGTCCTTCTTCTTCTTCTTCGTCCCCCCTTCGTGCCGGGCTGCGGGATGAGGGTTCGCGGTTGTGCTGGCGACTGCTGCCGTTGCTGTTGCGTCGTGGCGTGCAGTTCGGTTTGCACTGGGGGCGGTGTCGTCTGCTCCTAACTGCTCTTCTCCTCCAGCAATGTTCAGGCAGAATTCCACCACTTCCGACCCGATGACTCCCACGCGCCTCAACTGCTCTAGCTTGTCTTTAAACAAATGCCTCCACTCCGCTTTGCACCTCCTCGCGAACCTCACCAATGCATCGCGCGTCAGCAGGGAAGAATGACTGCACAGCTCCTCGCCCAGGTGCACATTGAATGCGCGCGTGAAGGCTTTCCCCACGCCATCAATGCCCAGACTATCCAGCGCGATATCCTGGCTCTGCGCGAGCCAGCTCTCGTCGATTTCGTCGTCGCTTTCAGACACGTACGAGCCGTGCGCGATTTGCTGCTTGCTGGTGGTGTGGTAGAAGGTCACGCCAGGGACGGTGGGGACGCGGTGCTTTTTCGCGATGTGCTGCGGTAAGTCGGGGACTTCGTTCAGAGCGGGGCGTTTGCGCGAGGCGCCTGGGGAGGCGGGGAGTGCTGATGTTGCGGATTGCGGGTGTGATTTTGGGGGGCGAGTGGCGCCGCTGCGCTTGCTTTTGGTGCTGGTGGCGTGCCCTTCGCGCGTCCAGGTGTCTTTGCCTCGGAGGTAGGCGGAGAGGTCGAAGGGTCGGCCGGGCGCGACCCATTCGATTTCTTTGTCTTCTTCGGCGTCTAGCGGTTCGCGGACGGGAGGCGCGGCGCTAAGGGTGATGGTTGCGCTGTGCGCTTGTAAGTCTTGGGGGTTGTCGGTGTGGATGTCAAAGTGGTCGTGGTCGCGCTTGCAATGCAACATGAGGTAGCCGAAGCAGGTGAATGTTCGGCCGTCTTGGCATAGAGCGCAGGTGAGGGTGTCGAGGGTGAGGCGTCTTGTTACGAAAGCATCGCGGAATTGCCAGATGATGTTGCGCTGCTTGGTGGTGCTCTTATCCATGTCGTCTGACGCGCCGGGGGTGAGGAGCTGCCGGCTTGCTTGCTGTTTGGCGTTGTAGCATTTGTTGTACGCCTTGAGCGCATACTCTCTCCGGCTGATCCAGCCCATTGCAGCCTCGAGCTGGTAGTCGAGCTTCAGCAAGCTATGCCCTCTCGACCTTCTAAGTGGGAGGAGGTGGCCGTCCGGTGGACAAGTCGGGATTTGTTCCCAAACGGCGCGGATGATGCCTTCGCTGACGGGCATGTTCTGGTAGGCCGAGATATCTCTGCTTTCCAGTACGCTCAAGAAATCGGCATTGTCGTCGAGATCCTGGCATTGAATGGAGATGTCGAGGTGGTAGGGCGCGGTAATGGTGCGCTTCCACGATCGTGCGCCATTGCTGCCCGAGTCGGTGACGAGGAACAGCTTGTCGACTTTGAAATAGAAAGGCTTGTCGAGGCGGACATCGAAGTAAGGATCGGAAGCACCATCTCGTCCTTTTCGCAAGATAGTGGCCGAGAGGTATTCGTGGTGGAGTTGCTTCTTGGCATACTGATTATCACGCGGGACGGACACCGTGATGCCGACGGTGCAAGGCCACATGGCATCCACTTTCGGATCGGGCAGCCATTCGCACTCGCTTGCATGGCCAACGCGCTCTCGTCTTGGACTCTCGATTCTCGCCGCGGAGTCGGGGCGTCGAATCTGCAAAGAGTGCAGGTGCAAGACGGGCTTGTTGCCGTTCATGTACTCCTCGAGCATGGCGGTGGTAGGAAAGTCCCAGCCCCAGTCGCGCTTTTCGTTCGCAACCATGTCCTCATGGGAGAGTGCGGGGCCAAGCGGAGGAGGCTGCTGATGATGCTGCTGCTGCAAGAGGGATTGATGGGCGTCCAGGATGTGGTGGAGGTTGCGGCGGAGGTAGCGGGGATGAAAGCGGCGTTTGTTGCGGTGGTGGATATAACATGCGGTAGTAATGGCTCTCTTGTGGCTGCTCGCGTCCTCAGTCATGACAGCTCAGCGACGGTGCTGAACGGGGAAGCGGTTGGTTGGAAGGGAACCGAGATGGGAAGCCAGGCGCGTGGTGCAGGGAGAGCATGTCTGGGTGTAGGAGCAAACATGAGCGGGGAGTTGCGCGCGGAGGTTGAGGCGGATGATGAGTCGAGTGGTGTGAGACTCAGTGGCTAGCACGGGGCGATGTGAGCCCAGTGTTGTGAAATCTCGCGGCTGGTTGCACACGCGCCAATGCGCATGAAGGCGGACCGGGTCCGGAGGTGGATGGCCGGTTGTCCTCAGGTCAGGTTGGGATGTTTGTGGAAAGCACCCGGTCGCATCACGTGCATGGAGCCAGATCCGTTCCCGCTGGGCCTATCGCGGTTTCTGCCATCCGCTACGCGTCGAAGTGTCCGTTCCCCGGGATGCAGAGCGATGCGATGGCCCCTGGCAAACATGTGGCTGTCCGTATGGCGCGCCGCGACTGAGGTGCGGCGAGGGAAGTCTCGATGCCTCAGGCACGAAAATGCATAACACTTCACGTGAGGACTGCAATCACATTACAACATTCAATTGATCATTCTAACGTCTACATCACATCACATTCCTTGGATCCAACCCTTTCGCCTTCGAACTCTTCGCCTCCCCGTCAAACACAAACTCACTCATCAACAGCCCCGTGCCCGGCGCATTCTGAATGCCCCAGCACGTATGCCCAGCAGCAATATACAACCCCTTCGTTCCCGCATGTCCCACCAGCGGTGATCCAGTACCCGCCGTGTTATTAGGCAAATAACACGCCTGTCGCGCCGTGACCTCGCCATCACGCAATTCGTCCGATATGGCCGACACATAGTCCACGACTTCCTGACACCGCTTCTCGTCCACTTCGACTAGATCCGTAGATTTCGGGAGCGGGACGAGATGATCACCTTCGCCACAAGCGTACACTTCGTTCTTCGGGCGGGCGTAGATTTCCGGCGTGACGATTTCTTCGCCACGGAGGGCGCGCGAGAGCTTGCCGCTTTCTTTCTGCCCGAAACCGGCGGGGAGTTTGATTTGGGTGAAGAGGGCGTAGGCGCTGATGGGGCGCGAGGGTTTGATGGTGACGGAGTGTGCTCGCAGGGCGGCAATCGGGGCTTGAGGGTAGATGGAGCGAGTCCACGGGCCGGCGGAGATGATCACGTCGGTGGCCGGGATGGTTTTCGTCTGGTTTCCGTTGTGCTTGTCTTCGTATGTCACGCTCTCGACGCTGTCACCGTTGGCAGAGTAGTTGATTGCGCTCACGCTCGCACCAATCCGAACGTCCACGCCCTTCTCCTTCGCAAGCTCCGCCATGGCAGTCGTAAATTGAAACGGATGGACCTGCGCCGTCGTACTAGGATCGCCCATCTCATCATAATACGGATTGCAATCGGGATCCACCCAGTCCAAGTCGGCAGGCATACCAGCAGCCTTCAACTTGCCCATCGCCTCCTTAGTCCTCTTCTGCAAACTCACTCTCGCCTCTCCACCCCCACCATTCTCCCCGTCCATGTCCCCATCTTTCCCCTTGACACTACTCTTACTCGGCTCCTCCAACCGTCGTCCCTTGCAACTTATTTGCCCCACGTGCAACGCCCGATATCCCCAGCGCTCCTCGCCGCCATGCTCGTCCGCCAATTGCTTGTGCAGTTTGTAGCTCAGCGGGACAAGGCTGGAAGGGTAAGCCCAAAGAGCGAGAAGACCGCCTGCCTTGCCCGAGGCGCCGCCGGCAATCTTCGTCGCTTCGAGGAGGGTGATTGTGTGGTTTTGGGGATCGAAGGAGGGGTGGCGCGAGAGGAAGTAGGCGGATGTACAGCCGATGATGCCCCCGCCGATTATCACAATGTGCTTCTTCTTGCCGTCGGTTGCTGCCATTGTGGCGGGTGGGGTTGGACTGAGTGTTGACAGGTGCTGCTGGAAGAGGCTTAGGCGAGCAAGTCTATTCACAGCCAGTGTGATTTTAAGGATACGAAAAGGATCTAATCATCAAAAGGGCAACAGTGCTTGCCTTTGTGGAAGCTTCGGTATAGATACCTGACTTTGCCACTCGAAGGGTCGTCGAGACAGCTTCGACACTACGTCATGCCTCACGTTGATCAACGCGCAGCTCACATTTTGAGGGCCATGGAAAGGCAGCAGCCTCCCTAGCAGCCAAAGCCTGGAGAATGGCTCGCAAATGAATGAAGATTAGACGTGGTTGGACAACAGGTGGCAAGCAAATGCAGAAGCCAACTTGCTGACCTGCAAAAGCGGAGCTTCACGTTCCAGGACAGTTCAAAACAAGGCCAGAGACAACATGCAAATCAATCCATTTTCATCGTCTCGCCATGAGACAGTGATCTAGTAGCAGATGCAGGAAAGTAGTCAAAGAACAACCATCGCCGACCACAGCAGAGCAGAGGCCGAACGAAGCCCGCCAAAGAACCACACGCTTGGGCCGCGCACCCACAACTGCTCGCATAGTACCACCGCTCTAACACTCGACACGCAAACACACACTCTCTTCTCATTGTTCCATGAATAACTCTTAAGACGCTCCTCCCCGGTTTCACAGCCGCATTGCCGATTCTGTGGACCAGGACGGCACGCAAGAGCCTAGACGCACTGCGGGCGACGAGGCGCTTAGAAGCACTTCCTGTGCACAATAGACGGTCCGCTCTCGTCGTACTCCTGCTTGGAGATCCACATCTGCTGGAAGGTCGAGAGGGAGGCGAGAATGGAGCCACCGATCCACACAGAGTACTTGCGCTCGGGGGGAGCAATGATCTTGACCTTCATGCTGGACGGGGCAAGCGCGGTGATTTCCTTCTGCATGCGGTCGGAGATACCTGGGTACATGGTGGTACCGCCGGACTGGGAATACTACGTTAGCTCGAGAATAGCCGCTCGGTACCGATATACACTCACCATGACAATGTTGCCGTAGAGATCCTTACGGACATCGACATCACACTTCATGATGGAGTTGAAGGTGGTGACGTGGATGCCGCCGGATTCGAGACCGAGGACCGAGGGCTGGAAGAGGGCCTCGGGGGCGCGGAAGCGCTCGTTGCCGATGGTGATGACCTGGCCGTCGGGAAGCTCGTAGGACTTCTCGAGCGAGGAGCTCTGGCTGGCCGTCTGGATCTCCTGCTCGAAGTCGAGGGCGACGTAGCAGAGCTTCTCCTTGATGTCACGCACGATTTCGCGCTCGGCGGTGGTGGAGAAGGTGTAGCCGCGCTCGGCGAGGATCTTCATGAGGTAGTCGGTCAAGTCACGGCCGGCCATGTCGACACGAGAGATGGCGTGGGGCAGGGCGAAACCCTCGTAGATGGGGACGACGTGGGTGACACCATCGCCGGAGTCGAGCACGATACCGGTGGTACGACCGGAGGCGTACAGGGAGAGGACGGCCTGGATGGAGACGTAGAAGGCGGGGGCGTTGAAGGTCTCGAACACAATCTGCGTCATCTTTTCACGGTTGGACTTGGGGTTGATGGGAGCCTCGGTGAGGAGGACGGGGTGCTCCTCGGGGGCGACACGAAGCTCGTTGTAGAAGGTGTGATGCCAGATCTTCTCCATGTCGTCCCAGTTGGTCACAACACCGTGCTCGATGGGGTACCTGAGGGTCAGGATACCACGCTTGCTCTGTGCCTCGTCACCGACGTAGGAGTCCTTTTGACCCATACCGATCATGATACTGCGCTGCGGTCAGTCATTCTGTCTCTTGCTGGTGGAGGAGGGTTGCATTACCCATGATGACGGGGTCGGCCGACGATGGAAGCTGTTGCCGTGGTCAGCCGGGGCTTGAAAGCGGGTGAGTAGAGAGGGAGGGAACTTACGGAACACCGCTCGGGGCGCATCATCACCGGCGAAACCGGCCTTGCACATACCGGAGCTATCATCGGTGTCAGCAAAGGGATCATCGTCGCCCACACAGCCTCAAGCATGCGTGCGTCTGGCGATGGACAGCTTGCGCCACGCCAAACGAGGGGCTGCACGAGGGGCATGTGGTAAGAGGGGTTCAGCTTACCCATTGTCAATGACCAAGGCCGCGACTTCTTCTGTAGCCACCAGTCAAGTCAGCAAGTTGATGCTATGCGGTCGTCCATCACCCCTCCGCTGCGCCAGCTTCCATCACGCCACTATCAAAATTCCTCAGCGCTTACCTTCCATGGTGTCGAAATTAGAGCGGGGTCGAAAGGTGGGATGGGAGGGTCGTGGGGTCTTCAAATGGATTCAAAGACTTGATGGAGTGGCAGCAGAAACGCTGGGAGATGGCAAGAAGGTGAAGGGAGTTGGTCAAGGAGTAGCCTGTCGGTGAGGGAGAGGTCAACGTTTCTGGCAGGGTGGTGGTTTTGTGGGTGAAGCGACGGAGGCTAAACTTACGGAAAGCACGCTAGTCCGGTTTGGGAGCCCCGCCTCGCTGCGCGCAAAGTCGAGAGTAGCCGGCCGGTCGGTGGAATCTAATGACCTGAATGCAGTTGTCGAAGCAAGACGAAGTGGATGAAGAAGGAAACAGAGTGGACGTGGACGAGGAGCAAGGTGAATGATTGCAGTAGCCTATTTTTCCTCGCCCTTTTTACTCATGCTTATGGCATCCACGCAAGCACTTCCACCATGGCCCGCCGCAGCAAAGCCCTAGACACCGCCACCCACGTTCCTCGACACGTAAGCCGTTTAGGCAATCGCGAATACTCCACCGTCATGCAACCCCATCATAACCTGCCAGCCACCTGACCGACCTCTTTTCTCTGTGGAGGCTGGCCGAGGAGACGCCCTGGCGATGTCCCATTCCAGACTGTGCCGTTGGAAAGATGCTCTGCCAGTGGACAACGGCTGGCGAGGGCCGATAACACGATTACGCACGAGCCAGGTGGGGCACATGGCGGGGTGCCCTGTGTGCTGCACTATCGAGGCCACTCTCGACCAGCATTCCTCTTTCTCTTGACGCTGCTCGCCACCCTCAAATCTTCCACTTCTGCCAACCGAGCAGAACCCACCTCTGTTTTCAGTGAGCATATTTCGAGGCCCATTGCGCGGGACGGCCGCCTTACTCGTAGGCAAACCGCCTCCGAAACCGACGGAAACGCCGAGAAAGGACTAGCGCTTTCTCGAACAGCAGCCTGCTCGTTTCGGAAGGCACGTTGAAGAAAGTGAAGTACATTTTCTACCAAGTCATCCGCTCGACTCTTTTCATTCTCCGCGCTATCCCTGCAGTTGAAACTCTTCATTGAACCTCTGACGTCCTTCCACGAGCTATTGATTACCCACCACACCCACATCGGGCATGGCAGACCAAGGCTCCCTCAACCAGCTCCTACAATGGGGCATCGAACACTCCAACCCCGACGCCAACCCCGACACCGCAGCCCAAACCGCAAATCAACGGCGAGATCCTAATCGCGGCCTCGATGCGAACGCCCTAGCAGAACTCCTCGGCGGTCCTTCCGACGCAGACCGCATGAAAGGTGCAATGACAGCCATAGTCGCGCCGTTAGACATCGTCGACCTCGAGAACAAACTGATCGCATGGGACAATTTCGAACAACTCATAGAAGGAATCGACAACGCGAACAACCTCGACAGTCTAGGCTTATGGCCGCCGTTGATCCAGCAGCTCGACAATCCGGAGGCGCAGATGAGGAGGATGGCGGCGTGGTGTATCAGCTCGGCGGTGCAGAACAACGTCAAGTGTCAAGAGAAGCTGCTCGGTTTGAACGTGATGGAGAAACTTGTGGGGTTGGCGACGGAGGATCCCGAACAAAGTGTGAGAAAGAAGGCGACCACGGCGTTGAGTAGTGAGGTGAGGAATTTCCAGCCCGGGTTGGATGAGCTGATGCGGGTCCTGCCCAAGAGCGTGTGGGGTGGGAGCTCAAGGCTAGATGCAGGGGATATGGATGCAGTGGACGAGGTTATTGGGACGCTGAGGCAGAATGCTGCTCGAGCGTGAAGGGCGTTGGAGAGGCAGCGCAAAGTTATACCCACTTGAGGAAGCTGCACAGGTTATAGATCTTCATGGTGAACAGCACCACTGAAGCTGTCCAAGATTACGATCTGGGCTACGAGCCGATAATGTATTCTAATTCGTGATGAATGCTCGTAGCTAGTCTACTTTTCATGACCGTTACGAGGAACCGTCAAGGCAAGTCTGGCGGTGTTTGTGATTTCTTTCGTTGCGCGCCCCGCATTCTGGTCTGCCACGTCTCATATTGAGATCATCCCGGAGCCCAGTCAGATTGAACAGCGCCTTGCAACTGCTTCACCATCTCTGCCGTCAGAGGCGGCGCAATGCCTTGCCTCGACAGGTCCTGGTAATTCGCCACGACAAATCTCATGATGTCAATGGGCTTCAGATTATGCAGGATGTGTAACAGAATCTCCGCGGGCAGGCGTAGGAGCGGGAACATCGACGATATCTGCGTTTGATTCGTGATGTAGTTCACCCGCGGCTGTGACAATGCCGGGACGAGGCCGTGCGTGTGGAGGAAGGGGTAGTTGGCGAAGGCGAAGTTGATAAAGGCATCTGGGGGTAAGAGATCGATGATGTCGAAGATGAGCTCTGCTGGGAGCGTGTAGAAGGGGTGTCGAGGCGGCTGCGAAGTTGTCGACCCATTGGGTGGTGGGGCAATCGATGGTCCGTCGGTTGGGGGAGTAGGTGTGGTCTCCGTCATGCTTGATGGGGATGTCTGATTCATTCCGTGTGGAGCTTTTGCAAAGCATGAGTTGAGAGCAGATGGGACCAGATCCAGTCGGAGATGTACCACCCAAGGATGGCGAGGACCGTGATGTAGACTGCTGTCGGTCCAAGCGATGTAGGAAAGACGTTGGCAAAGTAAGGGTCAAGAATGATGTCCAGGTTAACGGGCGGCGGATATTGCATCAGCGTCTGATTGCTGGTATAGAAGTCCGCAGCTGCTTGGACACGGAGCGCCAGGACACTCTCCGAGCTGGTCTCACGCGTACTGCTTGCTGAGGCGTCCTCCAGCAGTCGTTTGAATTCCAGAGCAGCCGGAGACGATGGTGGGAGGTTGCTCAACTCGAACACGTCTAGCCAAAACTCCGTCGGCTGGCTCGCTACCCAGCACACTCTGACTTCGTATCTCTGGGCCTCGTTGAGGTGTCGGAGAAGATACCAATACTCGAGGCCTCGCGGCGTGTCGGTAGTTGGGAAGGCAACAGGCAGCGCTTTTCTCGCAGTGCTTCGGTTTGGCGAAAGTACGTTCGGGTCAAAGCTCTCAAGTAGTGACGACGAAATTGGGAAGGAGTGTTGGGATGACGCTGGTGCGAGGAAGATGACCTTCTCGGTGTTCCCGTTTGCTGCGGTGACCAGGAGGGCAAACAGTGTGCACAAAGCGGTCAGGAGGGTCATGGCGGAAGAGGGAGGAGCAACAGCACACGTGATCGGACACACTTGTCGCCAGACTCGTTCATCGTCGAGCGCGAGCTACATTGTAGAGCAGGTCGTTCGCACTGTGGGTAGATATCTGTCCGGCCATGTATGATCGACATCTGCCTCGTGCATTCGAAGCAGCCTACCTGCACATGAATGGCGGGCGTTGATTGGCTGGAGACACGCCAAGCCCTGGTCAGCCCGGCGAAAGTCTAAAGCGTGACAAGTACCGCACAACAAAACACCTTCCCCACCAGCACTTCGGACACCAAACACACCGCGTCGCCCTGCTGTCGTGCATCACAGCATCCTCCCACCTCCCACCTCCCTCTCACCCGTCTCCGAAGACGCACACCACCCTTTCCACCTCTCCAACCCGTCAAGATGCGCGAAGTCATCAGTTTGAACGGTGTGTTTACCCCCTTCCCGGCCCCACGCGCCTTGACCGCCTGATAGGGGGACACGGAGACAATTGAAGATATGCTGACAACCGACGCGTTTTAGTCGGCCAGGCCGGCTGCCAGATCGCCAACAGCTGCTGGGAGGTCAGTCAACCCATCTTTGGAGGGAAAATTGAAGATTTGGCCGTCGAGCACGGACGAAATTGGGTGCCTAGGGGCCTCGAAGAGACATATACTGACATTGGAACAACTACAGCTCTACTGCCTCGAGCACGGCATTCAGGTGAGCACCAATGGTCGACAAGAGATGAGGAAGCACACTGACATCCCATGTAGCCCGACGGTTTCCTCACCGAGGAGCGCAAGGCCAACAATGATGACCACGGATTCTCCACCTTCTTCTCCGAGACCGGTATGCGTGATACTTGCGTGATTGGACATGAACATGACTACTAACGTACGCGTAGGCAATGGCAAATACGTTCCCCGCACCATCTACTGCGATCTCGAGCCCAACGTGGTCGACGAAGTCCGCACCGGCCCCTACCGCAGCCTCTTCCACCCCGAGTTGATGATCACTGGCAAGGAGGACGCCTCCAACAACTACGCCCGCGGCCACTACACCGTCGGCAAGGAGCTCATTGACCAGGTGCTGGACAAGGTCAGGCGTGTGGCGGACAACTGCTCGGGCCTCCAAGGCTTCCTCGTCTTCCACAGCTTCGGCGGTGGTACCGGCTCTGGTTTCGGGGCGTTGTTGATGGAGCGTCTCTCCGTCGACTACGGCAAGAAGTGCAAGCTGGAGTTCTGTGTCTACCCGGCCCCTCAGGTCGCCACCTCGGTCGTCGAGCCGTACAACTCCATCCTGACCACCCACACCACTCTTGAGCACAGCGACTGCTCCTTCATGGTCGACAACGATGCCATCTACGACATCTGCCGTCGCAACTTGGGCCTGGAGCGCCCCGGCTACGAGAACCTGAACCGTCTCATCGCCCAGGTCGTCTCGTCCATCACCGCCTCCCTGCGTTTCGATGGCTCGCTCAACGTCGATCTCAACGAATTCCAGACCAACCTCGTCCCCTACCCCCGCATCCACTTCCCCCTCGTCGCCTACGCCCCCATCGTCTCCGCAGCCAAGGCGGCCCACGAGGCCAACAGCGTGCAGGAGATCAGCATGCAGTGCTTCGAGCCCAACAGCCAGATGGTCAAGTGCGATCCCCGCAATGGCAAGTACATGGCCACCTGTCTGCTCTACCGCGGCGATGTCGTGCCCGTCGACGTCCAGCAAGCCGTCGCCACGCTCAAGACGAAGCGCACCATTCAGTTTGTGGACTGGTGTCCGACCGGCTTCAAGATCGGCATCTGCTACCAGCCACCGCAGATGGTGCCCAACGGGGATCTGGCCAAGGTCAGCCGTGCCGTCTGCATGCTGTCCAACACCACCGCCATTGCCGAGGCGTGGTCGTCGCTCTCTCACAAGTTCGATCTCATGTACAGCAAGCGCGCCTTTGTGCACTGGTACGTGGGCGAGGGCATGGAGGAGGGCGAGTTCTCGGAGGCTCGCGAGGATCTCGCTGCCCTCGAGCGCGACTACGAGGAGGTTGCTGCCGACTCTACCGAGGGTGATGAGGGCGCCGAGGCGGAGTACTAGGCTCCTGCATCGACGCGAACATGACTTGAAGCGTGTGAAGATTGTGACTCGCTGCAAAGCACCCACTTGGGACTGCCACCGAACGGAGCAACAGTGGAGAGGGAGGAGGATACTGAGAGCGTTGTTTTGAGATTGCAGCACAGAATAGGCCACTACTTGCAGAGAGTATGCTTGAGGTTCTTTTGTCGAGTGCATCCGCAGTCTATGCTTCCCCGGTTCCATCACCTGCCAAGCTGGCAGGATTGCCATGCCCGTGAGCCGTCATCCATGACCTAGCGCAATGCACACAGCCACACACTTCATCGCCCCTTCGTTCAACGCTTACCTAGAGTCCCGCAAGATGACGGCTCAGACCGTCCGGCGCCCTTTGCCAATGCATCGCGTGCGCGTAAATGTAGATCTGAGCACGTTGGCTTTCCCGCGGGCGATGACTTCACGTGTGCATGCCCTGCCCGCCTTCGCCCTTCGCTGGTCCCTTTACTCTCTCGACAACTCCCCTCCTCTTCTCTTTCTCTGCTCTGCTCTGACGCCGCACACCTGAAACATTCCAGCGCTCCGTTGATGCATCCTCGTCAATCGCAATAAACCCTACCTTTGCTGCACACTTGTCAAAGCGAGATGGCAGAACCACCAGGCTCGCCTGATGCAGGGCCCGAGTATGCGCCGCCCTCTCTGCCTCCGGGATGGTATGTTACTCTCCTCTCTATACTTCCGAGCATCTCCGTACTGACTGTGTTCAATCCAGGATTGCACAATGGGATGCCAAGTACGTGCCCACCTACGATGAGAGACCTGCTGCCTCGAGGATCGTGAATCTAACATCCACCTGAAAGATCAAGGAAATACTACTTTGTGCAAATCAGCACCGGCGAGTCAACGTGGGAGACTCCGACGAAAGCGGCGGCCCAGATCCCTACGCCTGGTGCGACGCCTGCACAAGACAGCCCCTACCCACCGCCGGGGTCTGAAGAGACGAGGGGTATGGATGGGCAAGAGGGGGATCGGAGCTTGGGTGTAAGATATAATCCCATGCGTTGGGTGACACATCGCTGACTGGGGTTACACAGGGTGACCTCTTGAAGATGTACATGCATAGCGGCAAGACGAACTCCTCTCAAAGCCAGTCCGGCATGGGTGGACTCGCGCAACAATTCTTTGGAACAGGCGGCCACGGCCCATCGAGTGGAAGCTCTCAGCAACAATCTGGACTCGGAGGCTTGGCCCAGTCCTTTTTAGGAGGAGGCAATCATAACACTTCGAGCTCAAGTGGACAACAACACCAGTCGTCGGGCCTTGGCTCCCTCGCTGGGCAGTTCCTCGGCGGGTCATCCTCTCACAGCGGCCAGAGCGGGCAAACAGGGCAGAGCCAAAGCCAACATCAAAGTGGCGGCCTTGGCGGCGGTCTGAGTTCACTGGCCGGTAGCTTCTTCGGCGGCGGCAAACCACACAACACGAGCGGCAACCAATACGGCTACTCGCATTCCGGGGGAGCCGGTGGGACGTACAGTGGCACTGCGCCTCCGACTGCGTATCAGCCTTCGGGCTCGCACAGTTCCACGCCTTCAGGGTTCGCGCCGCAGGGTGGAAGTTATCAACCTCCGGGACAAGGACAGCATGGTGGTCAGCAGCATCCGCCCTACGGACAACAAGGACAGCAAGGGCCGCAAGGAGGCTATGGAGGATCACAGTCAAACAACTACAACCAATACTCACAGAACCAGTACCAGTCAAGCCCTGGCCCGCAAGGCGGGTACGGAGGAGCATCAGGAGCGCCATACGGACAGCAGGCACAGCAGAATTACGGCTCTGCGTCCAACCAGTACGGTCAACAGTCCTTCCCTCCACCCCCTCCCGGCCAATATGCGCAACAGCAATCCGGTTACGGACAACAATCCTTCCCACCGCCTCCACCCCACGACTCGCATCCGAATCCACAGCATCAGCAACAGTATCAGGCCTACTCGCCCAATTCTCAGCAGGGAGGAGGGTATGCAGGCGGGTATGGACAGTCGAATGGACAAGGAGGGTACGGAGGGCAGCAACAGTACCAACAGCCTCCCAATCCGGGCTGGAGATGATGAGGGTGAGGTAGTCATACGGCATCGTCTTAAGCGTTTTCGTTTGTTCTCTTTGCACGCCTGAGCTGGTCATCTGGTCACGCCTGGAGGCAGACCCAGTTTCGTAGTGTGCGCAGCCTGATATAATCACGACATGACATGAAGCAGCATACGTCTCTTCCAATCGTATCATCGGCCATGGAGGGCGTACTAAACTGTGAGTACTTTTCACAGACCTCCGGCCTGCTAGATATCTCATCTTTCCAACATCACATGATCGGCGACGTGGAAACTCCGCTAGCGCAAAGTCTAAAAGTGGGTAAACGCAACCGCCGCTGGGGCTCCCGTTCGTTGTCAAGTGCAGGCTGCTTCCAAGACATCATCCGCCCTCCCCCCTTCAACGCCCATCACCGCCACCGATTCCCTAACCTCGTTGCGCAAGCCAGTCCCTCGGGAAACACACTTGTCTGCTCCTTTCTGATTCTCCGATTCTCGTCCTTCTCTTCGCATCGCCGTGCCCCCCGCCAGCCGCACCAGACACACTTCGGAAACAAAGCGATAGAGTAGTGCCTACCGGACTGCAGCCATCGCCATCATGAATCCAGAGTGGTAAGCTACCTGTCAAAGGGCTTCTCTCGGCGCTTCAGGAGTACTTGAAGCCGTCGGGACTCTATCCCTGCTGTGAACCGTAGACTGACAGACTTAACTTACGCAGAGTACTCCTATCTCTACTACTACCACCACCGCCGCCTTGAATGGACCCGCAACGAGCTGTCCATCGCGACACATCCCATCACCGAGGACGTCTAGTTGACTTAAATGCACCCTGCAGATACGATTACCTCTTCAAACTCCTCCTCATCGGTGACTCCGGCGTTGGAAAGTCATGTCTTCTGCTGCGGTTCGCGGATGACACCTACACCGAGAGCTACATCTCCACCATCGGCGTCGACTTCGTACGTTGCACCACCACTATACATTGGAAGAGAGAAGGAAGTGCTGGGTATACTGACGCCGCCTGGTACAGAAAATCAGGACGATCGAGCTTGATGGCAAGACGGTGAAGTTGCAGATTGTACGACCTCCACATTCATCCTTGCGTTTGTAGCGAGGGGCAGTGGCTGACGCAAGTGCTACAGTGGGACACAGCCGGACAAGAGCGATTCCGAACCATCACATCCTCCTACTACCGTGGCGCGCACGGCATCTGCGTCGTGTACGATGTCACCGACATGGACAGCTTCAACAACGTCAAGCAGTGGCTGCAGGAGATTGACCGCTACGCCACCGAGGGTGTGAACAAGCTGCTGGTGGGCAACAAGAGCGATATGACGGACAAGAAGGTGGTGGAGTACACCGTGGCGAAGGTGAGGCCATACATCCCCGACTCTTAAAGAGGCCATGGCGCTGACATGACCCCTTCTCCCAACACAGGAATTCGCAGACTCCCTCGGCATCCCCTTCCTCGAGACGTCGGCGAAGAACGCGCAGAACGTCGAGCAAGCCTTCCTCACCATGGCGCGCCAAATCAAGGAGCGCATGGGCAACACGACGGTCAACAACAAGCCCACCGTGCAAGTCGGGCAAGGCCAAGGCGTGCAATCCGGCAGCGCCGGCGGCTGCTGTTAAATGCAGACGAGATCTCGAGCAGGAAAGACGGAAAACACACGTTTGGATGCTTGGGCTTGCTTGCTTTGCATGATCTTCAATCAACATGACGCGGGCGTTCGAGCATGTCTAGATCGTTGCTTTTTTCTTGATTGGGGGTTTTTGTGTTTTCTTCTTTTCTTTCCTGGGTAGTGGATGGATGGATGGAGGCGGCACGAGAATGAGGGAGGACGGGGGAAGGCGCGTGGCGGATTTGGTAATGGATTGCTTCCTTGAATGGAGCTCTCCCTCTGTGAGCGTGCGATAATGACTCGATCTTGAATCGAAAGGTGCACGTTTCGCGGAGACATCTATAGCCATAGCTACCTACCGGTGTTGCCTTCGGTGCGAGAGCGGCGTATCGACATACTCTTTGCAATCGTAGACTGTTGAATTCTCCCTTCTGTACTACTTCTCGCCATCCGTACCTATCGACTACTGTGCAATAAAGGAGAAGGACATGAGAGACATGGGGTAGGTCTGGGTAGATAGGATGCAGGTGGAACATGCAACGTCATTATCGTCATTAATCCTCAAGAAAGAGTATTCAGGTCGTCGCACATCTCCAGCTCTCCATCCAGCGAGCATTCTCTAAGCCCCAGCAACAGCAGAGACCTCACCGCTTACCACCGCGCCCGCGCCGCCGTCAAAACGGTGCCTCGCCTCCCACTCGGGCCACTTGGGATCGACGACCCAACTCCCACACGCCGGCTCCCCTCTCCGCCCCTCCTCCAGTCTCCTCCACACCGTACTCACATGTCGCTTCTTCGGCTGCGCCTCGCCCGTCCCCTCCACAGGCATCCGCGACGCACTGAGATATACGCCTGTCCCTCTCTGCCCCCGCCAGATTTCAATCCCCACTTCGCCGGCGAAGATGCTGCGCAGCGCTACGCACGTCGGACTATCGTCGTCGCCCCACACGGCGTTGTAACTGCTGGAACCAGGGTAGTAGATTCTGAGTTCCAATTTCGCAACGCCGGGGTACCGCGGCTCCGGCCCGAAGAGGGAGGTTATGAGCGCGCCCAGCTCGGCGGCGGTGTTGGGCGTGAAGTTCGCGTTGTGTTTTTGCGCGTATGGGGCTGGGGGCAGGCGCTGGCTGAGGGGCAGACAGACGGCGTGGGAGGCGTCGAAGTTGCCTGATGTGTAGATGCCCGCGAGGTGGATGCTGCGGGTTTGGCGGACGAGGGTGGGGGCGAGGGTGGTGAGGACGTGCAGGCCGGCGGGGAAGGAGAGGAAGAGGGAGGTGTGCAGGTTGGGGTGGTTTGTGGTGGTGGAGAGGTGGTGGGTGAGTTCGGAGTGGGTTTGTTTGTTTACGAGGAGGAGGCTCGAGAGGGTTGTTGCGGGGATTATGGGGAGTCGGGGGTGGGAGGGTGGATTGGTAAGGGCTGGGGGAAGGTGGACGATTGCTGGGTTGGTGAGGGAGAGGAGGTGGGGGTCGTAGGCTGCTTCGATGACGGGTTCGTGGTGGTGCGGTATGCCGGGGAAGGGCTTGCGGTGGTCGGCGTATCTGGTTTCCGTCAGTCTCGGTCTCGGTGTGAGGCGCGGTGCAAATGCAAGAGGGCACGCGACGTACAGCCTATGCACAATGTCGGAATGCGATCCCACCAGCTCCGCGGTGCCGATGGTGATGACCGGGGATTCCACGAGCGCAAAGGAGTAGATGAGTAGACGAAGCTCCACGGGAAGGCTCTGAAACGAGCATTTCGTGTTGTCCATACCAAGAGTGTTGAAGGGTGCGGTGTAGAAGGGAAGGCCTGAAGAATGTGAACTTTTGCGAATATCACGAGATGGCGTCACTTGAGGGCAGCTGCGATTGGTCGCCACGCGTGCATCCGCCTTTCCAGATCGAGAGCTGTAGTAAGGCAGGGACGACCTGGCTCAACTGTCAGGATACACCTTCTCTTCCTGTCCGCTACCATACGAGCCGCGTACAGAGCATTCCCAAGCACGATGCCGTCACAGTCAAACCGACGAGGCTGGTGGCGAAGCCAGCTGCATGACTGCCGCCGCGTTTGGCATAAGCCACACACGTGCAGCCAGCGTGCCACTGCATGCTACCGTTCCACACTCGTACAAACCCCCCGGCCCGTACCACTGCTCGAGAGCTGTGCGACGCACCTTGCTACGACGACACTCGCTTGCCTGACCAGCCTCTCGCATTCTCGCCTTGCATCACTTTGCGACCTGTCGTCTGGATCCGAGTATGCACCTTGCGCTGCTGGAACTGGAAGCGTTTCATGCTTGTCACGCGTTTCATCTGCGGCGTTTCGTCAGTGCCGCCAGCTAGCAGGTCTCGGACTGGGCTGTGCCAGCGACGCAGCTGACGTGGGCGGCGGTGGACGAAGATGGTGACTGCTTGACTGACTTGTGCAGCCTTACAGGCCGGTCGGGGCGAGCCCAAGCCCACTCATATTCAGCATCCAGTCATGGAGTGTGAAGCTAAGTCACCCTTTCGTCATATCTCTTTGAGCAATAGTAGTGTGGAAAGACCGTACTGCACTTGAGATGACTTGATTCCAAAAATCTCAAAACCTATAAAGATGTGTTGACACAAACAATCAAAAGAATGAGGATCCAAAAACAAGAACCGAAATCTCCAAACAGCTCATGACCCTCTCTCTCTCCTCCCCCTCTCCAATTGCTTAATAAGAAGACGACGACGACGGGCAGAAGACGACGTCAAAGTCGGTGAGGCCGTAGTAGCAAGTCGTGTCGGCCGGGCTGCCAATGGCGTCCTGGTTGGGGTTGGTCCAGGCCTGCGAGACGGGGCAGTCGAGGGGCGAGGAGCAGGACTTGGACTCGCAGTTGGAGTTGGCGGGCACGACGGACATGCCGTCGGTGGTGCCGGTCATCAAGCTGAGGTCGTAGGCGGTGCCCTCGACGCTGCCCCACGCGCTGTACCCGAACTCGAACAGAGCCTGGGGCAGCCACTGGGCGGCGGTGCCCTGGTCGGCGGTGCCGGACAGGCGCATGCCGGCGAGCTGGTAGGGCGCGGCGACGGTCGTGTTCTCGCCGGGCTGCAGGGTGACGGGCGTCGACATGGACAGCATCTGGAAGGCGCTGGTGATCTGGAAGAGGCCGACGGAGCGCGAGCTCGAGCAGCTGTTGACGACGTTGATGTTGAACGTGTTGCCGTTGCTCTGCTTGCGGTGCAAGTGACGGTGGGAGTGGTCGTGGCCGGCGAAAGGCACGGCGGCGGCCGTCGAGGCGAGGAGCGCGGCGATAGAGAGGTCGGTGAACAGCATCTTGGCGGTTTGCGGTAGGTTGTGTTTGGAAAAACGCGTGTGTTGTACGGGGTACGTGTGTGTGTGCGTGCGTGGACGGGCAAGGGACTCGAGCGGATCGTGTTATCTACGCACAGCGGATCGTGGGACGACGTTCGGGACGCGAAAAGACGTGGTGTGGTTGTGTTGATCGTTTGTTTGTTGTGGGCGGTGGATGACTGACGGCGCTGCCGTTGCTCTGATTGTCCAGCAAGAAAGGGAATAAATGAGTGACTGTGGTGCGCGAGGGGGATCAAAAGAGTGACGAGGGAGGGACGGGTGAAATGTATTCACGCTGAGACGCTCCAAGACATGCAGATGCAAGAGAGAAGAGAGGAGGAGAAGGGAGGGGAGGAAAGGACTCGGAAGCGACAGACTCGAGGCCGAGGAGGCTTGCAGGGGAGGGCCGATGGCATCGTCGACGGCGCGCCCCCTGACCCGTGGACATATCACCGCACGTACACACACACGCCCCGGCGAGCGCGCAAATTGGCCCAAGCCTTAGGGAGCCGTTGGACCACTCTTGACCTCCAATCAAACCTTGCCCCAAGCGGCTAGCCCCGTTTCATCCAGCGTCGCCAACCTGCCACCCAGCACGCAGCCCATAGGCGAAGAGGCGAATGATGATGCGCGCGCAGTTTGATTGCGCCGCCGGTGTCATTTGGCCCGCAATGCCCTGTTCCATCCCAACGAAGTCCGCGCGAACTCGATTCCGCGTCGTTGTGCGCGAGGCAAGATGGACTCTGGAGCGTCGATATGGCTCGCAATGGGGGAATTTCGGCGTGTGTCCCGATTCGATGGGCGGAGAGCCGTCAGGGGCAGCGCCGGCCACTCATGGCGCCGAGGCTGTGGGTAAAGTTCAATTGCCGCCCGCTTTTTCCCAAACTCTCGACACGTTCCTTATTGGTGATCCATGGCAGTTTTATTGCTTCTGTCCCTCTACTGGCCAATGAGCCTGCATTGTATGCGCTGGCACCACGTCTGGTTGATGGATCTTGCGATGATAACGATACACATCCGGCCCGCCGCCCGCTCCAGTGGCGGCGCTACACGTGGTTTGCCGAAATCGTCGGAGGATTACTGTATTCCTTTCTGCTGGTTGTTGATCTTCGGTGCGTTGCCATCGCGCCCAAACGGTCGCGTGCGCGCAGTACTGCATCGTCCCGCATACTTGTACAAGGATGAGGTGCGCAGCAAACTGCGCAAAGTACTCGGTGTGCCATTGGCGCAGGCAGAGACAGCAATTGGCAATGTGGGCACGGCGCATCGCTGGGCACTCCTCTGGGCACTTTGCTCCCGCTCCATGCTCCACGTCTTCCGCCTTTTTTTTCCTCTTCTTCTTGGGAGAATCCTGGTCTCCAGAATTTTCATTGTTGCCGCCAGCCCCGGGTTGATTGTGTGACTCGGCAATATCTCCCGATCAAGAGTGTCTGTCGGCGCTCAGCAACTCGTCATGCGACGAGCCAGGGTAAACCTGGAATAACTGCAGCTCCTCGGCGTCGCAACTCCATGGACCCCTGTCAAAGCAAGGGAGCTGGTGTTTCGTAGCCTTACTTGTACTGCCGTCTTGTCTGCCACTGATCACGTGAAGCTTCTCGTCGCAAGGCCTAGGAATGGGCGCCGCTTATCAGACTGGCCCTCGGTATATCTGCGTCCTCTGTTCACTGCTTTGTACCCATCCTTACTTACACTGCGGACTCCCGCCTGCGTGTCGCTGAGTGTGATGGTATGTGCGTGGTGTGCTGGTGAGCTTCGAGGCACGGCCTACCCCATACGACTCGGTGTATGATATTCAGCAGTCCGGCACATAGTAGCGAATGTTCCCGGCAGTGCTGTTGAGTCAAGCCTCCGTTGTAGGTGTTTGGCATGTCAACCGTGGACCCGGGTCACAGCCTTGCGTTCAACGTGGCATGCAAGACTGGGCGAAGATTGCGAGCGTGGCCATCACGGGCGACTAATCCATAGTGCTGTGCATCAGAAAGTTCACGCTCGACTGGAACTTACAATGGAAGCTTGGCTCATCGTGAATCGTGTGAGCAAGTGCCGCTCGTTCATTAGGCGGGCGGGTAAGCACATGCAGGTGCAGAGTCCGCAGCCTTGGGAACTGGCAGTTCGCAGACTGGAATATACGCGGCTTGTGCTCGGGCGTTCCCCAAACACTACACCTCATGTCAACATCCTACCTTGCTTCCTTCACGTCTTCCCTCCTCTACGAAGCACACTGCTCCCAAGATTCTCGAACGTGTCGCCTCTGCGTGTGCTGTCTGGAATCTGCAGTCGCCATGAACACCATCCCCCCTGACGCAACTCGATAAGCAAAAGCTACACTCCCACCCCTCCAACAACACCTCCCACACACTACCAATATGCTCTCCCTCCCTCTGATCCCACCCCAAAGCGACATCTTCCCAACCCACTTCCGCCCCCGCCCCGACTCCCCACCCCCACGCACATCCACCACCGACCATCTCCCCCACCGCCAACCACGCGCCGACCCCTCCACCCACAGATCGCACGCACACAACGCGCGCGCCCCCCTCGCCCTCCTCACCGAGGCAGAAAGCACAATCGCAGCGCGCAAAGCCGCCATCCGCGACTTCGGCGCATCATGGATCCGGCCTCCCGGCGTGGCGAAAACGCTGCAGGCGCAGAGGGAGGAGGAGGCGGAGATTGCGGAGCAGGAGGAGTTGGCGCGCCAGGAGCAGGGGTTGCGGGATTTGCAGGCTCGGCAGGAGGTTGAGGAGGCGAGGGTGAGGGCGCATGCTGCTGTGGAGGAGATTGGGGGTGTTGGGGAGGAGGAGGGGGACGAAGAAGAGAGGGATTTGGACGATGATATTCCTGATGCGGATGAGCAAGGGACGCAGGGAGAGGAGGAGGAGGAGGATGATGAGGGGCAAGATGTGACGTTTAACGAGGACAGCTTGGTGGAAGGAAGTCATGTCGTGCTTGAAGGGGAGCAACAACAGCAGTATGAATTACAAGAGGAAGCAGAGCTCACGGGCGCAGCAAGAGATGAAGAGGAACTGGGCGTGGAGCACGAAGAGCGCAACCTCGACGACTCGATTCCCGAAGCGGGCAGCTATCAACACACGGATACCGAGGAGGAGGACAGCTCGTCAGAAGCTGCCGATGAGGACTCCTCCCCCGCTCCAACGGGGTTGATGCGCGCGCGCATGCAGGAGGGTACTCCCGTCGCCGCAACTGCCACGACCAGGGACTCCCCAGAGCATATGCGAGGCCTTACAGGTGCCGAAACGCTGTTGAGAAGTCCCGGGAACTTCAATCTGGGCAGTTCGATCCTGGAGAGCTCGTTTGTGGGCAGCAGCCCGGTGATGCAACGTGGTCGTGGTGGTGCGGCGAGGGCGAGGGCACGCAGAGGGCGGCTGAGTTGAATACCTCCTCTTGCCGTGCGAGCTTGACGAAACCAAAAGCAAATTACCACACTGACTCGAATGCCTCGAGACGGTTTGGGAGAGTTGGTCAGCCGTCCACGCCTGCCACGAGCTCGAGGAGGCAAGACAGGCTGATGGACGGTCTCGAGAGAGCGATGATTCTGACGACGATATGACGAAGAGGGTATGCTACCATTGCGTAAGCTCGAGGCATACCCTTCTAAAAGCGTGGCAAGTTCATAGCGCCATCAGTCATGGTCTGAGCGCGAGTAGAGACTTTAGTATGTATCCATTCGTTACATTAGCTGGCCACATCACTCTCACGCGCAAACCCAGCCATCCTCAACAACGACCCCACGCGCAGCTTCGCCGACGCCTCCACATCAACCGGGCTCTGCAACCACCTCTCACTCGGCGCATACCCCCTCTCCACGCCCCCTTGCTCGAACCGCTCGCTGTCAGCCTTGGCCTCCAGCCCGCGCGGATCCCTCCGCCAGTCGCGCTCCTCACTCTCGTCCTCACTGTCATCCTCAGCGTCCATGACATCGCGCTCCTGGCCAAGGAACTTCTGTGTGGACTTTTTCGTCGGCATCCCCACGCCGGCCGCGTCGTCTGCGAACGCCTCCCAGTCTTGCTGGTAGAGGCGGGAAGTGGTGTGGCGCTTGGCGACGACTTTGTTGTACAGCCGGCGCCACACTTTGTTCTGACGCTTGCGTAGAGCGGGGAGTTGCTCGTCGGTGATGGTGACGTTGTGCGCGGATTGGAGGTGTCGGGTGACGGTATATTGGGTAATACGGTCTTGGTCTCCTGGTAGACCGGTTAGTAACGAGCCGAGGGAGATATCCGTTGGTCTCGATGGAAGTCTGATCGTCGACTTACCACCTGCTATCTCGAACTTGGTCGTTTGGCAGATCGGGCAGATGAGCTTGACCATGTTGACGCTTCTGTGGGCTCATTTGTCGATGAGTTGGAAGCTTGCTCAATCCCCGCTCTGCGCTTCGTGATGTGGGAGAGGGAAGCGAGAAGACGGTAGGAAGCGCTGTTCGAGGCGTGTGCGATCCGACAGCAACGATCTGTCGCGTGCGACAGGTGTGGAGGCGAAGAGTCCAGTGGAGGAAGTTGTGCAGGTCCACTCCAGCAAGGCCAAAGCGCAAAGCCTCGAGCGGTTGGTGTAACGGAAGTGTACCTCGATCGCCATTCGCCAAAGGTTGACTACATCTCCCGCGTCCGGTGTTCGCTTTATATTCGTGTTCGATTTTTATTTTACTTTCGCGTACGGTCTCCGTTTATTCGCTGCAACTCGCTGCAGTCACCTCCGGTCCACGCTATTCACCGTTGTAAGTCACCTTTTTCCGACGACACGTCAGTCTCGAGCACCACGGTCGAAGGAGTCCAACAGCGAACGCACCACTCACCTTGCTGCGACACCAGGACCTCCACACCCACCAACCTCATAAAAGATAACTGACCCTGCTCGTCCCCTTGGCCCTCGAAACCTTCTTCACAGTCGTCTTTCCACACCCCTCCGTACTATCCACATGCGTGCCGCCGCAGGGATAAATCTCCGCACCCACAATCCTCACAACCCTCAACTTCCCACCCGGCACGGAATCAAAGATAGCCGGATCGGGCACGAGTCGCTGCAGGCCTTCCTTCTCGAAGTCCTCTTGGCTCCACCAGTCGATCTCAATAGGCATGTCGGCCGCAATGTACTCGTCAACTTTCTGCTGGATGTCCGCTTTCCATTTACCATCGATGGAGCCTTGAAATTCGCAAGCCGCGGAGCCAGGGACGTGAGAGGCTTTCAGCTCGTCGAAGCCAGGGATTTCCTTCTCGAGGAGGGCGCGAACGGCGGCGCCAAGGACGTGGCCGGCGGAGTGGTATCTGGAGTAGAAAATTCGTTTGTCTACGTCTATGTGCTGGGTGATGGGGGAGTCGGAAGGGAGGGCATCTGGGTTTCCGGAGACGAAACGACCGAAATGAAGGACGCGGCCTTGGTTCACGGCGTCCATGCGGACCATCGCCACGTCGAATGTGGCGTTTGAAGCTTCCATCTTGCCTTCATCAGAGGGCTGGCCGCCTCCTTGGGGATGGAAGATGGTTTCGTTGGTGATGATGGCATGATCTGAGTCCGTTCCAGCTTTGTATAGTGCGCGGTTCGCCTCGTCGAGATCCGCAAAGGGGATGATGGATTGTATGCTGACCTGGTGGGAGTATAACTTGGCGTTTTCCTGGAAAAGAAGATGCGTGTGGTCGGAGGATGCGCCGTTGGGTGCTTGTCCGGGCTGCGATGCTTGTCAGCGGCTGTGGTTGTGGAAGGGGGCCTTTGCTTCTGCCTTACCATCTTGGAGGGACTGTTCAAGGTATGAAGAATCGAGTATCCAGATGGCAGAGGTGATGAGTTTGAATATGTCCTGTAGGGGCCTATCGTGCGCCGTCGACTATGGATGACTTGATTTAGTGTCTGATGGATGACAGTGAAAGCATGCCAGTGCCGTCCCTGTACGGATGAGGATGAAATAGCTCTGCGAGAAGAAAAGGAAAGAGATGCAGAGAAAGATGAATGCCGTGATATATGCACAATCATCCAATGTCCACCACTGACGCCAGCAAACTATGCGAGCAAACAATGTAGATGGTCTGAAGAGTCGAGTCAAGTCCAAGTCACATACAAAGGAAGGAGCAAACTTTCCCTTTGCGGAAGAAAAGCGGGTCCACGTGGCTACAACCTCCCGTTCAACACCTGGCGTACAAGCGATGTGCAACTTGGATGCGCAAACCTCTGCGTCGTCCAGATATCAACCATGGCCTCGAGGTACGGACAAGATGACTCCCCTGCCGCCAAAATCACATTTTGCGTCCTTCCCCCAAAGAGTCGCTACTGACCCCTCCCATGCAGACTCCACCAGCGCAACGCCCGCGATGCCCTCTTCTCCAACTACGACAACCCCCCCAACCGCTCCCGCCCCACCTCAGCAACAGCAGGCGGCCCTTCCTCCCGTCCCTCCTCCGCAGCGCCCTACAGCACCTTTCACGGCAACAATAGCTCCCCTTACGCCTTCCCATCGCAGCCGAACAACTCCTCCTCACATCTGAGCGCCGCACCGCCCCCCAACGGAGCCTTTAGCGCCTACCCCGGAGCCAACGATATCGTGTCGCGCGGTAGCGGAGACGGGGGATATAGATCTGCGACGCCGGATAAGAAGGGCCGGTATGCGGACGCGGTATACAATGAGTTGGAGAGTCAGAATGACGAGCAGGTGGGGATTATGACGGAGAAGGTGAAGATGTTGAAGAGTGTATGTGATGGATGACAATCTTCGTCGTGTGTCTCAGGGGGCTAACAAGGATCGTTACTGCGCAGATCACGATAGCCATTGGCGATGAGATCCGCGACTCGACGGCTTTCGCGGAGAAGATGAATGACAGTTTCGAGGGCACGCGCAACCGGTTACGAGGCACAATGAACCGCATGTTGATCATGGCGAAGCGGTCGGGCGTGGGTTGGAGGGTGTGGCTGGGCTTCTTTGCCTTTGTCGCTTTGATCTTCTTTTATGTTTGGCTGTTTTGATTGGGCACTGTCTGGGGTTTTCAAGCGAGGTGTTCCGGCGATGGGATGTCTGGCATAGATGAGATTATACAGTCGTCAGGAAAAAGCGTCATGGGAAGCATACGAGAGCCCTGCTCTCAGAACTTGCAAACTATGTCCGGCAGCTATGAACCGTCCGAATCTTGCGCACACGCCTCTTACTTCGCCAATACCATCTCCCTCTCCGGCGGCGCCTGTTGGACATACTCGTATTCGATCTTCGTCTTTGGACCCTTGGAAGGCTTCTTGCGCGACTTTGGAGGTGCCTCGCTTGGTCTCTTGCGCTTGAGAGAGTCGAGCTTCTTCTTCAGTGCCTCCGCATCATCTGCGTCTCCCTCACTGTCGTCATCATCGTCCTCCTCTTCCGCAGACGAACCGTCAATTTCCCTCTCTTCCCCGCTCCCCCCGCCCAACCAGTCATCAAAATCTTCCATGTCACTTCCTGCATCTCCATCTTCGTCAGACTCGTCAATGTCACTGACGTATTCAACATCGAGCTCTTCTCCCTCCCTCTCCCGCTCATATTCCACTCCCTCCTCTTCTTCCTCAACATCCAGATCCTCATCCCTCACGCCTTCCTGGCTGCGTTCGAGACCCCGCATGACCTTCTTCCACACATTCTCCTCCACGTTCAACGGTCGATCGCCATATGCCCCACTCCTCAGTCTCTCCACCAGCTCCCGCTCAATCGCCCTCTCAATCTTCGCCGCAGCCTCCGCCTTGCGCTCCCTCGTCTCCTCCCTCCTCCTCACCTTCGGCGCCATCCTCGTCACCATCTTCTCGCCCAACCTCTCCTCCTCCCTCGCCAACCGCTGCGCCCTGACACGCACCTGCGTCAACCGCGTCAAGCGCTGCTTGCACTTGTGAATGTAAAACTTGGGCCAATAAATCAACCGCTCATCAATCTGCTGCAGCGCTTTGGTGTAGTTGACGCTCAGCCGGATCTTCTCCCACCACTTGTTGGGCATGTGGCTGCGCTCGATCGTCTTGATGTACAGGTAGAGCCGCTGGTTGGAGGGGTCGGCGCGGATGGTGGCATAGCGAGAGTTGGCGAGGGGGCATGATTGGCGGTTGCAGAGGCCGGTGACGTTGTGCTCGTTGCGGCAGAAGGTGTTTTTGGTGGATTTCTGGTGCGAGCCGTTGCCCGGCAGTTTGAGTTTGAACGAGCAGAATTGCTGGTTGATAATTTGCCACACAATCTCGTCGGAGGCCATGTTGGCGGGTGTGTGTTAACCTAAAGGCTAACGAGAGACGGGAAGTGGTGGATGGTGGGTGTTCCGGTTCAAAGAAATTCCTCGTTGCAATATTTCCAAAAATTTGGGGAAGGCGGCGGGTTTGCCAAAAGTCGTGTGCGCCAGACGCGAGATGGCCAAAAGTCGAGCCGTTGCCCGATGCTTCCCTCGATAAGGGAAACAGCCTGTATGTGATGACATAGCCTTGTCTTCAACACCACTCCACTCGCCAGCCAACACATGCATTCATCCACCGCAGCACCAATCCCTTCATAAACAATGTCCCCCTCCAGCGAAGCATCGATCCTCTTCACCCTCCCCCTCGAAATCCGGCAACAAATCTACACCAACATCTACCCCAACCGCGTCGAACCCCTCATCATCCTGCGCAACGACACCTACATCTCCCAACCGCTGCACCGCTGGTTCGACCACGCGGGCCCCAGCATCCTTAGAACAAGCCGCGCCCTCTACCGCGAAGCCCTGCCCTTCCTCTACGCGCGCGCACACTTCCGCATCCAGATCTACGTCGGCGATGGCTGGCCAAAATACCAGTTCGCCGGGCCGGTGGACTGCACGAACAAGTTGCTGCGCAGCATTCAGCATGTCGAGATTACGCTGCATTTGTCGGCCGATTGGCATGTAGACATTGCTTTGAAGAGGCTGAGATTATTGGCTGCTGCGCTTAGGGAGAACGGGCGGGACGGGGAGGGAGCGGCGCTGAAGACGTGGAAGGTGACGTTCAAGGCTGTGACGAGTTATCAGATGGCCGTGACTAGGGAGTTGGTAGCGAGTCGGATTGCGGATGTACTGAAGCAGCTCGATGAGGAGGGACGGAACGAGGTCAGCAACCAGTTGTTCAGAGAGATGTTGGCGGAGGGCCAAATTGTGAGCGTGACCTGAGCATGGAAGGAACAGAAGAGGACAGTGACGGAGCAGCTCTCGTTATTCATGGATCGTGTCCCACGCAATTCGGAGAGAGTTATCAATGGCAATTCAACCATTCGTCGAGCCCGGAAATGTCATCTCCACCGCAAGCTTCGTTCGAACTCGGACCCGACCCTCTCCAAACTTGGCGAGCCTGACGCCGGGAGCGCAAGACTGTAAATGCTTAAGGACGCCCGCTAGCGCCCGCACAGTCACAGCCAATCAAACCGCGCCGTGATTCCTTGAAGTCACCACCACAGCCCATGTCCATATCGCAAGAAAGACATTTGACAACAAAAGGCAAGAAGACGAGGCAACATAGTTGGGTGAGTAAGATCTGTATTTCAGCGCCAGCACACGCGAGCATCTCAGTGGACACCATCGCGCAACAGTGCGTGCCGGCCTATCTATGAAAGTTGCTAATCTACAGATACGAGTACCACCTGCTTCAAGCAAGGTCCGTCTCGAATCCCTTCCCAATGCTGTGCTTTCTCCTTGTCATGGAAGACTCGGTGTGTGCGAGTGAGTTCATGCTCTGCAGTTTGGATCTTTGTAAACGCCGTGCGACCCCCAAAGAAACGCCCTTGTACCCGAAAGCCATTGATTGTACAATCCAGACTGCAGAGATGAATGTCTTCCCGAGGAGCAAAATCAGAACAGGGTGAAGGGGGGACCGGAGGAGTGAAGACAGGGTACACAAGGGGGGGATGCGTGTTTGCAATCCCCACCCACCCAAGGGAAAAACGTCGTTAAGTATGAAATGGTTGGACTTTGCCAACCCATTCGAGATCGCCGTTGATGTCGAATCGGAGGTCGCCGTCGTCGCTGCCCGCGTTGCTGGCGGGACGGAGGATGGTTTCGAGGAAGTTCTCCCCACTGCGACGGCGGAGGTAGGCGGGTCGCTCGGAGGGGTTCTTGGTTGGAGAGGGTGATGGAGAGGGGATGGTGTTGGCTGGGCGCCGATGGTCGCGCCAGTTGTTGTCGAGCTCCCAGCTTTGCGCAGGCTGAGGCGGGCTGTCCTTGCGTTCCCAGACTTGACTCTTGTTCATTGTCGTCGAGCGAAGCCTCTCGGGAGAATCCTGGCGCCAGCTGGGCGCCTCCTCACGAGGCTTGCTTGCGGGCTTCTGCTTCTTCGTGCTGCTGCTGCCAAACGAAGCCGAAAAATTGGCAAAGGCATCAGAGTACTTCGACTTTTGTGGGATAGGAGTTGGGGTAGTTGACGAGCTCTCCTGCTTGACACCACGGCGAAGGTTCCCGAGCATGGCCCACTTATCGACGAGGAAGCTGGACGACGAGCGTATCTTTGGCAGTTCAGCAGTGGCATTGTCGTTGTCCAGGACCCTCCTCATAGGGCTGACGGAGCCGCGGACATTGACATCAGCCTCTGCGAGGATGGGCCGGGGCGTAGCACTTCCGCCATCATCCTCACTCGGAGTCTGCGGCTGAGGCGTGCTTGGCTGAGCAGTGCCTACGCTTTCAAGCTCCAGGCCAAAGTCGAAAGATCCTCGACCTTGCTCCTCCATCTCAAAGTCCTCTTCGTACAAATCACTCCAGCTTTTAGAAAAGCCACTGCCAAGCGCACCGTAGGGTGAGGTCTTGCCAGCAGGTTTGGTGAAGGTGATTGGAAGAGAGCCAAGGACGTTGGATGGGGCCGGGAGGGACCAAGCGATACTCTTGCTAGACCTTGCCGACTTGTACGACATGCCAAGACCAGAGTCGACGTTGGAATGCAGGGATGCTCCGTCAGCATCAGCATCAGTGTCGGCGTCGACGTATTGCCATTCTTCGCTCTTGAACGAACCGGGGAATAGATCCGGCTCATCATCACGAATAGTCGAGAGCTGTCGGACGGCCTTCTGGGGAGTCTTGCGCAAAGCGTCGGCCCATGGGAAGGAGTCGGCGGTCATGTTCGGGCTGGTGATGGACGGCGTTCGGAGGGGTTCGCGAGCGGCAGTGGAAACGGGAGCCAAGTCGGTTTGCTCGGTGCAGAACTCATCGAGTGCTTCGTCATCGGTAGTGAAGCTGCGCACAGCCTTGAGGGCTTCCCGCACGGCGCCGAGTGAACGGTTGGCGGGATCCAAGGCCAGGGAGTGCGTCAGGACATTGTACGTATCTTGCGACATGGTCGGGAAGACGTCGAGGAGGCTTTCACGGCTGCGAGCAAAGTCCGAGAACAAGGGGTCCTTTGGAGTTGGCGATGCAAAGGGGTTGCGCTGGAAGAGCACGTTGAGCAGAACAATACCAATGGCCCAGACGTCGGCAGAGGCAGGCGAGTACCCAAACCCGTAGACCGAGGACTCGTACTGCTCCGGCGCCATGTATCGATCGGATCCCACGGCAAACTCTGTCGACCAGGTTTCGGTTGTCGCCAGCCCAAAATCACCCAGCTTCATGGCACCATCGGCGGTAAGGAAGATGTTCTCAGGCTTGATGTCACGATGGTAGACTCCGTTGACGTGCAGGTGCTCGATGGCGTTGACAAGCTCGAGCATGAAATCACGGACGTGCTCGGTCTCCAGGGGTCCTCGGCCAGTGCGAATGGCCTCGTACAGGTCGCCATTGTTGCAAAGCTCCAAAACCATATATTGGTGGGCGGCGGTCTCGAAGTGATGGATCAAGTTGACAATGTGAGGGTGCAAGCTCAGGCGAGAATGGATTTCGAGCTCCTCGGAACGCTCATCGGTAGCAATAGCAGCTGGGCAGGGGGTGTGATCTTTGACGGCGTCTGCTTTGGTGATGCATTTGATAGCGACTTCAGCTCCGGTCAACTTGTCCGTGGCAGTGAAGACCATGCCAAACGAGCCATGGTTGAGGGGAGCGAGGGTCACGAAACGGTCGTTGAGTATATGTCCTTCCTCAAAGCCATCTCGCAAACACTCCATTGGACAAGTCTCTCGCCGGTAGTGGGATGCCGGAGGTCAAGAGATGTCTTGACTCGGAAGTCGAAGGAGGTGGGCGCGATGGATGCCTGGAAGGGAGAAGTGTACAATGATGGACCAAGAAGGTCCGACCAGTGATCAAGCCCGCCCGTTGGCTTTTTTCGGGAAAATTAACAGATGGCCCCTCGTCCGTGTAGTGTTTGGATCCACCCTGATGGTGGTGTTGATGGCAGGAAACCCCAATGTACAAAGAAAACCGCCCTGTCCACGGAGGAAAAGGGCTCAGTAGTGTCCGGTGGACCCGATAAGAATAATAGACAGTGACCAACGCTCGCTCCGGAATCAACGGGAAGAAATTGTAATGATTGTGGCTATCTCATAGGAAGAGATGTGCAGGTTGGGGTCCACAGAGAAGGAAGGTGCAGGGTAGGTTGTGATCAGGCCGGGCTCTTGAGTGTTCCGGACGGATCGATCGTATGGTGTTGAGGATGGCGGGAGTCGTACAGAGGGTCGTAAGGGTAAGGTGATGGAGAGTCGTAAGGGGCGTGATAGAAGAGGTGATCGTGCACGTGAGAGGGGTATGTCCAAGGTATATGGAGGAAAGGGGGGTTATGAGGGATGGAGGCGGATGAGTCGGAGAAGGATGACTGTAGAGGCGTTGGCGCCTAGAGTCAGTGCCTGGGGAGGAAAGCAGCGTGTGTGTGTCTCATTGGGCATCAAAGACCACCTGTTTTCCCGAGAGGCGTTGTCGTTGCGGGAGAGACGGACGAGTGGTGAGGTTGCGGTGTTGTTTTGTCCGAATAAGCGAGCTTGCGAAGCCTGGTGACCGATGACGAAAGCACGGATCCTCGGGATTGCGAGAGCTCCGCTGATGTCGTCGCACCCCTTGAACAGCTGGCGGAATTGAGGAGGTGGACGAGAAATACAGTGGCCAAGAGTCGTAGGGGAGGGTGGAAGGTGTTGAGGAAGGTGGGAGTGTGGTCGGTGTCACGCCTCCAATGGTGTCGCCCGGTGAAACGATAAGGAATGTATGACTGATGACTGCCGACGCCGAGCCGTCGCAGGAAGGAGCGATGGATGACCGGGTGTGGATTCGAGGGTAGCAGGAAGAGTCGTCGAGACGATGGAAGGAAGTAGGACAATGGCAGGCGAAGAGCAGGCGGGAAGGGAGAGGTGTATGTGGGCGAAGAGAAGCGGTGTAGAGGGAGGAGGGTGTGTTGTGGTGGGATGGACATGGAGGGCAAGAGAGGGCAGGCCCGTCGCACCTTCTCGAATCCAGGCTCGCCACCTTTGTTCGTGATTGGCCATCCGGGGAAAGCACGCTATCGCTGAATGCGGACTAGCTGTCCAGAGCTAGCGTCAGCCGACCCACCTGATTTTCCAAGTCCAGCAGTCGGATTGCGGACGCTTCCGCCAAGCAACACGTTTCTGCTCCGACGCCCGGCAGAGGTGAAGGCAAAGTCCTCGTTCGAGAGTCTCGACCCTGATGCGGTGGCTTTGAGCACGATTCAACGGCCTTCACACCGCTATCCATGACTCGGCAAGGAGTGTGAGCAGTCTTTGTCTTACGAGGGGCGACATCGGAGATTCAATTCCTTCAGGCCAACAAGCCCAAGCTTACCCGGCTCCCTGAAACCGGCGCCTCGAGCACACCCGTCTGGAGTTGCTGGCACCCATCCTACTTCACGTAATGAGTGTTTCGGCGAGGCACAGCCTGACGCGCAGAAATCTTGGTCCGGCTCGCACGGCCAATCGATACCTTCTGCATCAAACAAAGTCAAAGGAAATTAAGCATGCTTGCGCCATGGTGGGGTGGGCAGGAGTCCAGCTGCTGCCAGCGATCTGGAGAGAACCGTGCACGGGGGTGTCAAGCATCATCAATACTACCTACTGCATCACATACGATGCCCGCCTCTCAATGCTTTGTTGCGGTGGAGCTCGAGTCCAATGGCAGGTGCATGCGTCTGCCTCTTTTTATGCCGTTGAGGATAGCCACAGCTTCCCCGGCGAGTAATGGCTGGGGTTATGCATGCGTGCGCAGTCCAAGTCGAGGTGCTACTGCAGCTGGCCTGCATAGGACTAGAGCGGCCTGGGCCGACGATCGCTCCACCCATCAACCTTCTTGGATGGGCCTGATGTGGACTCTCCAGCGGCTGCCCTGATAACGATCATCAACTAGCCGTGGATAACAATCGTCCAGTGTGTGGGACAACGATTGTCTCTCCCTCTCCGCAATCTCCTTGACCGCACGAAAACGCGGGGATCAGGCACGGTCCTCAACAGTGGAGCCGAGTTTCGGGCGACGACACGGTCTGTGCACCACGGCGCCTACCACACCTTACGTGCTCGACCTTGACCGCTGCGGTGTAAATGTACTTCCGCCACACAGGCGGTGAATTGTCCGCATCGCCACTGGTCTTCCTTTACGCTGCAAGGTACCTGGCCCTACACCAAAGCGGCGAATGAGCCGGCTCTGCTGTGAAAATCTTGCTCTTTAAGCATAATCCTCCTTACGGGCATTGACTTTTGGCCTTGGCCCGAGCATCTGCGTACCCGGATCCCTCGGATTGCTGCACTTTGCATGAGACACCGGGGACTGCAGCCGCGCGTACCAAGTCAAAGGTACTGTACAGTACCTGATTGTCCCGTCCCGCAGCGAAGCGCCGCGGAGCACGGACGAAGCACTGCTTCCAGATTGGCGTTTGGGAGGTGAGGATTCACTGTCCATTGGGGGAAAGCATTCGCTCGTTTTCAGTGGTGCCACAGCAGCCTGCAACCGCAGCCTCGTCTGCCCTTGGGCCTCCCACCGCCGACTGTATTGTCGACACTTCCCGACACGTGACGCCACGCAACATGGCAGCCGTCAAATGTGTCTTGCTTGACATTGGTAGGTGTATTTCAAGGGTTGATGTTAGATGTGCGACTGAGTGTGTTTTCCACCGCAGAGGGCACTGTCTGCCCAATATCCTTCGTCAAGGACACGCTGGTAGGTCTTCCGCATAGCACACAGCTTCCTTCCTCTTTGCTATTTTAGTTCGACTTCTTCTTACTGAAACATATCCCATGAGCACAGTTCCCATATGCTCTCAAGGCCCTACCCGACGTCTTGTCCTCCAAATGGGACGACGAGGACTTCAGACCATACCGCGACGCCTTCCCAGAAGAAGCACGTCAGTCCGCTCAAGAACTCCAGGCCCACGTTGAAGATCTCACCAAGCGCGACGTCAAGATCGCGTATCTCAAGAACCTTCAAGGATATCTCTGGGAAACTGGATACAAGACTGGCGCATACTCCACTCCTCTGTTTCCCGATGTTGCGCCTCAGCTGAGGAAATGGAAGGAGCAAGGAGTGCAGCTCGTCATTTACTCTTCGGGGAGCGTTTTTGCGCAAAAGCTGCTCTTCGGTCATGTTGCCAGTCCGACTGCAGAAGCTGGACAAAAGCGGAAACGAGCACTTGAAGGAGATCTGGATCATGATGAGACCGTGCCCGCCAAGAAGAAAGCCATTGAGGGTGAGGGTGGAGCAGCAGATGGCTCTGATGGAGCTGTTCAGATGTCATCCGATCTTGCAACAAACAACATCGATACGATCCAGGCCGACACTACCAACCTTCCACACGAAGATGGCAATGCTTCTACTGAAGACTTGCAACACCTCATCAGTGGCTGGTTCGACACGACGAATGCCGGACTCAAGCAGGATGCGGGAAGTTACAAAAAGATTGCTGATGCGTTACAGGTAGGTCACGACATCTTGTGACCGTTGCAGTGAAGCTGACTTCAACTTTCTGTAGATGGCTCCTCAGGATATCCATTTCCTCAGCGACAATGTCAAAGAGGTCGAAGCGGCGATCGAAGCTGGGATGGCTTCCTCCATCGTTGACAGACCCGGAAATGCGCCGCTGTCTGAGGAAGACAAGGCACGATTTCACGTCGTGCAATCTTTGGACCAAGTCAGCCTGACTGCAAAGAAGGCATCAAACAGGGAGGAAGTAGATGCCGTACCAGAGCCTGAGAAGCCCAGCCGAAGGCGATCCCAACGGTTGAAGGGGAAGGACTTGTGATCAGTCGATGTTCAACGTGGCTTGCGTGGGTAGTGACCTCAGGTCAGCTGCCGCCCGGCAACCACCCACCAATTGTCCTTCTCATATCCAGAATCCAGTACGACCCCTCCAGCGGCCGTGACATCTTGATTCAATTCCCCTTCACGGTAGAGATGGTAGTACCGATGAAACACCCTGTCTTGCCCTCCGTTGGCCGGCCCATCTGCATCAGCAGACGCCGCCTTTTTCGATCCCCGCATAACCCACGGCACCATCACATCCTGTTCGTCGTCCGCCGTCCACCCCCTTCGACTACCCCCCTGCTCCAGCGCCCACACATAAACCAGCGCCCTCCCCTCAGGCCTCAACGTTTCCAAAATCCCCCTCACCGCCTCCACCCGCCTCTCCGCAGTGGACAAGTGATGCACAACAGCAATACAAATCGCAAAATCAAACGTCCCCCTCGGATGCGGCAACTCTAGCACATCCGCCTCCACAACCGCATGCGGCCGATGCGACTCCTCCTTGCCCGCGATTTCCAGCAAGTTGCGCGACCGGTCCGACGCGACGATGAAAATGTCGCGGTTGACGGACAGGTATTTCCCGTTGCCGCAGCCGACGTCGAGGCCGATGGCGCCGGCGGGCAGCGTGCGCAGGAAGTTTTCGATGATGGGCCACGGCTTGTGCCGCGTTGAGGAGAAGTGCGCGGCGATTTGGTTGTAGACTGCGTGCACGTGTTGGTTTTCGTAGGTTGGGGCTGCGGCTGCGGAGGTGGACATGGGGTGTTTTTGGATGCCCTGCGCTGCGTGCATTTGGTAGGCTGTTGTGCTGGAGACGTGGAATTTGTGGTGGTGGAGGTGAGGTGCGCTTCGGCTGCGAGCGCCTCCGCTTGAAGGCTGCAGAGCTCGATGCATTGATGTCAGTCTCGACTTCTGTTGCCATTACTTCATTGTTAATCGACGGAAGGACAAAAAGTCGAAATCAACGGCGCCATCATGATGAGCGCCGCAGATAACAATGAGAAGTCGAGCGTGCAAGGCATCTATAGCAAAGGCATTTACCGCGGCCTACCGGACCTGTCTTCAGCATCCAAAGGATTGACTGCAACTGTCACTGGTGCAAATGGAATCTCAGGAGCGCATATGGTATGAAAATAATGCTGCTATCCTCCATGATTCGTTGATTGACTTTGTGCAGGTCCGAGTGCTCGCAGAGAACAGCGAAAGATGGAGCAAGATCTACGCCCTTTCGCGACGACCACCATCGGGAAAGTGGCCAGACACCGTAGAGCATGTGCCCGTGGACTTCTTAACGACTCCCCAGGAAATTGCGGATATTCTCAAGTCGAGGGGTATCAAGCCGGACTACGTCTTTTTCTTCTCTTACGTCCTGATTGTCGATGACGATGGTGCGCTTCAATGGGGCGATCAAAGGCTGGTCGACAAGAACAGTAATACATGAGTGGCGTCGATGCCACGACAACAGCTAATTCGACCGACAGATGAATTGATGAGTAACTTCCTCGAAGCCCTGCCGCTCGCCAACGCCCTACCGAAGCGAGTATTCGCACAGTTCGGGCAGAAATGGTACGGCGTCCATCTGGGCGCCACAGACATTCCAGACGAGGAAAGCGATGATCGTCTCACCCTCGAGCCGAATCTGTACTATACACAGCATGACATTCTCGAGTCCTTCTGCTCAAAACACGGCATCGGATGGAATACCGCACTGCCTTCTTTCGTCATCGGAGCGGCTATCGACTCGTCCCAGTCCCTGCTATTCCCCATCCTGGCATATGCGTGCGTGCAGAAGTACCTGGGGCGGGAACTCGAATATCCCAGCGACCTTGATGCTTGGTATGCACCACAGTCTCTATCGAATGCGGTGCTGAATTCCTACTTGTACGAATGGTCGGTCCTGGCACCCAACACCGCAAACCAGGCGTTCAACGCCTCGGACGATTGTCAATTCACCTGGGGCAAAATGTGGCCCAGGCTGGCGAGTTATTTCGATATGGATTACATTGGTCCGGACGATGGCAGCGCAGCAAAATTTCAAGAGCAAGGGATGAAGTGTGACCCACCACCTCATGGTAGAGGGAGGAGGTCGATGATGAGGTTCAAGTTCTCGTTTGTGGAATGGGCGAAATCGTCGGAGAATGTTCAAGCGTGGAAGGAGTTGAGTGAGAAGCATGGATTGAGAGATGCAGAGTGGAAGGATGTTGGTTCCATCTTTGGAAGGGCCAATTTCTGCTTACATCGGCCATACGCGAGCGTGATGAGGTAGGTGATGGCTTTTGGACGATCTCGGTGGATGTTGGCTAATGCGAGCATACAGCGCCACGAAAGCGAAGAAGTTTGGCTTCTTCGGCTTCGTCGATTCTTACGAGTCCATCTTCTCGGTGATCGAAGAGTTTGTGGCTTTGAAGATTGTGCCAGATCCCAACAGCATCAAACCGAGATAGATGTTGGCAGCTTGGAAGAGGAGTGGAGTGTCGTCGGACTCTGATCTCCGTTCTTTCCCCGCAACCGCTTCACCTCACTTTACCTGACCAGTACCCGGCCGAGGTAGAAGGCTAACAGCTCACGGTTGCTTGGAAAAGACACTCATTCATCAAGTCCACCCATTCTTCTCGTAAGTGTCTGTTGTCTTTCTCTGCTTCTTCATTGCATCCTTTCCTGATCCTCCTCGTCAAAATGAACTTCGAAGTCCCCTCCGACCTCCAAAACTACATCAAACGCCTCGACAAGTTCATCGCCGACGAAATCACCCCTCTTCAGCACCAAAACGACAACAATCGCTTCTTCGACCACCGCCGCGAACACGCCCGCACAAACTGGGACGCCGGCGGCCTCCCGCGCGAAGAATGGGAAGATCTGATGGTCGAGGCCGCGCGACGCGCAGACAAGGCCGGCTTCTATCGCTTCAGCCTGCCCAAAGAGTACGGCGGACAGAATGATGACGGCGGACGCGGATCGAATTTGTGGATGGCGGTGATCCGCGAGCACATGGCGAGCAAGGGACTCGGGCTGTTCAACGATCTGCAGACGGAACATTCGGTTGTCGGCAACTTCCCGGACATTGTCATGGTGCAGCATTTTGGCAACGCACAGCAGAAGAAGGAGTTGATTTGGGGGCGCTTGGAGGGGCGGGTGCGGATCACGTTTGGGCTGACGGAGCCGGGGCATGGGAGCGATGCGACGCACATGGCGACCAAGGCGGTAAAGCAGAAGGACGGCAGCTGGGTGATTAATGGTGGCAAGATGTGGCAGACGGGCATGCACAAGGCGTCGCATTGCTTCATCTTTGCGCGTTGTTCTGGCAAGAATGGCGATGCAAAGGGCATTACGTGTTTCGTTGTGCCGAAGAGCTCGTCGGGCCTTAAGGTGGAGAGTTACGAGTGGACGCTCAACATGCCGACCGATCACGCGACGGTGTCGTTGACGGACGTGAAAGTCCCGGCGTCTGCGGTGCTGGGGAAGGAAGGCGAGGGTCTAGCTGTGGCGCAGGCTTTCGTCCACGAGAATCGCATCCGGCAAGCTGCCTCTTCTCTCGGCGCGGCGGTGTACTGCATCAACCAGAGCGTCGAGTACGCTCGCAAACGATCGCCATTCGGCAAACCCCTCGCAACAAACCAGGCCATCCAATTCCCCCTCGTCGAACTCGCGACACAATGCGAAATGCTCCGGCTACTCATCCGCAAAACCGCCACGGAGATGGACTCGATGCCTCACGTCGAAGTGGAGCAGAAACTCGGCGACAAAGTCAGCATGTGCAATTACTGGGCCAACCGGCTGTGCGGGCAAGCCGCGGACCGCGCGATCCAAGTCCATGGTGGATGGGGGTATAGTCGCCACTGCCAGTTTGAGCACATCTGGCGCCATCATCGGCGGTATCGGATTACGGAGGGGAGTGAGGAGATTCAGATGCGCAAGGTTGCTGGGTATTTGTTTGGCTTCATGGGGCCGAAGAAGTCGAAGTTGTGATGGCTTCCCTCATGCAGTCGAGGCTGGTGTCTGCGCCTGCCGCTACGCTGTCGAGGGTAGTGCTGCAAGTGCACATCAATGCACCAGCAGGCGCAAGTCGATCGCATACAAGTGCACTGCCTCTCCAATCAGACATCTGAACGCGAACCTCCATCACATTCTTCCTCGCCCTCCCAGCGAATATCTTCCCCTCAAGAACTTCCCAACAGTACTACAACCAACACGGCAGCTTCACAACCCGACAACCACTCCAACAGCACAACCAAGACGACCCCGTCCACAAGCCAATAACATGGTAACCCCTGACCAAGCCGACCCCTTGCGAAGCGGATTCAATCCGCCGGAGAAGGAGGACATCTACGAAATATACATGACGGCAACCTCATTGAAAAAACGGCAGCAATTCTGCGTCTTCTTCAACATCACCCCCTCCACTCTGGACAGCTGGGCACAGCCGGCGCGCGAGATGCTTCGCGAGGACAGCGGGTTGACCGACGCGTACCAAAGCTTTCGCACCCTGGGCGGAAAGAAGTATGTGTACGCCGAGCCCGGCGCGCGGGCCTGGTGGCAGCTCGAGGCCAACAAGACGACCGACTTCCACTTCGACGACCGCGAACTCGTCCTGCGGCTCTCGTGTACGGACCCTATCATGGAATACTTTGCCAAACTGCCGTCGTCCGTTGGGTGGGAGGTCGATGACGTCGACCGTGATGGCTTGCCGGTCAAACGCTACGTACCCAGCTACGCGATGCAGATGGCTATGCTTCGCGAGCTGTTGAGGTTTGAGGCGATGAGAATGAAGGGGGAAAATGGCGTGTGCAAGGAGTAAACGCCGACCAGCGACGACTAGCTGTCAGCAACGCCAGTCTATGTTCTATGGGTTTATCAGGGGTTATGCAGAGGGGGTTCAATCAATGCACATCCAGGATTACCAGTAATCGCCGTACTGTCCAAGGGCCTCACTCGCTCTCAATTCGTGCTGTGCAGCGCTCAAAGCATCAAAGTGGGTGGCAATTTTCAGCCCGCGAAGCCGCTCCTTTTCCATATCATCCCATGTCCAGGAATCGTCCGCTTCGGCTTCTTGGGTGAGTCGGGTGCTGGCCTCGCTGACTACATTGTGTGAATCGCCATTACCGGAACCGGACGGCGTCTCAGCAGGTGCGGGTGTTGCATCGCTCGGAGTCCCCTCTGTCCGCGGAGGCAGATCCACGCCATCGGGCCGCGGAGGAAGCAGTCGTGACCTCTCAAGCACAACCTCCGGGTTGATCGTCTTCCTCCCCTTCTTGAACACATATCGCGCCACGCTCGTAGCAAAAATGACCTTTGAAAGATCCTGCGCATCACCTTCTTGCTCTCCGCCCTTCCCTTGCCGCCGCGCCTTCCTCTTCCTCCAAGGCTGCAGCGCGTAGCTCTCCGGCCGCACAGCGCCGTGCTTCACAATATGCGACACGACGTAAAGCCACTTGCGATCCCAGCTCAGCACTCGCGTGAAAATCTCAAAGCGCTGCAACGGCTCGATCTGCTTGTGGAAGAAGCAGCTAATACTCCCCAGCGCGACAAAGTACTTCCCGCCCGCCTCGGTGGTATCCTTCGGCAATCCCTGCTCATCGCCTTTATTCAGCCTCGCAAGACCCGTGCGGATAATGCACCCCATATAATGCGCGCGCGCGACATCGAGATCCGCGAAATAAGTGCTGTTCGATTTGTGGAAGTTGTAGTCGGTGTCGTACGGCGTGTTGTAGCTGCTCGTGATCATCGGGGCGAAGAGGTGTTTCGGCTGCTGCGGGTGCGGCTGGAAGTAGAGTTGGTAGATGATGCCGCGGAGCACGCGGATGTGCCAGAAGCCTGGCAGATTTTTGAGATTTAGTAGCGCGACGAGGAGGGCGAGGAGGCGCCAGGTGTGCTTGACGCCGTTGGGGCCGAGATGTTTGGTGAGGGTGTCGCGGACGGCGGGGAGGGTGGAGAGGCCGGCGAGGGCGGCGGAGGTGGTGAGGACGCCGCCTATGAGGCCCAGGCGCGTTACGGCGGACATCTTGAGTCCGAGGTCTTTCGATCGAGAGGGTGATGGGAATGCAAGGTCGTCGAGAGATTGATATGCGCCACGGCGCCCAGAGAAATATCTTGACACGCGACTCAAGCCGAGGCTCGGAGAAACGAAAGTCCGCCGCACCTGACGTGGAGCATCGAGACAGCTTCACGCTGGAAGTGTCACTTGCATCCCTGCACATAACCATGGCTCGATGACAATGGCAGCCAAGAGACTCATCAAAGAGCTCGACGCCTACCACTCCGATCCATCCCCGGCCGTAGCAATTCTACAGCCGGCCGACGATGGAGATCTCCTCCACCTGACCGCTGTTCTCCTAGGACCGCAGGAGACAGCATACGAAGGTACACTCCACTCTACTTCCGCTCTCAATTCGACATACTAACAGTATGATGGTTCAGGCGGCACCTTCACTCTCACCCTCGCCGTTCCGCCCAACTACCCCGCCGCTCCACCCGACATCCGCTTCCGCACTCCCTGCTGCCATCCCAACGTCAACTTCAAAACCGGCGAGATCTGTCTCGACCTCCTCAAGGGCTCCTGGACGCCTGCGTACGGCCTCATCAGCACGCTCGAAGCCGTGCAGCAGTTGCTGAGTGCCGGCGGAAACCCGGATAGTCCGTACAATCTCGATGTTGCGAGGTTGATGCGCGAGGGGGACTTGGTGGGAGCGGAGGCTTTGGTGAGGTTCTATACTCGGCTCTATGCTTGGGGACGATGATAAGGAGGATGGGTCTGGGATGGTTGGCTGGCTGGCTAGTCTATCTTCGACGTCGCCTTCTCAATCTCGTCCAGGATGGCTCTCACGTCCTTCTCCGCGCTCCGCCACCGCTCCTCCACCGCAGCCCGGCGCTCGGGACTCCTCACCACGAACTTCGCTTTGAACGGCAGAGGGCCCGAGTTGATGCCCTGCGAGTACGCCAAAGGGTCCGGCTGCACCTTTTCCCCCTTCCTGTCCGCATCATCCGCACACTCGATGTCAAACGCCCACAGCACGCGCGCAATGTTGATGAACAGGGAGTTCATCGCCACGTGCTGTCCCGTACACACCCGTCTGCCATACCCAAAAGATGCGAGGGGCAGGTTCGGGTTCTCGATCCATCGCGAAGGGCGGAAATCGAGGGCGTCCGGGCCGTAGATCTTCTCGTCGAGATCCATTGCCCAGTGGTTCGGGACGACGATGGCACCTTTGGGGATGCGGTAGCCCATGTACTCGTCGTCTTTTTGGTCAATGGCGTGCGGGATGCCGCCTGCGCTTACCGGTCCTGGGGAAAAGAAATGGATTGTTAGCGGGTAGATTGTTGAGAGTCGTTCTCCTTGCATACTCACTCCAACGAAGTGTTTCTTTTACCACAGCTTCAATACAGGCCAATCGGCCTCGATCGTCAAACTCCGGCATTCGATCGCCCACGATCGAATCCAGCTCTCGCTGAACTTTCCGCATAGCCTCTGGTGCCGTCAACGCGGCCATGACGAAAGAATGCAACGCCATCGTCGTCGTGTCGCTGCCCGCTTCATACATGCTGCCCACGCAGTACGCCAGCTCCTCCTCCGACATGCCACTCGATTCCTTCCACGACGTAGCCAGCTTGGTCCAATTCCAGCCCGGCCGCTGCAGTCCCCCGGTCAAAGCACGGAGATGGAACTTGGCCTCGAAGTCATGAAAGCCATCCGCAATGCGCTTCCACGGCGCCAAGAAGCGCGGCAGGTGGTTGAGGAAGGGCAGAGCATCGACGATCCACGTGCCGACGCGCGCGGCATAGAGGAAGTTGTCCATGATGGTGGCGACGCTTTGGAGTTCCGGCTCGTCGCCGCGCGGCATGCGCTTGCCGTACGCCAGGCCGAAGATCAGGCTGGCGGAGTAGCGGTGGAAGGCGTGCATCCAGGTGTCGTCGGTGGTGGAGAGGAGGTCGTGCAGGAGCTGCAGGCTTTCGAGGTCTTGCAATTTTACGTACTGTTGCGCGTACCGTGGTTGAACTAGGCCGCCTTGGATGCGTTGATGGTTGCGGTATTTCGCGGCGCTGGGTGGTCACAGTTAGGCAAAGGGTTATCTACCATCAGGATCTCTCGTCCCCTCACTTACTACGGCATCAACACCGATCTCTGCCCTCTGCTCACACATTCCTGCCCCATGACCAGGCGCGGCCGCGAACTGTACAAATTGCTCCGCTTGTCGAGCAAGTCCTTGGCGGCCGTGTGACTGCTCAGCACAACCACCGTGTCCTTGCCGTATTGCAGCGACATGACGGGGCCGTAAGTCTGGGCCCATTCGCGGTAGGTTCGCCATGGCCAGAGTTTGGGGGCCTGGAGCGTTGTGAACTGGTGAGCTCTATACTATGGTTGAGCCAGCCGCGGGTGTGTTTTCTCACCTGATGCAGATTCCCGATTATGGGGAGACGAGGGGGTCCCGGGGGAAGGGGCAGTTTGTCTGCTTGTCTGGAGCGCCAGAATAAATAGGCGTAATAGACTGCCACGAAGATGACGAGGGCTGCGTATACGATGGCGAGGCCTGCAAATATGTTCGGAGAGAGAGGAGTGGGAGGAGGAGGAGGAGGCCGGGAGGGGAAGAAGACCTGCTCCATAGACGGACCCCTTCGCCCCGAAGGCATTGCCCTCGAATGCCTTGCCCTCGAGTCCATTGAATGGGGTGTGCTGTCTTTTGTGTTGTCGCGTCTAGAGCTCGGTGGCTAAGTATTGACATAGGTGTGCAGTGCCTTAGCAATGCTCAGTCAGCCGTAAGCAGAGGCTGGAATCGGACTGGCGTTGAAGGGTGTGATGCTGTGGGAGTCCCAGAGGGCAGTGATATCTCGAGGGTGTTGCGTATTTGAAAGGTTGCGTTCCCATTTCCGGTGTGATCTGGTGGACGATGGAAGTTGTTGCAGTTGGGTGCTGCCTCAGGCCGGCCAACGCCTGAGGCCACCAGGGTTTGGGAAGAATGTCACCAGGCAACGAATCGGTCAGCATCTCATCTGATTAACATCGACTTATTACTTTCGCCCAAAGTTCCCTTCTTCCATCTACACTGTCCTTCATTCCGGTCGTCGACTCTTCCATCAGCCATTTCTGGCACGCCTGAAGAAGATGGGCGGCGTTCACGCTACTTCCTGGGCTCGCCGAAGTGGGGTTTCAGCAACTGCCGTGCATTTCGACATGGAGCGGCAGTTGAGATTCTGGTCTTCCCCATGTGAACTGCACGCGGAGTGGAGTTGGACATATGTAACCTTCGCCAGAAGCGAATGGTAGGCTGATCGTGCTGTTCTCATCTCTCTTCCACTACCTTCTCTCCTTCTCTCATTCATCCACCCCCCCTTCCCCCGCATCGCTGCCAGCATGCCCGTCCGCTACCACGCCGACCACATCGGCTCCCTCATCCGCCCCGCGACCATCTCCACCGCGCAAGCCGAAGCAGACGCCGGCAAAATCAGCGCGGCAGAGCTGAAGGAAGTGCAAAAAGCAGCGATCGCGGACATTGTGCAGAAGCAGCAGCAGCATGGCGTGCGCGCCATCAGCTCCGGCGAGTTCGACCGCAAGTACTACTTCGGCGGCTTCCACGAGAAGCTCGACGGCTTCCGCGAAGTCAGCCCCGTGCCGTGGGAGCTGGCGCGCCTGTCTGCGGCCCCGATTGCCGCACTGAAGAAGGCGGGCCAGCAGTATCCCATGGCGGCGGTGTGCGAGGGCAAGATTCGGAATACGAGCAGTCCCTACACGGAGAATTGGCGGATGCTGCGCGATGCGGTGCCGAGGGAGTTGTGGAGCGAGTGTAAATTCACCATGCCGCCGCCTTGCTACTTCCATTTGCGTCTGGGGCCGGGCAAGTGCTATAGTCCCGAGGCGTATGCGAATGACGAGGAGTTCTTTGCAGACCTGGCGCAGGCGTATCGCACGGAGATTCAGACGTTGCATGGGGAGGGACTGCGGAATCTGCAGATTGATGATCCTACGCTTGCGTACTTCTGCTCGACGGAGATGTTGGAGGGTTTGAGGAGTGATGGGGAGGATACGCAGAAGATGTTTGATATGTATTTGAAGGCGCACAATGATTGTATTGCTGGACGGCCGAAGGATATGCATGTCGGCTTGCACGTGTGCAGAGGTATGTGCAGTAGGGAGGAGGAGGATGATGTGCATCAACTAACGTGGATGGCCAGGCAACTTCTCGAAATCGGTGCATTTTAGTGAAGGCTCGTATGAGACGATTGCCGAGCAGTTCTTCAAAACGCTCGACTACGACACATTCTACCTGGAGTACGACAACCCGCGCTCGGGCGGCTTCGAGCCGCTGCGCTTCCTGCCCAAGAACAAGAATGTGGTGCTGGGAGTGGTGACGACGAAACTGGCGGAGCTGGAAGATAGAGAGCTCATCAAGAAGCGAGTGCGCGAGGCGGCGGAGATTATTGCAAAGGGACAGGGGCGCAGTGTTGATGAGGCGATGCAGAATATTGGCATCTCGCCGCAGTGCGGGTTTGCGAGTATGGCCAAGGGACAGGCGGAGGGCATGGACGAGGCGAAGATGTTTGCCAAGTTGGAGTTGGTGCAAGAGGTGGCGAGGGAGCTGTGGCCGGACAGGGCGAATTGATGCTGAGGCAATGTACTGACATGTGCAAGCATGTGCGATAGATACGGGCCACAGGGCTATGTCATCATCCCTTTCTTAAACCAACCAAGACGCACGCGGGCCAGAGGTACAGACATGTGCGCATCCGGAGCAGACCAATGACGACGAGATGTCCATCCACATGCCGGAGCGAATCGACCAACTGCCATCCCAACGCATCTTCCGCGATATCGCGCGTCCCGTCCGCTCGCTTGGCCACGGGGTTTCCCATCAGGTGCCGCAGGGCTGTGCCGTCGGCCAAGGCGTGCCTGCTTTGATGGATGAGATCACGTCCACCACTATGTGCGTGCTGGGAGGTAAGGTGAAGGTGGTTTTAAGGTGGAGAGTCAGCGCTCAACGGGTGACGATCCTTGCCCTCGGCCCACCGTCCACAGCCTAATTCACCCGCGAGGGGGATTCCTGTTTCGGCGAGCTTCTCAGGTACCGGGAGAGCGAGTGTACACAGCAGCACCCGAGTGCAGGTACCGTACCTACAGGTCCTTTGTTGCCAGAGCGCGTCATCTACGTCAGTTGGAGCTCGCCTGAATTGCGACACGCCGACCGAGGCGTTGTTGAGCCTCCCGTTCCCCCTGCCATACTGTCGGGGCGATTGGAATCTTCCACTCCCCCGCCCGCGCCCAGCATCGCATTCTAGACTTGGGCCCAAGAGAAGCGATGGCCTGCGCCAATGAGGGCCGAGAATTCAGTGGAAGCTAATCGATTTTCCCCGGAGCACACCGCAAAACCACACCCGCGCCTCGGGCTAGGGTCAGGCCAAAGCCAGGGTCCGGTGGGTCGAGAAATTTTTGGGCCATCAACGATTTCTCGGAGTGCACGCACTAACACTACCACCACCCCTTCGCCTCTCCCCCTTCCGCCCCCACCTCTCCTCCTCTTCCACCACCGCTTCTACAATCCATTCCTTGTCCGTTGTCCCTCTCCATCCTCTGTCGTGTTGTGTTGCACCTCCACCGCGCCTCTTCCGCTCTCCCTTCGTTGGTAACAGACTCTCAACACCCCGCCAAGACCGCCGCTCAACGCTATTCCAACGAGCCTCGACTCCTTCGCCTCGCCCCATCTTGCGGAATTACGTCCAACTGACAATCGAGTCGACAATTTCAATACGCCACCTCCCCTCTCCCAAACCATTGGCCCACCATGAGCAGTTCCGCGCTCCCTGCAAGCAACGCCGAGCGTCGCCAGCTCAACCTCGACTCCATCCCCTCCACCACCTCGAGCTCCAGCGCGGGCTCACCAACCGATTCGCCCACCGGCTCCGCCTCATCCACCTCCCTCTCCTCTTTGGGTTCGGTGGAGGAGTACAACAAGCCGCCGCAGCAGAAGCTCGTCGACTCATACGGCAATGATTTCAAAATCCCCGACTACACCATCAAAGAGATACGAGATGCCATTCCCAAGCACTGCTTTGAGCGATCGGCTTTGACAGGCTTCTCCTACGTCGTGAGAGACATTGCCTGTCTGGCCACCGTCTTTTACCTCTGCAACACCTACATTACCCCGGAGTACATCCCCTCCACTCCCGTTCGCGCCCTGCTATGGGCCGGGTACACCTTTGCCCAAGGCCTGTTCGGCACCGGTCTGTGGGTGATTGCACACGAGTGCGGCCATCAGTCCTTCTCGCCCAGCAAGACGCTCAACGATACCGTCGGCTGGTTCCTGCACTCCGCCCTGCTCGTCCCTTACTTCAGCTGGAAGATCAGCCACGGCAAGCACCACAAGGCCACGGGCCACATGGAGCGCGACATGGTCTTCATGCCCCGCACCCGTGAGGAGCACGCCACTAAGGGCGGCATGCTGTTGCACGAGATGCACGAGCTGCTAGAGGACACGCCCATCTACTCCGCCGCTCAGCTCATCTCCCAGCAGCTGTTCGGATGGCCGTACTACCTGATCGCCAACGTCACTGGCCACAACTATCATTCGCGCCAGCCCGAAGGCAAAGGCATTGGCCGCAAGAACGGTGACGGCAGCGTCAACCACTTCAACCCGAGCAGTCCCTTGTACGAGAAGAGGGACGAGCGTCTGATTCTGCTTTCCGACCTTGGCCTGCTGCTCACCGGCACCGCGCTCTTCTTCGTTGGCAAGACATATGGCTTGTCCAACCTGCTGGTGTGGTATATTCTGCCATATCTCTGGGTTAACCACTGGCTCGGTAAGTCCTGCGAAATCACTCCCCAACAAAATCCCCAACTAACCCATCTCCACAGTCGCAATCACCTACCTCCAACACACCGACCCCTCCCTCCCCCACTACAAGCCCGAGACCTGGACCTTCGCCCGCGGCGCCGCAGCGACCATCGACCGCGAATTCGGCTTCATCGGCCGCCAGCTCTTCCACGGCATCATCGAAACCCACGTCCTGCACCACTACGTCTCCGTCATCCCCTTCTACCACGCCGACGAAGCCACCGAGGCCATCAAGCCCATCATGGGCCAGCACTACCGCTCCGACACCACCGACGGACCCGTGGGCTTCATCAAGGCCATGTGGAAGAGTGTGCGGTGGTGCCAGTGGGTGGAGCCCATGGAGGGCGCGAAAGGGGAGAATGCGAATGTGCTCTTTTTCCGCAACCGGAATGGACTCGGTTTGCCGCCGGCGAAGCTTGCGGCGCCTGGCAAGCGGGGCATGATGGTTGAGGTGGAGGATGAGAAGGATGAGTGAGGCCCGGCTGTGGCTGTGGCTATGGATCTGCGAAACGACCTCCAGTCGACAGATCGATTTCTGAGCATTGTTTTTATTTTCCTTTGATTCCTTTCGATGCGAAACGTCTGCGTTTTGAGCGCGGCGCTATTTCTTCTCAGCAAGAAAAGGAGGTGAGATGAGGTCCACGGCTGGCAAAAAAGAGTCATTATCTTGAGCAAGGAAAGCGACGGATAGAGGGCAAAGCGATTCCCACGATAGATTATGATGGGCTGTGAGAGCCAAGAATCGATTTTTGTATATTTGGTTGGGCCTCGAGGCGGTCAAATAGCTAGAGAGAGAGAGACATTTTGATGGGGACGGGAGGGAAGAAATTATCAAACATCTGATAGCAGCGTTCAAAACATCGACTGAGAATAACTTATCAATCGCTCGAATTCCATTCCTGCATACCGGCACGACCTGAACTACCTTACTATCCCAATCTGCCCCGTCCCAAGTCTTGCCCCTTCCCATCCCCCATCCACACTCTTCTTACGAAGGCTTATACTCCCCATCCGCCTCCGCCTCATCCTCCCCTCCATCAGCCACGGTATCAGCAGTACTGAGTCCGCCGTCTTTGCTACGCGTTCCCAAAAAGCGGAAGACGTCAGTCCCAGTGCGTCCCCAAAAGCCCCGTGAAATGAGCGCAGACCACGCAAGCTTGACACGAGGCTAGAGTGTGAAGGTGTAGGGAGAGAGGGACTTACGCCGTCCCGCCGACGTTGGAGTTGGGATTGGAAGTTTGGGCTTGTTTGCTTTTGGGCGGACTGGAGGAATCTGGTTAGAGGGATGGGGTGGAGTGAAGTTGGGATGCGATGCGATGACTTACGGCCCTCCCGATTCCTTGGTGGTGTACTCGTCGTCGCCGTCGTCTGCTACGACGGGGATGTCGGCTTTGTTGTTGGACATTGTTGGGCTTGGATTCCTTTTGATGATGATGCAGAAGGTAGTGAGGAGGTTATGTTGGAAGATGATATATGTATACTAGAAAAGCGAGGAGAGGAGAGGAAAAGAGAAAGGTAGGCAGCCTACCTTTACCTACATACCCCTACCCAGCTACGTCTCACAATCCTGTTCAACAAGACCTTGCTTTGCAACGTGATGTGGACACCTCACCCTGACACCCACCAGTCGGAATATGGTGTACATGCAAAGTTCGCGCCGAAAAACAAGGCTGCGAAGTTGGAGATGTGACATCGCCACACGTCATGCCAGCCACACCTCTGCCTCCCTTTCCCTTTCCACGTCTCATCCCAGTATTGATGAAAGCAGGATTGTGTGTGGTGTGGCGTCACTGGGTAACGGGTGTGCATGGACATTAGGTATCTAGGTATGTAGCATCTTCGAGCAACGCGAATCAGCCAGCACGTTAGCAGCAAAGTCACGTGTTTCTCGTACCAACCGAAACGAAAGCGGCGAGATAGGAGAACAATGCCGAAACGGGCAGAGCGATTTAAGAGAAGGATCGTGAATACTTCGTAAAGGATGGATATAAAACCGAAACAAACACATAACAGATATTCCCGTTGTCCGTGCCTCCGCAGAGTATAAGGTATCCTCGATTCCCTTCCGCAAAACACCGAAGCAGATTAACAGCGATCCAAGCAGAGCAAAATGATACCAGGCCATATTAGCAGGCATGTCCGTTTCCCAGTAGATCCGAAAAGCGTCTCCATGATGGTCCAGTCGTGCTTTCACGGCATTCGACATCGATAGAGACGTGTGCATGACAAAGGAGTGATTGTCGATTAAGCCGTCGAAAGAAGACAAGACAACTCCCCTCGTACACAAGTTCAGCTCTCGTTCATCAATTCCAAAAACATCCTAGTCGAGCTGAGGCAGGTAGCGATTGACCTCCCGCCCATCAGCGCGCCGATAGTTCATCTGGATCGAATTGTGCGGAATGTCGTTCTCGAAATCCTGCTCCGGCGAGCCGCCATTCGGCGACGTGTGCAGCGACGTGGGCGCGAGGACATTGTACGGCGCCAACGACACCGACGGACGAGCGCCTTGCCGGAGCGGCTCGCGCAGGTGGCGGTCGCTGAAGACCGAGCCGTAGCTCCGTTTGTGCGGGTCGGCGGCGGAGTAGCCGTAGCCTGAAGGCTGCGGAAGGGCGGACGGAGGAGAGGAAGGTTCGAGGGGACGCGACGCAGGCATTTTCCACGCGGTGTTGATGGGTGGGAGCTTGTCGTCAAAGGGGCGCGACGAGAGTGGCGTGTGGGCGCCGGTGGTGCGCGTGGGCGGCTGCAGTGGCTCCGGTTTGGCATATCCGTCCAGCGAGCTCAGCGAGGATTGATGCGTGTGCTGCGTATGGTAGGTTGAGGGTGGGGGTGGATATGTGGATGGATGATTGTAGCTGGCGAGCTGTGGAGGAGGCGCCGAGTCGGATGCTAGCGAGTGACTGAAGCTTCGACGCGTATCCACCGGAATCTGAGGCGAGGAGTAACCGTTGCTGTAGCGGTGCGGTAGAGGCTGAGCATCGTACATCGGCGGAGGAGCCTGGGGCGGTGGGGCCGGAGCGCTACCGTAGCTGTTGTAACTCGTGTACGTTGGGCGTGTGTGGTGGGCAGGTTGTTGCAGGTGAGAGGCCGGATAGGTGGGCGGAAGGGTCTGCATCGGTGGATGGACGTGCATCGGTGGTGCCTGCGTGTACTGCACCGTTGCCGACTGTGGGCCAAGGGCTGGAGACTCGGGGTATGAGTTCTGCGGTGCCGGCGGCGCGGCTCCATATGTCGCCTGGTGGTATGCGATCTCTTCCATAGAAGGACGACGAGACACCGATGAAATGATAGAGCGGTGGCTGGCATTGCTGTGCGATCTGGGACGGGGATGGCCAAAGGGATGGTGGTAGCCGCTGTCTGGGGTGGCAGACATGCGACCGCGCATCTTGCCACCCTCATCATCATACCCATCCCAGTCCTTACCGGGCTTGGTGTCGCGGCGACGCATGCGCACATCGCGTCGGATGCGAACGCGACAGCCTTGGTCGGCGACCATACGGCTCAAGGGCGTGCTTTCGGCCAGACCAGGGAACTTCTTGGCACTGTAGACATTGAAGGGCTGCGAGCGGATCTCCACACGATGCGAGATGTAGCCGTTGCGCCAGCCAATGGGCTTCTCGTGGTCGGCAATGCAGTCCTCGTCCTTGGCGTCCTTGACTTCCTCAAACAGACTAAAGACGATGCGGTATTTGCCCTCATGACGAACGGAGAGATCCGGAAAGATGAAGTAGCCCGCGCGGGTGGGACGCTCGAGATAGACCATTCCGGCGACGGGGGTACCGGTGAGGACGGGAGGGCCTTTGTGGTCTGGCTGGCCACGAACGGGGGCGAGCTTACGGGCCTGCTCGAGCTGGGCGAAGAGCAGGTAGTTGCCGTTCATGGCGAAGGTGATGTCTTTCTGCTCGGCTTCAGTGTCCCCCTCGAAGATCCTCATCTCGACGATGGGCGGTGGGTCGACGGGTCGGCGGTCGGCGGAAGCTATTGATGTTGTCAGTGGTGATCAAAGGCGTGGAGGAGAGAAGAGGATGAGCGTACACTTCTGCCCCGAGCCGCACGCTCTGGCCTGAAGCGGCTGTTGGATAATGTGCAATTTGTAGGTGAGGGTCTTGCCCTCTTTGCTCTTCCGAGACACCTGGCATTGGGTCTCATTCTCGCAGGGGAGGATACCCGGGCCGTGGCCGTCCATGGTGGCGGCTCGACGGGTGTCGGGTAGACAGTGGTAATACGGTGTCTGGGGAGGTGTCAGCGAGGACATTTTCGGGAAGATGGACTGTCGCGATGCGCAGCGCCTCTGTCTCCGGTCCAGTGTGATGGACTCGGGAACGAGGTTCCATGTGCGCGGATCGCCAAAAATCGAGCCACGGCGCTGGAGAGAATTGGCAAGCAAGGGAGACCCACCGAAGGTATGGAATGGTCAGCAGCTCAAGTCGGAATGTGAGGCAGCCGACAGGCAGATGTGTTGCTGCGAGGTGGATGTTGCGTGTTGAAGGCGGAGGGTTGGGGGTTTGCCAATGGAAATATAGCGACGACGGAGGCAGGGCGGAGGATGGGCAAAAGGACAGGCTTCTGCCCGAATAGGCAGGTGGCAAGGGCAGCAGACGGGCAAGGGAGCGCCGAGAGCCGGATGGACGAATGATGAAGAGCAGCCAGGCAAGACCCAGGCGTGGGCAAAGACTGGGCCAGACGGTGATTGATTGCCCGCGTTCCAGAGAAGAGAGAAGGGTGAATGGGGGATGATCGGTGGAAAGCGTCAGACCGGGGAAGGGAAAGTGGGATCTGGGAAGGAAGGCGGAGCGTGGATCATCCAGGGAAGAGAGAGGCCGTCGGGCGCACCGGACGCCTTGGCCCTCTGATCACTGACCCTCTGTGCCCTTTCGCTTTTGCTTTTGCTTTTCGCACCACCCGCCGCTCCCCTCCCAATCGGTAGGGATGGCATGCGGCCTGGCGTCAAGCTTGATCCACCCGGGGTTAAAACGTCGCCCCAGTGCTGCACGAGACTGATGCGTGCCCGCATGCTGCTGCATTTGCGCCAATCTGCCAAGTCAGGCATGTCTACGGTACAGTATACCTCCCCTGACAGGAGGGAGCCGTTGGCGTGGGTGCACGAGACGGCAGTCCCCATCCACTTCAACCCCGATCGCTTGAAGGCCGCATGTTCGACTGGCTGCTATTCCCGGGTGGCGATGATCCGCGCATGAACCATTCCCAAATGCCCCCTTCCAGGTTCCCCGCTCCCTGACGATCGTCAGTAGTCGGGCATATCCTCTGGCGGGCATCGGCATGCCTCCTACCACAACGAGTCGGCGAGTGCCCACCTTTTCCCTTAAGCGAGTCGTTCACGTGCGTCAATCACAGCGTGTCACTGCCTGCTGCTCTCCACAAGTCTGCCTCTTGGCCTGTCTCCAGAAACGCTTCCACCGCGTGCTGATGAAAGATTGGCATATCTCATCTGCATGTCGATCCAAAGCCTATCGGACCAACCCTTCGATACTCCAGTGCACCTGACTGGTTTCATCATTCACGTCAATCTCCGTGTCCTCTCGCCTCGAGCCGTGTGTGCGCACCACTGAACGGCAGGCCATCCCCCAGATGACGCGCGAGTTCCACATGTCCCACCCGGCTGGATGGAGGCGCCGCGCCAAGCTACGCCGTCCTCCGGCGCTGGGACGCACAGCGCAGCGGCACTCAAGCCCGCACGGAAGAGACGGGGAAAAAGATCAACCCCGTACCGTGTCATAGCCCCCGAGCGCATCCATGGATGAACATCCTGCCTGGTCAGCGTCGCCCAATAGCGATGCGCAGACCCTATCGCCCGCCGATCTGTGAAGCCGCCGCGTCGGAAATGGCTGTCAACCTGGAACTCAGCCTTCAATGTCTTCCACTCCCCCCACGCAAAGCATGCCTCGCCTTGCCTTTGACGCGTTCGTACCACGCGGAACGCCTCTCTCCGTGCGACCCAGTCTTTTTCGTAACCATTCTTTGACCGCCAAACCCTCCGATCCAGTCTCCCCACCCCGGCCTATAACAGGCAGGCGGTTCCCTGCAAAGCCAATCATCGATGACCACTTGACTCATGAGGACCTGCTAGACTCGCGTGCTCGTGTCATTTCCAGGGCCTAAGACAGAACGGGTGGATGCCGCGCAGCCCCGACAGCCTATTGGACGCCCACTACGGGCGACTGTAACGCAGTGTGCCTTCCAGCCTTCGCACCGTCTAGCCTAATTAGGCAGGTACTATCTTGCTTTCGTGAGACACCAACTCCATCCTTGTAGGACCCTGTAGACAGGCATTCTCTCTCACAGCCTCCAAACAAAACCAGTCTTTATTGTGGACTCAGATCCCAGTGCGAGGTCACAAGACACGAATCCGCTGACGTCTCTCCCCGAGGTCATGCAGAACGGATGGTTCTTTCGTTGCATGCAGCGCCCCCCCGGCGACGCCAGCCTGTAGTCTACAGCTAAAATGCATGAAGTATCTGCACGGCATCTTTTGGCGAGGATGTAGGCGCACAGCAGTACAACCGCAGTGCGACCGTGTGCTCGTAAAACCGGCGATGGCGTAACGTTGTGGCGCGCTGCGTTCCGAGATATCTCCATGCGTGTAACAGCGAAAAGAAAGTGGTGCAAGGCAAGGAGAATAACAGCAAGAAAGTAGAGAGTGTGTTGACAAGCAATCGTCACATTGCCTATACCTTATCGAAGGCAGCTATGTCCCAACCCCATCTGTGCAATGTGTGCACCGGTGTTCGGATCACGCATGTACATTAATCGGACCTTCCTTGGCCCAGCTAATCCCCCGTCCAAACCCCATGATTTCGAGCATTGTTCATGCCGAGCGAGTTTCTCAGTCCATACCGAGCGAGTTTCTCAGTCCATACCGAGCGAGTTTGCTTAGTTCATGCCGAGCGAGTCTCTTAGCCACGACGACGTTGCGTCAGTTCCAATCCCTCCGTTCCCGCCCTCCCACACGCATAGCAACCCACAGGCCCTATCAAGCCTCGACCATAGCTCCCACCTGATGTTGACCCCAGCACTTCAGCGCGTCGACGTCAGAGAGCGAGACTTGAAAGCGAGGCTGGACGGAAAAGCGAGCGACGAGCAAGGGTAGCAGCGCAGCGAGAATGAGCACGCAAAGCGCCATCTGCAACATCGTCAGCGGAGTCGACTTCTGCATTGCAAGGTTTGCACGCACCCAAAGCAACTGATGGCGCCAGGTTGTCTGCTCGGTTTGGGTCTCGTCGTTGTGCTCGGTGTTCGACGTCGTTGCTACCTGGCACGATGAAGAAGACGTCGCTTGCTCAAATATCGCCGCGCATTTGCCGTCGGCCACAGCGTCGATGAGTGCCGTGTTCATCGCAGCCTTCTTGACACCCTCGTCCGGCACGTGGTGATCGGGGAACAGCTCCGAATAAGCCGGGGGCGGCGCAGAAGAGAGGGTAGGCGAGAGCGATGAGAACATATCCCAGAACTTCGGCGGACTCATCGACGCGACGAAGTCGTGCGCGCCGCTGAACCCGTCCTGCCGAACCGGGTAGCGCGTCGACACGAGCGAGCTCAGACGGCGCACCATGGCGTTGTCCTGGTAGTCCGGCAGAGGCGGGAGGGTGGGGAGTTGGAAGCTGGACATGCTGCTTTGCACGCTCTGCTGGAAGTGGTGGATGTGCGTGGCCAAGGCGTCGCGCCACGCCATCATTGCCGCGGATGCATTGAGTGGCACGATGTCGGGTAGATCGGGAGTGGTTGATGGGAGAGCACTACTCGCGCTCGACGGCCGGGGCGAAGGAGCGGGTGAGAAGTCCTCGCTCGTTGCAACCTCCGAGTCGTAGAACGAGGCGCTGGCAATGTCCCAGGAGGCTGCGGACGACGGGTTGGAGACGACTCGGTGGAAGGAGGGGCGTGCGCTGCGAGTTCGACGCGTGTTCTGCAGGATTTGTGAGAACGTGTCTCGAGATTGCTCCGGGACGAGATCGATGGCTGCGTAGCCCGTGAGACTTCTGGTTGTCGGGTCTGCGCCTTTGATTAGGAGCAGTTGAAAGGTGCGTGAACGCTCGTGCAGTGCGGCGTGCATCAAAGGGGTGTAGCCGCCTTCGTCTCTGACATCGGGATTCGCGCCTCGAGCGAGAAGGGCCGCGGCAACTTGATGCATGCCCAGAGCGCAGGCCAAGCTCAACATGGTATGCCCGCTGCTGGAACGGAGATCATAGCAAGGCTTCCGCGGGCTCTCACTCACATCCACCCAATCGAACACCTTCAACACCACCTCTTCCATCTCCTTGGACGAGCCGGCGAGCATATTGCCGCTGCCGTAAGATTGGTTGTGAATTCCAGCCGGAGAGATCGAAGTCTGCATGAACTGATTCGCCACATCGTTGGTGTACTGCATCCACCGAGTCGCATCACCGGTCTGCTGCTGGCTCAAGAACTTGAGCGCCATCTCCATCATGTGGGGACTGGTGTCCGTATACGTAAAGACATGATTGCTGTTCTGCGGCGAGATGGCATATTGCGCGGATCCTGGCGCGGGCACGAGTCTGACTCGCACTGGTCCGCGGCGGCCCGGAGGTGCCGTGGCCAGGATGGAATGCTCACCATAGTAGGTCGCGTTCGCCAGGCTGTCTCCAAACATGACTTGGGTGTTGTGGGCGAAATTGTACCCGAAGATGCTAACTTCGGTACCTCCGATCACTGGGCCCTGCGTGGGAGTCATCTTCGTGATGGTGGGTGTGGCAGCCTGGTCATCTTCGTTGTTCACTGCCGATGTCTGGCCTCCATACATCGTTGCCGGCCGATTCAAATGGTTCGTCGACGTCTGAATTGGGTGTCGGGGGAAAGCGGACATTGCCTGTCGGCCCTGGTGTAATACCGGCGAGTTGGAGCGACTCGGCACGGCCGACGAGGGATGGGAGAAGTAGGCTGCATTTTGTGCTCGAGTGATGTCCAACTGGTGTGGGACTCCAAACGAGAACTGCGAGTTGTCATTTGCTGGCGTAGGCGGCCCACTGCCGAAATACTGATTCGGGTCGGGGTTGTTCGGCATGGTCATGTAAGCCTGCTCGTTTTGTCCACCGAGGCCTCTTGTCGGCGAAAAGTTGTTCATGGAGATACCAGAAGGCATGGCGGAGGACAGAGACGCTGACGGCGGTTGGCTGTGACTGGTGTCCACCCGCGGCGTCATCTGCAAGCCGCTCGGTATCCGCTTGTGAAAGGAGCCTGATTTGCGTTTCTTGTTGGGTCCTGACTGCCCTGCCAAGGTGGGAGATCCGGGGCGCGACAGATTGGTTGGGGTCATCGTCGCAGAGGTGGCCTGAGATGCAAATCCACCACCGAGTGAATTCGGTAATTGATGAATGTGGCTGTGCGGGTTGAACTGGAGTGACTGCCCATAGCCTAGGGCGTGCAAATTGCCTGCGGAGCGAGAGGATGTGAACGGGTGCGCATGCGACTGGAGGTCCATCATGGAATACGACGTGGGAAGTCCATTGCCCTGCATCTGTCCCTGTTGGTAGAAGGCCTCATTCGACATGGGATTGAGTGCGGGAGGGTGCGTCTTGTGGTCGTCTGTAATCAAGATCGAATCCGACACTTCCTGAGCGACGACGTTGCCTTTGTGGTCTTTCATCGTGAAGATGACCTGGAAGCCCTCCTTCTCCGCTTGATGTCGGCAATAGCAAGCAATACGCATAGCTGCCGAGACGAAGAGCGCGCCGGCCGGTGGCTCATACGGTGCTTCGACAAGCAGGCTGTTGTCCTTGTGACCCCGATCCCGCTCATCACACGCCTTGAAGGGCAGGTATTCGCTGGAGTTGAAGACGACCACTCTTTCAGTCTCGTATCGTTCCCAATGTTGCTGTTCCTCTTCTTTCTTCAGCTTCTTTCGCCCCGCGCGTTTCCGCTCCCGTTGGATGCAGTTATTGCAGATCCTGACTTCTCCGCCGTTGGCCGGCCGATCCGCCTCAGCAACATCTTTCATGTTGTTCTTCTCTTCGTCACCATTCTCTCTCTCGCGTTCGGCGCGCTGCTGGATCTCGTCATTGTCTTGCGATGCGGCACGCTGAAGCGCTTTCTCCTTTAGGGCGGGATTGTGCATCGCACTCGAGCACACGAGCATAGTGTGCAACTCTAGCACCTTGGTCGCGTCGTAGTCGTCCTTGGCGAGTAGTTTGGACTTGGCGATGGTGTGAAGAGGGAGGTGAAGGTACTCGACGCCTGCCGGGGGCTTCTCAAGCGTCATGACCACATTGATCTGCGTTTCCACGCGCGATTTGGCGGCGATCGGCGCAACGTGTAGTGGCGATCGACCCGAGCGTATCGCAAGAGCCCGAGATGTGATTGAGGGTGTCGATCCATTGCCCACCGGCGAAGGGGTGAAGTTGAGACCGGCAGGTGACGCGAACTGTGTCGCGAAATCTGCGGGCCACGAGGGGTTTGTGCCCATGTTGCCGGCCCAGTTCGCGTTGCCAGTGAACGGCTCGTTGCTGTCGGATGATGGCGTGGAGAAGAAGTTGGGCGAGGCGGCATTGAACATTGCGGCGTTCGTAACAGGCGACTGATCCCGAGATCCGGCGAGACTGAACATGCCCGGGTTGATGGTTTGAACTGGCGGATCTCGGGAGAACTGTGCGGCAGAGTTTGAGGGTATCAGTTTGTGACTTCCGTCGAGTGATAGCTGCTGCGTGAAATCTCGCGGAAGATTGGGGCTGGACGCGGCGCTGTTGAAGTCAAAGATGCGCTCTTCGTCCGTCATGTTCTCGTCAACTGCCAGGGTCGGTAGAGGCTGAGTGAGAGTCTGTGAAAATGCCTGCTCTGCGTACGGGTTGACGCCCGATCTCGCCTCTTCTTTGATCGTCGCAACCCTCGTGGTGGGCGCCATCGACAGTGGCGACTCCGAGGTCGTCTTTCGCTTTCGTCTGCTGGAGGAGTCGGAGCCGGAGTCCGCGCTGGAGCTCTCGGCGGACATGGAGGAGTCTTGTGGGAGGGAAGGGAGGGGGGCGTCGACGGCGGACGCGTTGGTGACTGCCGATCGAGAAGGTGGATGGAGACTCGAGGGAGCGGGGCTATCGCTGTAGTCTGCGAGATTGGTGAAGTCGTTCAACGCGCTGTTGCCCCACGGGGACTCGGCCAGCATGGCATCTTGGAACTCGGAGGAGGTGAAGGCGGGATCCGCCCAGTCGATGCTGTCTGCGCCCGTGGACATGTTTCGATCCATCGCGCTCGACCACTGAGTATGGGGATGAGTGGATCAAATTGACGATGGAGAAGGGTGAAGTGAGGTTGGGAGCAGGGCAAGTGACGGTCAGGTAGCTAGCCAGCGAGCCAGCTGAGCCCTCGACAAGGATGTGTGTAGACTCGCGGTGGGCAGAGGAGCCAGTATCACCGCGTCCTTGACAGCCACATCCTCTGCCCGGGCTGTGAAGGCTGACGTGTTGTCACGCGCGCGTCGACAGACTCGAGCCTGGTCGATGTCGACGGGTCGAGGGGTGGAGAAGGTCAGACGCCGATCTCGGGTCGACGGTCGTGCAGGAGGGTGGTGTGAGGCGGAGGATCACGAAAAGAGCCGTGCTGGCCCAAGGGAGAAGGGGGAGGGACAGCGAATGACGAGGAGAGCGAGGTGAGGGAAGGGAGGATGTTTCTTGGTGCCGAGGAGCTGTCAAAGGTGAGGTTGGTAGAGGTAAGGTAGGCAGGCGCCCTCGTGTTCTTCCCCACAGCGATCCGCCGAGCAATTCGCCGCGTGCATCCCTACTACAGTCCACCACGCTTGGCCTAAATGGGAAGGATCTGTTCGTGGTCCATACGGGACACGCTGTCTACAGTTCATCGTGTCTGCCGCCTGCTCTTCCCACCACGGGAGTCTCGGGCATGGCCATCATCTTTACAACCAGACTCGTCCAGCCGGTGAAGTGCTGCGTCCGCTGCCCTTCGCCACTTTCCGGGTTGTATTGCTCCCACGCGAACCCGGTCTTCTCCCAACCTCTGTACACCGTCGAGACCAGGTTTTGGCGCAAGGCAGTGTACATTCTCGTTGCCCTCGGTGCGTGCGGCCCGGAGATCTCGGCAATGCGCTTGCCGCGTGTCAGCATGTCTGGAGAACGCGACCGGAAGATGTACGACTCACCAGAAGATTCTCAAGAACCAGATAGTTAATGTTCATCCACACCGGACTCCTCCAGTAGTTCTCCTCCGTCCCATACAGCTCGTCACTCTTACTTAGACTACGAATGCCGAATGGGGACCACAGCTCATTCTCATCCGCGATCAAATCCAGCATTGCGCCCAAATGCTTGTGCTCCGGCCCCATTAACCCCGTCAGGAACGGGAAGAGGGAAATGTAGCCTTTGTGACAGACATGGATGCTTTCTTCGAAGTCGTCGACCGTCACGTCGCAGTACGTGCGATTGCCCTGGTCCCAATGCAAGTCGTCCACGTTGCGTTTGATCGCCTCGAGCGTTTTGCCGTATTTCTCGGCATCGTCGCTCTGGCCGAGGAAAGAGGCAACGCGTCGAAGCGCGCGTGTCATCATGCCTATCCACGAAAGCAGGTCCGTGTGCAGCTCGCCCGGGTGTGGGGGCTGAGCACGAGGATAGTCGTCCAGGCCAGAGGTCAGGATGTGTTGGGGTGTTCTGCCGCGCCAACGATATCCCTCCTTTCTGCTACGAATCTCCCCTCGATCGTACCCTTTCAGATCTCCGTATTGGGTCTCTCGATACCATTCGTAGTTTCGCTGGAGGAGAGGGTAAAGGCGTTCAAGCCAGGCTTTCAACAGTCCTTGATCCAGGGCGTTTTCACCACTGCCATACTTCGCCTTGTCCAATAGAGCCTCGAGCACCATGAAAAGAGTCGGTGGATTGGCATAGTGCGGATATTGCACTTGGAACTCGGCGGGCACCTTGCTTGCCGCCTCCTGGCCCAAGATGACCTCCCTAGGAATCCAACCATCCTCGTCCATCAATCCCTCAAACCACGAGCTCACAATCTGCATTGCGACTTCTGGGTCAAAGTCCAAAATGGGTAGCAAATGGAATCCCTCGTCCCATAGGAACCCACGAGGGAAGAAAGGTCGACTGGGAACGGAGGTGTATAGCGTATATGGACCTTCCACTTTCTGCTGGTTGCGGGCGCGGGCTTCTGCAGTGGCGAAGTGGAAAGCTTCGTTCTCCTCTTCATACTCGGGAGCATACGAGCGGTCCACGAGGTGTTCGCCGTGAAAGTAGCCGATGCCGCCGATGAGGTTGGAGAACAGGGCTTTGCTGAAGGGCAGGTATTGTTTCCCCGTGAATGGCGCTTGCGGGGCCAGCACCGCTGCGTATTTGGCGTTGAAGTCTTCCGTCACTTTCTGAATAGCTTTGGTAAGGTCTTTGCTGGTGGGCTGAATGCCCTGCGTAGAGGGAGTAAAGAACACGTCAAACTGAAAGTCTCCATCGTATGACTTTTGGATGAGGTGCACGTTTCCGGCTCCCGGCTCGTGCGAAATGGTGTACGTTTGCCACGGCGGGGGCATGGTGTTTTCGGTGTATTCTTCTCCGTATTGGTCGATGGTTGCCTTCATGGAACGGAAAGCGAGAGCTATAAAATCACCACTTCTCAGTTTCAATGCTTGGATGGCGTTAGTTGAGACGTACCTTTCCCTTGCCACAGGGCTTCCTGAGGCATCATCATGGAGTGCACGTAGGTACGATCCAATGGCTTTGCCTGATATGAAGGATGATTGTGTACCGGATGTGAATTGCTTTCCGGCTCTGTGATTGTGATTCGGAAAGGGCCCATACTTTCACCCTGTCCCTCAATAGTGACATCGCCCTTGAAGCCATTGTCATTTGCCGCCTCGGTGTCTACTACCTTGGATACACTTCTTTCTCCCTCGACTCCAACGGTAAAGAGCAACATGGTCTTCAACTGCTCCTTGACTCCATTCTGACTCCCTGAACCAGGCTGTGCATCGTCCCTCACTGTTCCTTTGATTCGCGCGCCCCACCCGCCTCTTCCTTCGTCAAACTTGACAAAACTCGTCTCCAAGTCAATGCCATTCTCCTGATCTCGGATAGTCTGCACCCCACCGGTTCTCGGATCGTATACATCCCATCCGTACCCCTTGATCCCAGAATGTTGCTCGCAAGTGTATCGGAAGGTGTTGGCCATGGTCTCATAGTGCTCCGCTCGACTCCACATGAGCGCCGTGGTCAGGGAAGTGGGCAGGCGTGAGCGGAGGCCAAAGTAGACATTGGGTCGGTAGGCGCCCCATAGTAAGGAGTCGTTGGAGGCCTGCGTAAAGACTTGCGGCGCGTCTTGAGCAGAAACCAGCAAGCCGCTGAGCAAGCACAGGATGGAGCTGCTCCAACGCATCTTGTCGTTTGTCGTTTGCGCCAACAAGGCGACTGTATCAAGTGCACATGGTTTTCTTCTGGAAGCCAATGCCAGCTGTCGACTATTTGGGACTTCTCCACGTGAATTCAGGGTTAAGGTTCAGCCACACCTTAACTAATTGCTGAAAGCAGCCTCGCGCAAAGTCTATCTACGGAGTGCGTCCGACATCCTCTCTCAAGTTCTCAACACTGCCACGACTTGGACTCTCGCGCCACAGACAAGATGGATCTCGTCCAGACTGTGCGCAAAGAAGGCTCCCGGGGTGGAGTCAATTTCAGCTGGGATGATGTCAAGAGCTCCGCCCGCCGTGAGAACTATCTCGGCCACTCCCTCATGGCCCCGGTTGGGCGCTGGCAAAAGAACAAAGATCTGTCATGGTACGCCAAGGCTGAAGATGCCGAGTTGACGCCGGAGGAGAGGGCGGAGCGAGAGCAGGAGAGAAAGAGGGAGGAGCTGAGAAAGGTCAAAGAGGCGGAAGAAGATGCCATGGCACGGGCGCTGGGTTTGCCGGTGCCGGATCGTGACAATGCGAATAACATTCCGCTGGGAATGGACAAAACAAAGCAGCTTGAGGTGAACCGTGCCTTGAAAGAGGCTTTGGGAGATGACGTCGGCGAGGAGGAGGAGGAGACAAATACGGGAAGCAGGGTATCAAAGCACGAAGAGCGTCGACACGGAAGTCGAAGAAAACACGATGAAAGGGACGAGCGATCAGACAAGCACAGACGAAGGTCGCGGTCTCGCTCAAGAGACAGAGAAAGAGGGCACAGAAGGCGTCACGATAGATCAAGATCTCGCTCCCGAGACCGAAGACGAAGATCACGAAGCAGAGACCGCAGACGGAGCGACGCACGAGATGAGCGACATCGAGATTACAAAGAACGGTCGAGAAGCCGAGAGAAGCGACACCGGCGGAATCGCAGCCGGAGCAGGTCACGCTCACGCTCACCTCACGAGAAAAGACGACATCGACGCGATTGATTGCGGGGATCTATACGTCTTGCCACGCCGTACACGCTGCGGTGCCTTCTAAATGAACACACGATGATCACGCTAATGGCTAATGATCCCATTTTTCATAAGGGTATGCTTTGCAGGCCTTCCGTTTCCATGAGTGTGAGAGTCCTGCGAGTGTTCGTGCCCAGCGTGATCATGCTCATCATCCTCCGCCCAATCCGGGAAACCATCTTCAAAGAGATCGGCCAGAGCGTCCTCCTTCGCCGCCTGTTCCGCAGCATCACGTGTGTTCGGGCCATTGCCCCTTTTCAACACCTCCTGGAAAGACGCCCACTCTTCGTCGTTGAGCAGACATTCGTCGAGAACAGCCTGAATACCCTCAATGTCCAGCTTCACCCCAATGAAGACCAGTTCCTGTCGGCGGTCACCATACTCGCCCCCGGCTTGAATGTCATTCTCGACAAGCTCGTCGATGTCTGGCACGCCGGTCTCCCATTCCGAGCGGTCGATGATGCTGAACCAGGGACGACCACCTTGCAGTGTGAGCATGGCTCCTGCTTGGGACCACTCGCCCGCGCGATTCGGTCGGGTGGCTAGCCAAATCTCGCCCTTGGAGCGGAAGAGGCGGCTGAAGAGAGGGTGGGCTCGTTTATTGGCCAAGATCGTGGCGTTGTCGGGAAGCTGTGGTGCTTCGCCCATCTCAACGTCTTGTTCGTCTTCATCGCTCTCCATCTCGTCATCCTCCTCCTCGTCCCCGTCTTCTTCCCCATCTTCGCCTTCCTCCTCAAATTCGTGCTGCAAGATAAACTTATCATGCAATAGTTCGAACAAGCGGCGCGGATGAAACGGACGACGGCGCACGTACACAAAGTTCCGGACATTATACCTGCGTTCGATTAGCTGTGCTTCTGTCGATATTCAGATGACGATAAACTTACTCTTCGGTCTCCGGCTTCGGCGTGACCATTTTCTTCCCATTGACCTCCCGCAAGGTCATCGCATGCAGGTCCTGCAACCAGCCATAGCCTGTCTGCGCAACATCCAAGTTGAACATGCCGGTGTTCACGATCTGCGCGACATCGATTCTACCATAGCTGCTCTCGATGACTTGGGCCCGATGGTTCAGCTTGGCAATGAGGTCGCGCATGTGAGCTTTGGCGACATCGTCGACCATGTCAGTCTTGTTGAGGACAATAACATCCGCAAACTCGATCTGATCGACCATGAGATCGGAAACTGTCCGCTCATCTTCAGGCACGACATCGTCGCGGCGCGACGAAAGCAGGTCCGCCGTCTCGAAGTCATGAAACATGGTAAAGGCGTCGATGACCGTGCACGTTGTATCGAGGCGAGCGAACTTCTCCAAACCGCCAGCATCCTTCAGCCGCTTGAGTGTCAGCAGCGTCGCCTCATCGAGACCCTCAGGCCCGTCGCCCATGGCAGAGATCTGTTCGGCGAGGCGAGAGTCGAAGGTCTCGGCGACTTGCTCGGGCTCGCTGATGCCGCTGCTTTCGACAATGATGTAGTCGAATTCGGCCAGCTCGGATAGCCGCACGAGTTCCTCGAGGAGATCACCACGGAGCGTGCAGCAGATGCACCCGTTTTGCAGGGCGATGACTTTTTCTTCCGTCTTGGTCAGGCGGTGGGTGTTGCGGATGAGGGATGCGTCGACGTTGATTCTGTGAGGATTCTCTCCGTCAGCAAGATCGTGTATCGGACGTGGGTTGGCACACTCACGCTCCGATGTCATTGACGATGACTGCGATTCGCAAGCCGTGCTCGCTTCGCAATACATGCTGCAGGAGGGTGGTCTTTCCACTCCCCTGTTGCACCATCACGTTAGCTTCGTCCGGTGCGATCGCCATCTGAAGGGAAAGGGCCATACCAGGAAACCCGAGAGCAACGTGACCGGCAATGCCTTGACCGGCTGAGGAGGCTTGACAGCCAATGCAGCCGCGGTTTTGGCCTTGGCCACTCCATTGGGCTGGTGAGACTTCGACTTAGTTTTGGCCATGGCTACGAAGTTATTGCTAGATGAACGAGTGCGAGGGAAAGGAAGAATGTGGTCTTTACAACACCGCTCTTTTACAATCAATGGCGATATTCATTGTGGGCCAATGGGTTTTTTGCTGACTCTCATCGTCGCTTCATGTCCATCATGGTTATGGGTATCAGCGCACCTTGGTGGCAGAGGTGGACCAGATAAGATTGTCGTCACACCATGGGCAGGTAGTGTATCAATTACATTGGCGGCGATGCACTAGTTTGATGTCGAACGAGCACAGAATGATGAGCCCGAGATTAAGATGTCGGCTTGTAAGGCAGAGATCTGTTTGCACAGCCTTGCGATGAGCTAGCCTCATAACAATGATCCTATCATCTTAAATGACAATTACTACATGAGATAGAACGACATATAGGTTATAAAGATAGAAGCGTTCTATTTACGTAAGATAATTACTTAAGCTATACTTTGAACATAAATACAATAAATCTTTATATAGTTTTCTTAAGAAATAATTAAACTAAAATATAATAATTCTTTATTATATAAGAATAAGTAATTATTAAGACTATTATGCGATAGTACTTTGAGAAGTCCTCGAAATGAGAATACATCATTTCTTTAGTATACGATAATCTCTAGTTAAGGTTGTAGCGCTATAGCATTTTTAGGAGTTCTTAGGATTAGAATTCGTTATTTCTACGATGTACGATAACTTAGGGTTAGGGTTACCGCGCTGCAGCATTTTCAAAAGTCCTCGAAATTGGGATGCATCATTTCTACACTCTGCCATAATTCTTATTTTCTTTCATTCTACTGTACGGTTTCTACGCTCTGCGAAAATCTCTTCTCGCCATTTTCAGTATGTATGATTTCTACGCTTTGCGATCGACATCGCCCGTTGTCTCCTTACTGTACGAATACTACGCTATGCAATGGCCATTTATCGCTTTCTTCTACGTGTAGAGAGTTCGCGCCGTGCGATCACCATCATTCGCTCTCTTTGAGACGTAGAGAATCCGCACCCTACGACCATCACCCTACGCTCTCTTTGAGACGTAGAGAGTTCACGTTGTGCGATAACTATTCCTCGCTCTCTTTGAGGTATTAGAAGTGGGGGTCGTGCGACAATCATCCTTCGCTTTCTTTAAGGCGTACGACAACCATCCTTCGTTCTCTTTGAGATGTAGAGAGTTCACACCTGGCGACAACCACCTTTCGCTCTCCTCAAGGTGTACGACAATCACCTTTCGCTCTCCTCAAGGTGTACGACAACCACCTTCCGCTCTCCTCAAGGTGTACGATAACCATCCCTCGCTTTCCTCGAGGTGTAGGACAACCATCCTCCGTTCTCTTTGAGATGTACAAAGTTCACGCTCTGCGACAAACACCTTTCGCTCTTCTCAAGGTGTACGACAACCACCTTTCGCTCTCCTCGAGGTGTACGACAACTATCGTTCCCTTTCGTTGAGGTGTAGAGAGTTCACGCCGTGCGACAACCATCTCTCGCTCTCCTCGAGGTGTACGACATCCATTGTTCGCTTTCTTTAAGGTGCAGAGAGTTCACGCCGTGCGACAACTGTCC